>NC_056748.1:334426639-334781639 GCF_019279795.1 Protopterus annectens | reverse complement strand
ATTGTCATTGATATGCTGCTGAAGTGTGAAAGCAGCTTTATACTTTTCCTGCTGCTGTCATTAACAAGGATGTTTTTGATTCAGTCACCCTGAATTTAATGATGTGCGACTGCTTGCTCCATTAACTTTATTTAGATGCAGACAAAACCTTCCAAATAGCAGCTGGATGCTTAAACTCTTTGTAGGAGAATGAAACTATGTACTGCCATTTACAATAAAACTACTCGGTTTAATGATTTAAAGAACCCACTCTGTATTATTTAGGAAAGAAAATAATGAAAAATAATTGAAACATCTCACGTGCCCTTGTAAATACTGAAAAAAAAACACTAAGCACTGTCCTGAACTTAAAAATCTAAACTAAAATGCAAAACAGAAAAGCAACGAGTCCAGCATATAAAGTGCATATGTTAAGGTCACTAATAAAAGTAGATCATTTAATGCAGTAGATACTGTGTTCTGCAATTGGTAGCATTACAGTAAAGTTATTACATTAACAAGTGCCTACTTCTAACTTGTTAATCTCAGCCCGAATCTATTTATGTCATGCAAAATGATAGTCACTAATTTTGTCTGTCTTCTAGTATCACTAACGCACCTGTGATACTGCAGCATGTCCTGGTTTTCTTGGTTAATACAACAATGACTGAAAATAGTATTTCTGTATAAGGAAATCCTTAAACATTGCTGACTGCAAATGTGATCAAGACAATATTCAGCATTACATGTTTTGGATTGGTGGTAAATTCTCCTATACTTTCTATGCTGGAGGATTGGTTCTGCACCCCTAATCTTAGTATAATTAACTCAAAGTTTACTTCATCTTGCAGCAGGAGATAACTCCCCTTTGAAGTAGCCTCATTTAATCTGTGCATACCATACCTCGCAACCACTTAGCTGAAGCCAAATATAATGGGGAATAAAGGCCCAAATATAGGGACAGACTTTAAATATTTCTCTTATAAATTTGGAAAGTTGCTAGAATAACAGGTTTTGCATTAGCATGCATTTCTGAAGGCTATGAAGTCTGAAACTAAAAAATCTGTCATTATTTAGTAACTTTAGTCCTTAGTGATTTGTCGGAAAACCACAGATTTTATGAGGAACAGACCAAAAACTGTGAGTCAAACGTCTGGACATTCTGTGAAGATTAGAACAGTTGAGAGGTATGGTGTGTATTTCAGCCAAGTTCAGATTTAGTGGGCCTTCACATTATGATTTGGTTACTACAAGTAATATCTACATATTGTACCATTTCTGTTATTGAGCTTGAAGTCTAAACCTAGGCATACATCTTTGTCTCATCAGTTCACATTTCTAAATTACAAAAAAAAACTTTGGTGGGCTTTTTATGACTTATGTTAAAATGAAAAAAGTAAAGGAAATTGGCAGATTTTTTTTTATTGTGAAAATAAAAAGGACAAATGCAAAAACAATGCAACTCTTGGAGGAGCTGTGTAGTGAGAGGGACTTTAAAGTATCCTGCAGTCATTAGGGATAATAAAATTCACATGTACAAGTCTCAAAAATAGGAAAATAAGACCACCTGCTTTTTACCTGTTTTAACCATGTATCTTTCTCTCCATCCATATTTTAAACCACTTGCTCATATATCAGTCACATAGTAAGTAACAAGCTGAAGAAGTAAGGCAGGCATCCCTATTGCCATAAATGATCTCCTATGGTATGTCCAGGCACTACCAGCCAACTTCAGCAGTAGGCCCGGGGTCTACCCACTGTCTCCTCCAAAGCGAGCATGGCTAGCTCCCTTCTCATGGGAGGCACTAAGGGAGAGAGTAAGGATGATGATCCAATCCGTACTACAACTTAAGAAACCAATCCACTAATTACCCTACTCTCCTAACTCTACCCACTAAACTTCATTCCTTGGGCCACAGTTTCTCTTTTCTTGCCCCTAGTCTGTGGCAGTCATTGCCATGCATTCTTACTGAAACCAAGGGCTGCAAAACAGTTCAGACCTCAGTTCAAACAATGTATAACAGAACAATATAAAGGCACATGTTAGAAGACAGGCCATGTCACCTACTTCCATTGGTTGCACTATTACATTCATCCCAGAAAACTGTGAGTGATTAATCTCCTAACCTCTTCTGTGTATAAACTCATGCCCACTGATCACCCATTTGCCCTATACACTGCCTACCATGGTGTGGAAGAGGAGGGGAATGTTCATGTCAAAACTCCATTTACTAACTATGAGCAGGAAGACATATGAGTTGCATTGGCCATGGAGAGACAAGTAAGAAGGTTCACAAACACCAAAAGGTATTGGATTGCAAATTTACAGAGGAGCTTATTAGAGCACACATAAATGGGATGTTATGGGAGAGGCAGGCGGATAAAGGAGTGGTAGAACTACTGGAAACCATAAGCATAGCAAACAGTGAAGAAGCAGAAAAATGGCTGAAAGTGTTCTCAGGGCAGTAAAAAGGGAAACAAACTGGTTTCCTAGGGAGGTGAGATCAGCCATAATGGAAAAGAAAAATACATACAAGAACTAGAGAGAGATAAGGAGAATGATTGGGGGTTATGTGGTGACTGGATGCAGGATAGCAAACTGTGTCATCAAGGGAAAGGCAAAGATGGAGAAGAAGTTAAAAGCATGACTTAATAATAGACACAATATTCTTCAAATATAAAAGAGAAATGAAGAAGGTAAGGATGGAAACTGATGTGTAGTGTGCAAAGCAAAAAAGCATAAAAGAAAAATGATTAAGTTAAAATTCATAATAGATGTTTTGTCCAAGTGTTTACCAACGAAGGAAATGGAGGGTGCCGGTATGAGAAGGTGATATAAGGAGAGATGGAGGAGAAGACTTGGAAGTGAAGTTAATATGCAGGAAGTGGAGAGAGCATCAGAGGCTCTGCAGAAGAATAAAGCAAAAGGATATTGCATGATCTTGCCAGGTCTGAAAAAATACTACAAGGGTGATGAGCCCATCAATGACAGACCTCCTCTGGAAATCATTAGGGAGCAGATGGATGCACAGGACTAGAGGTAATCAGTTCTGATGTTCTTCTGCAAAGATGGAGCTAGGTTCAGTGAATGAATGGGCAGTTAGCCTGATTTCACTAATGGACACAGGAATGAAAGTGATGCTAAATTATTATTAACAAGGTTCTTGTGGAAGAATGCGATGATCAATGAGTTTCTGTGCAGATTGACAGGTAGATCCTGTCAGAGTAACCTGATCCAGCTCTGTGACTGTGTCATTAGGTCATTAGACAGCAGTAATCTGGTGGAAATGATTTGTCTGAAGTTTAGTGAAACTTTAGATTCAGTGCCACTTATGAGGGTTTCTTGCAAAGAGGATAGGGAAAGAAATATGCAAAATACTGTGTGAATAGCAAGTGATGTGGTTAGTGGGAATAGAAAGTAAGAGGGCCCTTCTATGACTATTAAAGTGCTTTGTAGAGAAGTAATATCCCATAGCAGCATAGTAATCCATATTTACTATTGCCCTAACTAATCTATTTGTTTCTGACCTCAAGCAATTCTTTATTTTTCTAGGTTTTAACAGATGGTAACACAATATAGCAGATATGAGGCAGTACCTGAAGAGGGGGATTAAGAGGCTGTCAGCATGGCCAATAGTGTGGAAGCTTCACTTCACCCATCCAACTGTAATGTGAACCTAGTAGAATACACAACTGGAAATGGTAGAAAATACAGGATAAAAAAAGACCTGGAGTTAGTCCCTGTGGTTATCAATTACCTAATCATCTTCCCAATTTACCCAACCTATAAATAATTAATAGCTGCCACAATATCTTATTATGACCTGAAAAATCCTTGTCTTTAAAAACCTACTTCTGTGGTATTCCCTAGACAGGAATTGATATTTCAAAGGCAGTTAGTTCTATATATATCCAAATCTCAAAACACAGCCAGTAATGCTTGTTTTCTTTTTTTGCACTACTTTTCCCTCCCGCATTGACAATCAGTAGACTGTGTTTCCTCTCCTCATTCAGCAAGTCTATTGACCCCTCCTGGCCTTACCCAGGCTTACTTCAGTGAGGGACAGTGAGAGAATCAGGACATCCTGAGTCCATGTCGTACTGCTGATGGCAGAAATGTTACCCAATTTTTCCCCATCACTGCATGGATGAGATGTGCAGTAGGTGAACTGTGATGAACCACCAAAAGTCATCAAAAGTCTGATGTCAACAAGCCACTCTGTCCTGCCACACCTAGGAAGCACTTCACAGTTATTTTCTTGGCATTGATGAATGAAATCTTTGTTGTGTGCCCCATCCATTCATCTCTTCCTCCTCCTCTCCAAAGACAGGTATGGCCATCCTCCCCTGCTAGTTCCTTACAAACTCCAGCCTCTAATCAAAACTGGAATGTCTGTATCCTAGTCGGGGCTTTATCCCTCTATCCTAATGGTGCTGGCGATGTTTTATATTCTGAGTATGTTTCCAAAGCTTGCAAATTGCATCATTCTTACTTTGCAAATGTTAGTTAGTTCACAGGTTTTTAAATTTCAACTACAGAGATATCTGAAAGACTTCTCTTTGTCATTGTCCCTGCCCCAGTTGATTTTATCTTTCATTCCCTACTTGTCCACTTCTCTACATGATCATTTTAGCATCATTAGGCTAGTCCTTATGTGTGAATCAAAACAACTTAATTCTTAAATGCATCAACATTTGCTTCCCACTTGTTCCTTGTTCCAAAGCGAAATATCACAAAATAGCCCTCTTTCATCTCCAGCTTCTACAATTTTGCTTATAATTCTCTTCGATGGCCCAAACAACCCACTTGTTCTCAAGACCTAAAATACATTTGCTATGATTCTCTCTCTCTCCTCAGTAACTTCTTCTCTTAGTCAACGAACCACAAGCACTCATGACTTATGTAATCTGGTAATCACTGGGAACTCCGTCAGGAAGAACACTAGCATCAAATGAACTTGCTTAGATAAGTACAATGTCATGTTTATGCCTTAACCTGGTATAGCAACATCAATGTTCCCAGTTTTAAGAATTATTTACTCACAAAAACATTTGATGTTGTGCTGGTTTATATCTTTGTATTGTAACCAGCTTGGCTCTGCTTAGTAAAGCCTGTTTCAGAGGGAACTGCAGGATGAACAGCACCCAGATAGTTGCACATTGAAAAAAGTTGAAAATATGTTAATACACCTCTTGACATAACAATAACATGAAATCAACGCATTAATAATTCACCTGTCCTAATATTCCCAATGAAAACATATCAAGAATATATCGAACATGAATACATAATTTGCACAGACTATTCTAAAGCTTATTGATTCACTTCTTGACTCACCAATATCATATGTAGCTGTACATAATTGGTGGATGTGGTCTTTGCTTGATTTCAGGAAACGCGGTTTCATTAAATAAATTATTGGTGAAAATGAATCTATAGTATGTGATTACTGACATTATACCATCTCTTTCAGTAGCTTATGTTCAGGTATCAAATGCTAAGAGGATCAGTGGGTAGGTAGGGAAGTGGTATGTGTGAAGTAGGTACTAACAAGACTGTTGTCATAAGCATTTTCATTACCTTTTTTTTTTAATTATAGGCAACATCGCTTTAGATGACAACAATGTCATCTGTAAGGTCACATCTCATATTGTCACGAATGGTGGTTACAATAATTTCATTTTAGCTTTTCCTATACCTATTTGCATTGAAATGAGTGTAATAAGAAAGATTATTTTGGAACATTGGAAGGTAATATTGGGCAATGCAGAACTGGTCAAGATTTTAGGTGACAAACCATTTTTTGTTACAAAAAGGTAACTAGCATCAAGCACATTTTAGAATTTAAGAAAAATCAGAGTACAAGTTCAGTAGTTAGTTCAGTCGGACGTTTTTCATGTTGTAAATGTAAACAGTGTAGATGCATGAGTAATGTGTCCAGTTTAGATTTCAAACATTTAAAAAGAATGTTTGTGGCTAGAGGGCGTTACTGTTGCCACACGTCCAATGTGGTATATTGTGCAACATGTGACACATGCCAAAAGTTCTATGTTGGGAAAACCATTAGAGCATTAAACAAAAGAATTTATGAGCATTGTTTATCTATAAGAAAGAAGGATGTTAACAATGCTCTGGCTGTTCATTCCACAGAATGTGCATTGTTTAACAAATTTTCTTTTTTTTTGTTTTGGAAAGGATTAACACTGACTTGTTTTCTGGTGATTATAAGACACTTTTAAAGTGTAAGGAAAGTTTGTGGCACGTATTATTATTAGCTGACGAATCTCCTGGCCTCAATGGTGCAGTCAACATGAAATGTTTTCTGCAGATGGCTAGGATTAAATAATTTTATAGTTTTTTATTATATGGATATTTAAACCACTTGATTAGATATTATTATTATGGTGACAATATGTGCATCAAATAATAGTTTGATTCAATAATTTAAATGTATTTAGTCATTTCACTTTAAGGTTTTTCAAAATGAAAGTCATGTGATTTGATATTAAATGGTATTTAAACAGTTTGTAATTAATGGAGTGTTTGTTCTGAAGAAGCTCATGTGCATTAAAGTGAATGAAAGTGCTTAACAAAGTTACGTTGGTAGTCCTGTGGTTGAATTTATTGGCTCTTTTTTCATTTTGGTGCTTTTTTTTATCTTGTTTTGGTCGAGTATATGTGAGTTTTATTTTCTTTTTTTTTCTGGCATCATGACTGGAGGCGATTCTTCCCAGGACAGTAACCTTAATTTAAGCATACACCCCACACCAGGAGATTAGAGTGGGGTTTCTGATCATTTGGTTTCCATCATTACTGATGCTATTCGTAATGGTTTTACTAGACTATCAGGTTCATCTGGTGCCCGTGGCAATCAAGGACTAAGTTCAGGAAGACATGCTATGTGTGAGGGGGGCATTCCTGTTTCAGAAACGAGCGTTTCTCACAGTGGAAGTCGGCCGTTATGTCTGAGTGAAAGAAATGGGACTTTTACTACAGTTTGCAGCTCCGGTGAAGCAGACTTGATTAACAATTTGTTTTCTACCAGTTCTAATCCATTTTTGGATGTTAAAGAAGGTGCCAATTCCCTTCAAGTAAGTGACAATGATGATTGTAATGAGGATCAAGATTTTGAATTGTGCAAAGATATTTTTAAATTAGAACGGTTAGCTATTAAGATAGCGTCCTTACAGCTTGAAATCCTGTATTTTGAAGAAAACATTAGGCGTGGTTGTGTTCCACAAGGACTAAGAATTTTTAAGTTTCCTAACTGTGTCAAACCAGGTGATGCTTTATACAAAGAACTAGTGGACATGTTTAATGTGACTGGTATTTCTCTCATGAAGTCTTTGATAGCACAATACACCAAAGACATTTCAGAAATGAAAGATGAAATGGAGACTTTGGACAGAAATATTAAGCCTTCCGCTAGTTTTTCTTGCTTCAATACTTTGTACTGTAGCATTGGTGTTAAAGTTGGCAGACATAAAGCATCAATAGTGGTTAGGAAATGAGGTAAGCTTATTAGAGATTTACAGGCTTACTCTAATGGGTCAGCGTATCCGCTTAAATTCAACTACAATGTTCAAAGCAGGAGATATTTTCCATCTACAACTAATCAGACTGTTGTTAATAATACTGACAAAAGCAACAACAATTCAAGTGCAGTGGTTGACAATTCTGACTGTTCTGACAATACTGGTAATGGTAATACTAACAGGCATTCTGCACGTGTCCAATAATAATAAAGGAAACAACAGCAACGATTTCGGTCATTTCTTAGTGGACTCCACAGGGAACAAAAAGACTCCCAAGTGGACACAACAAGTGAACAACAAGAACAACGTGAAAGGGAGGAATTGGAGAAAGAACTGACTTTTGACATAGAAGTGCTGAATTTGACTGGTGATACACTAGACAATGAAGTTATTTCTGTTTAGAAAAAGGGTTTTTCTTTTGTTCCCAATAATGCTGTGAATATTCCTAGATTAATTGTGGATTTTAGATTGTACCTCAGGAAATTAAATTTAAGTTTCATCTTTGACAACATTCCTAATGTTCAAACTGTGACAAATATGTTTAAAAAGAACAGTACTTACAATCCAGCTTTGAATTCTACCATCCAAATGTTTGGTACACTTTGTGAGAAACAGTTTAGAGCTATGAAAAGATATATTCTTGACTCTAATTTGCCTGAGGGTGAAAGATGGGCTCTGTTTAACTTAAGTAACAACAATGAAGTTAGTGCTATGAAGGCAGATAAAGGGGGTTCATTAGTAGTTATGAAGACTACATCTTATGAACAAGCTATGGTTACTTTACTTGCTGATGATAACTGTTATAAGGCAGTTAGTAGTGAATACATTCTCAACTGCTTTAGGAATTTGGACACTACTTTATTTGATTTATTTTGTGAAGGTAGCATAGATTTTGACATGTACAGGTTTTTACAAGTGGAATACCCTAAAATGGCTGTAATGTTTGGTATTCCCAAAGTACATAAAAATCATACTTGCTCCCCTTTTAGGCCTATTGTATCTGCATCATACTCTAAGACAGAACCCATTTCAGTTTGGCTTGTTAGCATCTTCAATCCATTTGTTCAAGTAAATTTTATTTAAGGAACTCTTGGCATTTACTAGAACTGTTAAATGAACTTAAAGTGGTAGATGTCTCTTCTACTTCCTTTTCTTGTGCAAGTTTGGATGTCACCTCATTATATACTAGCACTGATCAGGAGGTTGGTTTGGAATACTTGAGGGAATATCTAACTGAGTATACAGTTCTTGAAAATGTTATGGTCAACACGGCTTGCACCCTTATGGAATTAGTTCTTACTAACAATATCTTCAAATTTGGTCAGAGTTTTTTTCAGCAAACATCTGGAGTAGCTATGGAGTCAAGAGTAGCACCCTCATTTGCTAACATTGTTATGGCCCTTTGGGAAATGAAACATCTTTATGCGTCGCCTTTTGTAGAAAACATTTTGTTTTACAGGCGATACATAGATGACAATCTTTCTTTGGAAGGGCAGCTATGATAGTTTTTTACTTTTTGTTGAGCATCTTAATCGTAGCACTACTTTTTTGAAGTTCACTATTGGCAGTTCTGGGGACTCCATAGACTTCCTAGATTTACATCTTACTTTTGACATTAACATTTTGCATTTTCAGAGCAAGATTTTTGGAAAGAACACCTTTGTTAACCAGTACTTACATTGTGAGAGTTTACATCCTGACCATATGAAAAGTGGGGTTGTCAAAGGTCAGTTTATACGACTCAGCAGATTGACCACTGAACATTCAGTTTTTTTAGAAGAAGTAGACAAATTGTTAAGTTTTTTTAGCAAAGAGGTTATGACTTGAATTGGCTTCATAGGATTGTTCAGGAAGTTACACAACTTAGGGTCACTTCTGCACATCCAATTTTGGACAACAATGTCATCTGTAAGGTCACATCTCATATTGTCATGAATAGTGGTTATAAGAATTTCATTTTAGCTTTTCCTATACCTATTTGCAATGAAATGAGTGTAATAAGAAAGATTATTTTGGAACATTGGAAGGTAATATTGGGCAATGCAGAATTGGTCAAGATTTTAGGTGACAAACCATTTTTTGTTACAAAAAGGTAACTAGCATCAAGCACATTTTAGAATTTATGAAAAATCAGAGTACAAGTTCAGTAGTTAGTTCAGTCTGAAGTTTTTCATGTGGTAAATGTAAACAGTGTAGATACATTAGTAATGTGTCCAGTTTAGATTTCAAACATTTAAAAAGAATGTTTGTGGCTAGAGGGCGTTACTGTTGCAACATGACCAATGTGGTATATTGTGCAACATGTGACACATGCCAAAAGTTCTATGTTGGGAAAACCATTAGAGCATTAAACAAAAGAATTTATGAGCATTGTTTAGCTATAAGAAAGAAGGATGTTAACAATGCTCTGGCTGTTCATTCCACAGAATGTGCATTGTTTAAGAAATTTTCTTTTTTTGTTTTGGAAAGGATTAACACTGACTTGTTTTCTGGTGATTATAAGACACTTTTAGAGTATAAGGAAAGTTTGTGGCAGATATTATTAGTTGATGAACCTCCTGGCCTCAGTGGTGCAGTCAACATGAAATGTTTTCTGCAGATGGATAGGATTAAATAATTTTATAATTTTATAGTTTTTTTTTTATTATATGGATATTTAAACCACTTGATTAGATATTATTATTATGGTGACAATATGTGTATCAAATAATAGTTTAATTCAATAATTTAAATGTATTTAGTCATTTCACTTTAAGGTTTTTCAAAATGAAAGTCATGTGATTTGATATCAAATGGTATTTAAACAGTTTGTAATTAATGGAGTGTTTGTTCTGAAGAAGCTCATGTGCATTAAAGTGAGTGAAAGCACTTAACAAAGTTACGTTGGTAGTCCTGTGGTTGGATTTATTGTCTCTTTTTTCATTTTGGTACCTTTTTAATCTTATTTTGGTCGAGTATATGTGAGTTTTATTGAATTTCTGATTATCTATCCCTTCATCCAGATTATGTTTAAATAGTATACGAGAAGTACTTTGCTTTGTATGGAAAGGAAGATGATTCCAAAAATGTGTTACATATGTATCCCTCTGATATGTTCTACTTATGTTTCAAAAGAGATTTAGACCTCTTGAGTGAGTATTTATGCTTCCATTGGACTTGCAAATGTGCAGTAAGCCTGAAAGGATACGGTCTGATGAGGCCCTACATGCAAGGCTGAGATTACCTCTCTGCATCTTGTGTGATGCAGAGAAGAGGGGTAAGGCTTTGAGACAGGCTGCATAGTTTTCATGATTTAGGCACTTGATTTTATTAGTAAGAAAGCATTGTGGATATCTGAACTCTGTCAGTTATTTAGACAGTTACACAATGAAGGGGACATTTTAATGAATGGCTGGACTGATAAGTGCAGACTACAGTGGAATGACCACATCCCCTAGATGCCATTACCTTAATAATAAGCTGTGCAGTGAAAAAGCATTTTCTTTCAACAATGGATATGTGGTGATCGAAGGACAGTTTGCCTACTTACATACCCAGGTCCTTAACTACTGGATCAAATTTCGGGGTTGTTTTGTTAATGTGATACTTACAATGCGGATCTTGTTTGCTGAAGAGTGTAATTGAACATTTATTGGCATTCAGCCTTAGTCCATAGTTTTGACACCAGATATTTGTTTGGGAAAGGCAATCTTGTTTTTTTTCTTGGGAGTTTATAATAGCACCAAGTTTTCAATCACTTGCTGACCTGATTAACCATAAGCCCTAAACACTAACTTTGACCTCCAAGAAGACCAAATTCTGGGGTACACTGCTTTTGGAAGAGATACAGCAGCCTACCCTAATTTCATGGGCTCTATTAGTGAGCCAGTGTGGTATCCAACAAGTTACATAGGGATTAACATTTAACTAGGATAGTTTATCTACAGTAACTGACTGTGGCATAATGTTGAATGTTTTTGCAAGGCCTAGATATGCAGTGTGCACTGATTTGCTCTCATCCATTGCTTCATTAACCTGGTTGAAGAAGTCAACCAGGTTAAAGAGGTAAGATCTGTCCTTGATAAATCCGAACTGGTTTAGGTTGTGAGTTTGAAGGTTACCTATGCCCTTATTTATTAATTCCATAATGATCCTTTCCATATCCTTACAGATAAGGCTGGTCAGACATAGGGGTCTATAATTTCATGGGTCCATCAATACCCCACAGTTGTGGAAGGGTTTGGTTGTTGACCTCTCTTCATCCAGCACAAAGCCTATTTGAAGTTTGACATTAAATAGCCTTTTATTATTATTTACTGATATTTGCTGACTGCAGAAGTCTGACCGGACAAAACCTCTTTTTCAGTGGAGGCCTGTGGAGAAAAGCTCCATTAGTACAAACTTTTAAATAGACATTTTAAACAATGAAAAATGCAAAATCATAGTAGAGGTAGTTGGTGAAATTAGAATAGATATAATATAAATACCCTTTAATAAAAGCAGCTGATGGAAAAAAGTAAAAATAAAACATTGCATCTTTATGTAATACAAAATCATAAATGTTTAGTGACAAGATATAGAAAGTAGTAAACAGGTAGGGGTATGTTTTGAGAACCTAGCAGAAGTCAAAAGAGCAGGGGAGGGTTAAGTAATTTTGGAAAGCAAAAGGAGGAATGGATTTTTAAAGTAGGTTTAGATGGAATAAAGAGAAATGGCATAGAAGTAGAGTGTGCTGGGGACAGAGGACAGAATGGGAGACACTCAGTGGAGTGAGTATGAGACATTAGTATGGAGAGGAGGAGGAGGAGGGTAAACGAGAACTGAGGAGATGGGGTCAGGAAAGAGTGGAAAGAAAGATTATAGAGACTAAGGTCTTAGCCAGGAGTATGACATTAACAAAGTCATGAGAAATTCATTGGTAGCTATTTTTAGGTATTCTGAGGGTAGACTGTCTGCTGATGGGAGACAAAATTTAAGTTTGTGAAGTAATTTCCTAATGATAGGTATGGGTGCAATTAGTAGACGGACATTGATATGGAAATTAGTGATGGTGAAAGAAACTGTTGGGGTTGTGAAACTGTTGTTTGAAGAGCATGAAGGTGTGGTGATATAAGGGGCGCATTAGGAGGGGTGCTTTTCTTGAGGGCAGCTATTTTGTCAATAGAATATGTGTTGAACTGTGTTGCAATTTCTAAATTAAAACAGTTACAAACCTAGGTAACTTGCCTTTATGTTAGGAGAAATATGAGGGTGAACATATCCTGTAAAGACAGTCGGTGGGGTACGTTCATGTGTTGTCTTGAAGATGCTGCTACTCAGTTCGGTAAGGGGTGCAAACATCTTGCTCCTTTTTTCCTTGTTTTGGGTTAAATAAAAACATGTAATTAGTTCTCTTCAAGTTCAGAAAATACTTTATTGGTAGATGAGTGCTGCTTAGTTGACAAGCAGATACATTCACCCTTACCTTCCTCCTAACATACAGGCAAGTTACCTTAGGTTTGATCATATGTTTTCCTCAAGCACCATATTTCAGTAGCTGAGTAATCACTTGCCAGCTCAGGACTGGGCTGCATGAAGCTGATTTGAATCAGAAAAGTGAGGTAACAGATTAGGGTTAGGTTTGTGCCTTTGTTGGAGTAGGTTATTGACTTGAAGCCCAGCATTGTTTAGGGTTGTGTTTGTGTTGATTGTCCTTTAGGTTGCTATAGTACAATATTTTGCCAAAGTTTTTTTTTTGTCTTAGGATTTTTCAGATCCACATATTTTAGCTAAAGTTGGGGCATTTTGTTAGCAAGCCAGGATTTCCAGGCTTCGCCTCTTTTTTTATTAAATCAGAATTCTAGTGTGTTAAACAGCCATGGGTTGTAGATGTATTTTATTCTTTTATGTCTGATGGGTGCAAGATTGTTTAAAATATCCAGGAATATTTTATTAAAGGTAGAGACAGCTTCCGCTAGTGACAGGTGCTTTAGCAGAGACCAACTTGTAGATTACAAGGCCGTTACAATGAATTGTAGCTTAAATTTGGAGAGATTGCAAATAAAATTGCATGTGTGTTGTTTTGGTTGTTAAGCAATTATTTAGCAGGTGTAGATGAGGAGGTGATCACTAAGGGAGTCAGAAAAATACCATAGAAGCTATATTTATATCTATCAGAGACCATGCTCCAGTCCAGGGTGGTACCATTACTGGTGGATTTATTGTAGCAGGAGGGGCTGATAATTAGTTGGATTGTGCAAAAATGATTAATACTAGAACTTGGAAATTTGAGCGAGAAGATCTGCCAGTCAATGCATCAATCACCTACTATGATTTTTTTTCATTTGGAAAAGATAGGGTTAGCCATTGTAGTATGGTTTTAAGAGGATAAATATTTCCCTTTGGGAATATAGAGGACTGCAATAGAGAATGTTTTAGAATTTAGTTAAAGAATTGAAAAGAGTATTTCAGAATTTAGGTACTATGCTATTACAGGGGGGAATTTCAAGAGAGTTAAGAGTACAAAAGAGCAGCCCGACCTATTTTTTAAAAAACTATCTGCCCTGATAATAGTATAGCCAGGAAGATTGAGATTTAAGCCAAGTTTAGGAAATGGCAAGTTCTTCTGGGGATTAATGGGACATACAGCCATGTAGTTCTGAGACTTTGTTGCAAATACTTCTTAGATTCATAGAAATGATTTTTAATACATTTAAACTGTGGGGTGGGGTGGCGGTGTTGGCAATTATTAATAGAGGTCTGTTTGTTTGTGGTCTATGTAGGACCAAGGTTAAGGCATGTCTCTCAAAGGTTTTTGGTGAATATGAAGAGAGGTAAGTTGCATTTTGTATGTTATATTTTAGTTTTAGATTAAATGAGAAATGTTTTAGTTGGTGATTAAATATTTTTAATTTAAAGCAGCTACTACGGTGGTAATTAAAGAGACTTGTTGCTGTGGTGGTGAAGTGAATATGATAACTGATTTTTGAAAGGGATTTGTGCGAAGGAGTAAGTATTGAAGATGTTAGATTTGTGCAGCAGGATGTTAAATTACTGAGAAGAGTAAGTATAAAGGGCAGTGTTAGGAGTATCACGTCTGAGGCAGGAAGTGCAAGCAAAGAAACAAGTGACTGATTTGAGTGTGTGCTGATGTGTGTTAGCAGTTAGGTTAGATCTGAAAGTGGCCTGCATCTGATAGGTTACCGTTTAGAAGAGGCGGAGCTATTGGATGTATAAAAATCGAGGTAGTGGCAGTGCCATTTGCTAAGATAAAGTTAGGCATGAGATACTGTGATTTATATAGATTATGCTTTATCTCTTCATGCCCTATGTACTTCTGTGAAAAACAGAGCTTAATATAAAACTCTGCTGTAATTGTAGAACATAAAGGCCACAGATGAGCAAAGTTAAAACAATTTATAGCACTCTGTTTGGGGGTCTGACAGGTCCTGTTCCAGGCTGGCCAGTAAGCAGCCTTATCTATTTCCACAGAAGCAGTGTTCTTGCCCTTGGACTTTGAATTGAGAACTCATTCATGAGAGATTTGAAGGGTAGGTGTAGATGTAGGTATATGATGTGGGAATGTAGTAGGGAAGAGCTGGGTGAAGTTAATTACTCAGACCCAGAGGGCACAGACGATCTACTGGTGGATACATTTAGTTCTAAGTTTTGGAGAGCAGAAGACAAATAACTTAAAACAACATGAAGTTTTATTTTCAAAAGTATACATAAAAGGAAGGCAGACTGCTGAAATATTCTTTGACTTTAAATAAAGCTGAACCCACAATAGTAACAAGAGCTTATCATAGCAGGACAATCTATAGTAGCAGATAACTTTGCTGATCTGGTATAATAAGTATTGAAGTCAGGAATTCTGAGCCCACCATTATATTTGGGCAAAAGCATTCTGATAAAATGAGAGGATTTGGAATACTATAAATGTTTAAACTATGATTAGATAAAGATAGAAAAGATATAAAAAAAAATGTTAACCTGAAACTGTTGAAAAAAAATTGATTAGTTACATGTCTCTCTGCCTTTTGATATGCATTCCAAGCTCTTAAGATTGTTATTTTTAATATATATACTTTTTGTAAGAAAAATAGTTATCAACAGGCTTCTTATTTGGTAAAACTCTATAACACTCAAATGAGTAATTATCATTCACTGTGAATAAAAAAACTTATCTAAATTGTCATTATTTAAAATTAGGGAACAGTAATCTTCTTTTACTATATGTGAACTATCTGAGGGCAAGACATGTACATTATTTCATGGCAACTTTAATGGACAAGTTGCTAAACTTTGATTAATGTATATCTGAATATTTTAAAAAGTCAAAATGTAGAAACTGAAAAGGAACGAGACTAGGGTACTGTCCTGTCTAGTCCCAGATTTGATTTTATAAGTTTTGACACAGTGTTACTAATCCATTAAAAGGTTAAATATTTTCATAAAACTTTAATCTTGACAATGAAGACAACAGGAAAATGATTTAAAAGTATATATGGCCAGCTTGGTCAAAAGCATTTGAAGATTCAGCTGAAGAAAAAAAAAATAAAAATATTAGATTTTAACATAATAAGGAAATGGTTAATATTTTTATACATTGCTGATATCTCCAAGACAAACCAAACAGAACATGTGGAATCATTTGTAGAATAATTATTTTTATTCTAATTTCTCATATTAAATCCACTGTCCTATAATTCGTAAGATATGAGCAATTGCTGTTAGCATGGAGAGAAACATATCCAAGGTTTCATTGAAGTGCTACTGCATTTCATTGGGGTCAGTGATAAAAATGCACTGCTTCAGAAACCTAGGATTTTGTGATTCATAGGCACATTATTTGTAATTAGAAAAGACCTCATTATTAGCTCATTTCAATGTCTATGAATTGCAGTCAAAAATTAGAAGTACAGATCATTACTTTCCATGGTAGTTAACAGCACTAACCACATCATGTTAGCACAGGCATCACCTGGAATCCCCCCACAGCCACTTTCTCACAAAGAAGCAAAGAGTAAAACACATATGCACACACATGCGTATATATATATATATATATATATATATATATATATATATATATATATATATATATACACACACACACACACACACAGTAATTCAAAGATGACTATAGTCAGTCCTTAGTGCCAGACATTTGAGTTTTGCACAATATGTCCTTCAGTAAATGTATGCTTAGGCAAATGCGGTTATCCCGCTAGGTTAAGAGGTACGCATAGTGTTTCCTGTCCTTTTCTTGCAAACAATGCATAATGACCAAAATCCTCAATGACCAAAATCCTCAATATACATTAAAAAAGCCCCTGCTGAACTAATTTATCAGTTAGTTCAGAAGGCTAATGTTGGGGTGTCTTTGTAAAGTATGCATGTTTCAAACCTTAACATTTATATATTATAATAATAACACCTGGTGTCGACAGGTGGCACAGAGGACTAATACTATCTGTGACAGGTTGGAAGGTACAGGTTTTGAACTCTGTTTAGTGCTTTTTATGACACACTACTTATCCCTGATACATAATTGAATGGAAGAGTAATGAGTGACACTGAATACAGTGATTCCTTGCACTTTTTTTAATAAGTGCCTTTAAGGCAAGCCATATTGAATATCTCTGGTGTCTAGTGTTTCTCTCAGCCCTAGATACCAATTCTGTTTATGTGATTATCAGGCACTCATTTATGCAGTTATCCCTGGCAGCTATTGGTGCCCTAACCTCTGATTACCATACTATTTATGTGCCACTAAGGTAGAGTAAGAGTTTTCCCTGATGGCTAGTAGTTCATCCCATTTCTATGTTTCAGACTTTGCTCGTTAGTCTAAGAGGTTGTGGAAGTATGACAGCTACCCCAAGTCACCCACCTACATATTCAGACATTCACACATTCATTCCAGTCACATACACACACAAAGCACTTTACCCACCCAATCACACTCAGTCATTCACACATATACATACACCTACCTGGCCCTCATAACTCGCTTACTGCTGCCTCTCAGACAGACACACATTCACACATGTGGCCACTTGCATAAAGCCATTCACAAGTCTTATAACCCTACCTTATATTAAACATCCCAGGCCTTACCCCTACCACAATGGCTGAACACTGCTTTTTGACTGTGTTCACTACTGAGAGGCACATGGAGTAACTGATCTAATCTGTTTGGCCAAGTGAGAGGCAGAGCACATGGCCAATTAGCATATACCTCCCCTACTGACTACTTTAGCTGAGGAGATAGCTCACCACGGTACCACATATCTTCATACAAAAGCACTGTGGTAGAGTTACCTATGAATTCAAAAAAGTTACCTCATGGTAACCTTTTTAAATTCCTCCCACAGTTTTTGAGAGACTTAAATATAAATCTGCAAAACGTTTACCAAGAATGCATTTATATATGTTTTGTAGTATCTTCGCCTGCCTTTCTGTTACATTGAAGCTGTTTTTACTGCATTTAACTTAATATTGCACTTGGAATCCTTGTTTGTTACTATTTGACTGTATTTGTAGCAAATTCTTCTGTGTAAGCTGTAGTAGCTGATTCATAGCATTTATAAGTGTTTGCTGTACCTGTTTCTGCCTGTTTTGTGAAAAAAAAAAAAAGAAAAAAATATCTCTTGTTTTTCCTGCTTTACTAGTTTAGTCCAGTTTCAGAGTTGCTGATTCCTGGGCTTTGGTTGTAGTTCCTGTGTACTGTTTCCTTGCCTTATTTGGGGAAGGGAAGCTACCTTGCTTACCAGTGGGAGTGGGAAGCATTGAGCTGCCTTTTGTCCAGTTTTGTGAGGTTTCAGCCAGTAACTAGTAGTTTATTGGTCGTTTTGGGCCAGTTTCTAGCTTTTTCCACCCCCCTGGTATAAAACTTTCAGCTTGTACCTACTCAGCACAGACTCCACGTGGGCCAGCAGAGTAATCCAGGCTGCAGAGAGCTGAATAAGCGACTTTTCTTGATACTAAGTATATTTTTGTTGCTTTCCACATCTGAATACCTAGCAACTGTATTTCGCCTGCCTTTCTGTTACATTGAAGCTGTTTTTACTGCATTTAACTTAATATTGCACTTGGAATCCTTGTTTGTTACTATTTGACTGTATTTGTAGCAAATTCTTCTGTGTAAGCTGTAGTAGCTGATTCATAGCATTTATAAGTGTTTGCTGTACCTGTTTCTGCCTGTTTTGTGAAAAAAAGAAAAAAAGAAAAAAATATCTCTTGTTTTTCCTGCTTTACTAGTTTAGTCCAGTTTCAGTCCAGTTTCAGAGTTGCTGATTCCTGGGCTTTGGTTGTAGTTCCTGTGTACTGTTTCCTTGCCTTATTTGGGGAAGGGAAGCTACCTTGCTTTCCTGCTTTACTAGTTTAGTCCAGTTTCAGAGTTGCTGATTCCTGGGCTTTGGTTGTAGTTCCTGTGTACTGTTTCCTTGCCTTATTTGGGGAAGGGAAGCTACCTTGCTTACCAGTGGGAGTGGGAAGCATTGAGCTGCCTTTTGTCCAGTTTTGTGAGGTTTCAGCCAGTAACTAGTAGTTTATTGGTCGTTTTGGGCCAGTTTCTAGCTTTTCCAGCCCCTGGTATAAAACTTTCAGCTTGTACCTACTCAGCACAGACTCCACGTGGGCCAGCAGAGTAATCCAGGCTGCAGAGAGCTGAATAAGCGACTTTTCTTGATACTAAGTATATTTTATGTTGCTTTCCACATCTGAATACCTAGCAACTGTATTTCGCCTGCCTTTCTGTTACATTGAAGCTGTTTTACTGCATTTAACTTAATATTGCACTTGGAATCCTTGTTTGTTACTATTTGACTGTATTTGTAGCAAATTCTTCTGTGTAAGCTGTAGTAGCTGATTCATAGCATTTATAAGTGTTTGCTGTACCTGTTTCTGCCTGTTTTGTGAAAAAAAGAAAAAAGAAAAAAATATCTCTTGTTTTTCCTGCTTTACTAGTTTAGTCCAGTTTCAGAGTTGCTGATTCCTGGGCTTTGGTTGTAGTTCCTGTGTACTGTTTCCTTGCCTTATTTGGGGGAAGGGAAGCTACCTTGCTTACCAGTGGGAGTGGGAAGCATTGAGCTGCCGTTTGTCCAGTTTTGTGAGGTTCCAGCCAGTAACTAGTAGTTTATTGGTCGTTTTGGGCCAGTTTCTAGCTTTTTACAGCCCCCTGGTATAAAACTTTCAGCTTGTACCTACTCAGCACAGACTCCACGTGGGCCAGCAGAGTAATCCAGGCTGCAGAGAGCTGAATAAGCGACTTTTCTTGATACTAAGTATATTTTTGTTGCTTTCCACATCTGAATACCTAGCAACTGTATTTTCGCCTGCCTTTCTGTTACATTGAAGCTGTTTTACTGCATTTAACTTAATATTGCACTTGGAATCCTTGTTTGTTACTATTTGACTGTATTTGTAGCAAATTCTTCTGTGTAAGCTGTAGTAGCTGATTCATAGCATTTATAAGTGTTTGCTGTACCTGTTTCTGCCTGTTTTGTGAAAAAAGAAAAAAAGAAAAAATATCTCTTGTTTTTCCTGCTTTACTAGTTTAGTCCAGTTTCAGAGTTGCTGATTCCTGGGCTTTGGTTGTAGTTCCTGTGTACTGTTTCCTTGCCTTATTTGGGGGAAAGGAAGCTACCTTGCTTACCAGTGGGAGTGGGAAGCATTGAGCTGCCTTTTGTCCAGTTTTGTGAGGTTTCAGCCAGTAACTAGTAGTTTATTGGTCGTTTTGGGCCAGTTTCTAGCTTTTTCCAGCCCCTGGTATAAAACTTTCAGCTTGTACCTACTCAGCACAGACTCCACGTGGGCCAGCAGAGTAATCCAGGCTGCAGAGAGCTGAATAAGCGACTTTTCTTGATACTAAGTATATTTTTGTTGCTTTCCACATCTGAATACCTAGCAACTGTATTTTGCCTGCCTTTCTGTTACATTGAAGCTGTTTTTACTGCATTTAACTTAATATTGCACTTGGAATCCTTGTTTGTTACTATTTGACTGTATTTGTAGCAAATTATTCTGTGTAAGCTGTAGTAGCTGATTCATAGCATTTATAAGTGTTTGCTGTACCTGTTTCTGCCTGTTTTGTGAAAAAAAAAAAAAAAAAAAATATCTCTTGTTTTTCCTGCTTTACTAGTTTAGTCCAGTTTCAGAGTTGCTGATTCCTGGGCTTTGGTTGTAGTTCCTGTGTACTGTTTCCTTGCCTTATTTGGGGGAAGAAGCTACCTTGCTTACCAGTGGGAGTGGGAAGCATTGAGCTGCCTTTTGTCCAGTTTTGTGAGGTTTCAGCCAGTAACTAGTAGTTTATTGGTCGTTTTGGGCCAGTTTCTAGCTTTTTCCAGCCCCTTGGTATAAAACTTTCAGCTTGTACCTACTCAGCACAGACTCCACGTGGGCCAGCAGAGTAATCCAGGCTGCAGAGAGCTGAATAAGCGACTTTTCTTGATACTAAGTATATTTTTGTTGCTTTCCACATCTGAATACCTAGCAACTGTATTTCGCCTGCCTTTCTGTTACATTGAAGCTGTTTTACTGCATTTAACTTAATATTGCACTTGGAATCCTTGTTTGTTACTATTTGACTGTATTTGTAGCAAATTATTCTGTGTAAGCTGTAGTAGCTGATTCATAGCATTTATAAGTGTTTGCTGTACCTGTTTCTGCCTGTTTTGTGAAAAAAGAAAAAAAAGAAAAAATATCTCTTGTTTTTCCTGCTTTACTAGTTTAGTCCAGTTTCAGAGTTGCTGATTCCTGGGCTTTGGTTGTAGTTCCTGTGTACTGTTTCCTTGCCTTATTTGGGGAAGGAAGCTACCTTGCTTTCCTGCTTTACTAGTTTAGTCCAGTTTCAGAGTTGCTGATTCCTGGGCTTTGGTTGTAGTTCCTGTGTACTGTTTCCTTGCCTTATTTGGGAAGGGAAGCTACCTTGCTTACCAGTGGGAGTGGGAAGCATTGAGCTGCCTTTTGTCCAGTTTTGTGAGGTTTCAGCCAGTAACTAGTAGTTTATTGGTCGTTTTGGGCCAGTTTCTAGCTTTTTCCAGCCCCTGGTATAAAACTTTCAGCTTGTACCTACTCAGCACAGACTCCACGTGGGCCAGCAGAGTAATCCAGGCTGCAGAGAGCTGAATAAGCGACTTTTCTTGATACTAAGTATATTTTTGTTGCTTTCCACATCTGAATACCTAGCAACTGTATTTCGCCTGCCTTTCTGTTACATTGAAGCTGTTTTACTGCATTTAACTTAATATTGCACTTGGAATCCTTGTTTGTTACTATTTGACTGTATTTGTAGCAAATTCTTCTGTGTAAGCTGTAGTAGCTGATTCATAGCATTTATAAGTGTTTGCTGTACCTGTTTCTGCCTGTTTTGTGAAAAAAAAAAAAAAAAAAGAAAAAATATCTCTTGTTTTTCCTGCTTTACTAGTTTAGTCCAGTTTCAGAGTTGCTGATTCCTGGGCTTTGGTTGTAGTTCCTGTGTACTGTTTCCTTGCCTTATTTGGGGAAGGGAAGCTACCTTGCTTACCAGTGGGAGTGGGAAGCATTGAGCTGCCTTTGTCCAGTTTTGTGAGGTTTCAGCCAGTAACTAGTAGTTTATTGGTCGTTTTGGGCCAGTTTCTAGCTTTTTCCAGCCCCCTGGTATAAAACTTTCAGCTTGTACCTACTCAGCACAGACTCCACGTGGGCCAGCAGAGTAATCCAGGCTGCAGAGAGCTGAATAAGTGACTTTTCTTGATACTAAGTATATTTTTGTTGCTTTCCACATCTGAATACCTAGCAACTGTATTTCGCCTGCCTTTCTGTTACATTGAAGCTGTTTTACTGCATTTAACTTAATATTGCACTTGGAATCCTTGTTTGTTACTATTTGACTGTATTTGTAGCAAATTATTCTGTGTAAGCTGTAGTAGCTGATTCATAGCATTTATAAGTGTTTGCTGTACCTGTTTCTGCCTGTTTTGTGAAAAAAAGAAAAAAAAGAAAAATATCTCTTGTTTTTCCTGCTTTACTAGTTTAGTCCAGTTTCAGAGTTGCTGATTCCTGGGCTTTGGTTGTAGTTCCTGTGTACTGTTTCCTTGCCTTATTTGGGGAAGGGAAGCTACCTTGCTTTCCTGCTTTACTAGTTTAGTCCAGTTTCAGAGTTGCTGATTCCTGGGCTTTGGTTGTAGTTCCTGTGTACTGTTTCCTTGCTTTATTTGGGGGAAGGGAAGCTACCTTGCTTACCAGTGGGAGTGGGAAGCATTGAGCTGCCTTTTGTCCAGTTTTGTGAGGTTTCAGCCAGTAACTAGTAGTTTATTGGTCGTTTTGGGCCAGTTTCTAGCTTTTTCCAGGCCCCTGGTATAAAACTTTCAGCTTGTACCTACTCAGCACAGACTCCACGTGGGCCAGCAGAGTAATCCAGGCTGCAGAGAGCTGAATAAGCGACTTTTCTTGATACTAAGTATATTTTTGTTGCTTTCCACATCTGAATACCTAGCAACTGTATTTCGCCTGCCTTTCTGTTACATTGAAGCTGTTTTTACTGCATTTAACTTAATATTGCACTTGGAATCCTTGTTTGTTACTATTTGACTGTATTTGTAGCAAATTCTTCTGTGTAAGCTGTAGTAGCTGATTCATAGCATTTATAAGTGTTTGCTGTACCTGTTTCTGCCTGTTTTGTGAAAAAAAGAAAAAAGAAAAAATATCTCTTGTTTTTCCTGCTTTACTAGTTTAGTCCAGTTTCAGAGTTGCTGATTCCTGGGCTTTGGTTGTAGTTCCTGTGTACTGTTTCCTTGCCTTATTTGGGGAAGGGAAGCTACCTTGCTTACCAGTGGGAGTGGGAAGCATTGAGCTGCCCTTTGTCCAGTTTTGTGAGGTTTCAGCCAGTAACTAGTAGTTTATTGGTCGTTTTGGGCCAGTTTCTAGCTTTTTCCAGCCCCTTGGTATAAAACTTTCAGCTTGTACCTACTCAGCACAGACTCCACGTGGGCCAGCAGAGTAATCCAGGCTGCAGAGAGCTGAATAAGTGACTTTTCTTGATACTAAGTATATTTTTGTTGCTTTCCACATCTGAATACCTAGCAACTGTATTTCGCCTGCCTTTCTGTTACATTGAAGCTGTTTTTACTGCATTTAACTTAATATTGCACTTGGAATCCTTGTTTGTTACTATTTGACTGTATTTGTAGCAAATTATTCTGTGTAAGCTGTAGTAGCTGATTCATAGCATTTATAAGTGTTTGCTGTACCTGTTTCTGCCTGTTTTGTGAAAAAAAAAAAAAAAAAAAAATATCTCTTGTTTTTCCTGCTTTACTAGTTTAGTCCAGTTTCAGAGTTGCTGATTCCTGGGCTTTGGTTGTAGTTCCTGTGTACTGTTTCCTTGCCTTATTTGGGGAAGGAAGCTACCTTGCTTTCCTGCTTTACTAGTTTAGTCCAGTTTCAGAGTTGCTGATTCCTGGGCTTTGGTTGTAGTTCCTGTGTACTGTTTCCTTGCCTTATTTGGGGAAGGGAAGCTACCTTGCTTACCAGTGGGAGTGGGAAGCATTGAGCTGCCTTTTGTCCAGTTTTGTGAGGTTTCAGCCAGTAACTAGTAGTTTATTGGTCGTTTTGGGCCAGTTTCTAGCTTTTTCCAGCCCCTGGTATAAAACGCTTAAACGCTGCTAGCTGATTTAGAGCGATTTAGCTGAGCTGCCACTGTTGCACACTAGGGCAGTGCCGGTTAAGCAGGTTTAAACTATTCGGCTACCTAAAGTCCACTCTTCAAATTTTCCCTTAAAACTACCTTCCTCGAACTATACTACTGATCAAATCAGCGTATCCTATAACTAAATAGATCAACTCTACTTGACTCCAAGTAGACTATTCTCTATCTATTAAACCTAGCACTTGCTCCTACAGTACTTATTACCTTGATACGGCACTCTTGTCATAGATAGTACCCCAAAAAGGCAACCCCCATTTCTCGGTCACCCACGTCCCCGGAATCTTTTTTTAAAGTTTTTCGTCTACCCTTCTAGCATGTCGAGGGATCATTTGCTAGTGTCCTCTCCTGCTCAGCTGGTGAACCTGGGAATATTGAGGCAATGTTTCAATTGCCTCATGTACACAGACAACCCTTTCCTCCTCCCACAAAACACAAATACATGCGAGAGATGCAACTATACGGCCAAACTGGAGGCTGAGCTCTCTCAACATAGGACTGGCAAGACCAGTCAGGAGGAGAAGGTTACCACACACACTATAGACCCAGTCTCACATAATACCATTACAACCTCAAATCATACACATAAACACACAAAGACATACTGGAGGCTCTGATCAAAAATCTACCAAAACAGCAGAGGCCACCAAAGCAGACACCCAAACAACCACCACCTCAGAACACAACACCCGCAACACATAGACCTCACAGTCAGAGTGTCAAACAGTCACAGCCCTTAAGGCCAAACACAATGCCAGACACACTAGTCATTGGTGACTCCATAGTCAGACACACTGATGTCCCGCCACCAGACTGAGTAAGGAGAAGGTCACAGTAAGCTGCCTGTCGGGCGCTAGAATCCGCCACATAACGCAAGCACTCAGGTCTCTCAACAGCAGGTACAAATATGACTCAGTCATTGTCCACGCTGGTGTAAACGACCTGAGACGCACCTCCTTGGACTACATGAAAAGAGACATTGAGGAGCTCTCTGATTATGTAGCCCAGGCAGGTATGACCCTGACCTTGAGCAGTATCCTACCTTCACCAAGAATGATGCCACAATACAGAGATAAGATGATCAGCTTTAACAATTGGCTTAAACACTGGTGTCATTCAAAGGGGATCCAGTATCTGTCTGCCTGGGATGACATGCTGGACAAGCCACGCTGCTCGCAAGGGATGGCTTGCACCTGTCACCCTGGGATTCCGGATATTGGCAAAGGCTCTTGCCACCCCATAGTGCCTTTTTAGGCAAGGCTCAAATTCTAAACCTACCACCCTAGAACACAAAAAAGGAAAAACTAAGGGTAATGCTGCACAATGCCAGAAGTCTAAATCTCAAAATGCACGCACTCGAGGCCCTTCTCAGTATGGAGAACATCGATGTCTGTGCTGTGACAGAAACCTGGTTCAAGGCTCCTGAGAGCACCCCAGCTATCAGGTTTTACCTCATATCATGCTCCGCCCCAAAATCCGGACAATACCAAGAAAGGAGGGGGTATCCATATTCATCAAGGACACCCACACCTCAAGACTGGTGGCAACGCATCGATGCATCGGAGACCATCCAGGTGCAATTAACCATAGGCAAGACTGCTCTGCAAATTGTAGCATGTTACAGGCCACCTCACAAACTCAGGAAACTCACATGGCCTTCCTGAAAACACTAGAGGGATAAATGTATCACCAAACACCATCATACTAGGTGACTTCAATTACCCTAATATAGACTGGGAACACTACTCAAGCCCAAACACCCTAGCCCAAAAGTTCCTGGAATTCATAAACTCAAATGCCATGGAACAACTAGTCACCATCCCCACAAGAGGAGATAACATACTTGATCTCATCATCACGAACATGGGAGCACAATGTTCAACACCGAAGTATACCCTCACTGGTGAGATCAGATCACAAACTAATCTCGCTGGAGGTCCTCATCCCACCCCCACCTGAAATAAAAAAGACCACAGTAAAGAACTTCTCAAAAGCCGACATCACACTTCTAAAGACTAGTGTGGTCTCCTTTCAGGCCCCCGAGCCGGCGGAAAACAATACTCAAGCCGCTGAATCACTTACAAACGCCTTCTACCAGCACCTGCAGGACTGCATGGATAAGGCAATCCCAAGCAAAACAAAGACTCTTTGTACCAAAGGCAAGCGCCCAGTCTGGTGGACCCCAGCCATAAACAAACTCTACAACAAAAGGAGGAAGCTACTACAAGATAGAGCAAAATCCTTAAAAGGTAAGACACCCTTGATCACTATAAGTAAAAAACTAAGAGCTCTCATAAAATCATCCAAAGCAAATTTCGAGAGAAAAATAGCTAAAGACTCAAAAGACAATCATAAGGCCTTCTTTAGCTATGTTAGAAACCTAGGAGGAAACTCCCAGATATGCTCAGAACTAGTTCAAAATGATGTGAAGATTACTGATCCTACAGACATTGCCAACATACTGGCTGACAGGTTCAGTGCAAACTTCTCCTCCCCCAAAAGGAGAGATATCTATACCAAATGAGTGCAGCCCCCAAACATCTCCAGCCCAAGTGAGAACTGCTCTCTCCAAAGCAAAAACACAGCATCCATGGGACCCGATGGTGTCCCCGGCTGTGTGCTCCACTTAACTCAATGAGGAATTAAACCCACAGCTAGGACAGCTGTTTAATCAAAGTCTTACCTCTGGATACATACCCAGGAGTGGCGCACTGCAACTGTGGTCCCACTTCACAAAGGCGGTGCCTCCACAGACCCTGGAAATTACCGCCCATTAGCTTGACAAGCCTTATCTGCAAAGCCATGGAGAGGATCATAATGGACCTCATAAATAAAGACATAGGGAATTTGCAGACTTTGGATCCAACCCAGTTTGGCTTTGTCAAAGGCAGATCATGCCTTTTAAACTTGGTTGACTTTTTCGAAACAGTCACCAAAGCCATTGATGAGGGAAAGGCAGTCCATACAGCCTACCTCGATCTGGCTAAGGCCTTCGATACAATACCCCACTCGAGTATCATTGAAAACTCATCAGCTTAAATGTTAACCCATACATCACAAGATGGGTTGCAAACTGGCTGAGTGACAGAACCCACAGGGTCAGAGTTGCTGGCGCCATGTCAGACTCAAAGCCTGTCACAAGTGGTGTCCCACAGGGCTCAGTCCTGGGCCCACTCTTGTTTGGCATCTACTTTTCCAAGTACAAGCAAACACAGGAGGGTTATGACTGACAAAGTTTGCAGATGACTGCAAACTGGGCCATAGTAGAAAACACATCTGACACAGATATCCTTCAGAAGGGTCTCACAGAAACGGATAACTGGTGCCAGAGCCACGGCCTAAAGTTAAATGCCAAAAATGCATAGTCATACCCTTCGGGAAAAACAAGGTTACCCCTAGCTACCAAATAGGTGGCAATCCACTGAGCACAGAAGAAGTTATCAGGGACCTGGGGACCCAGGTTGATAGTAGTCTGTCATTCGACACCCATGTAGCTAAAGTAGTTAGGAAGTCCTTCTACATTGCCCACCTTATCATGAAGGGATTCTCATCTAGATCAAGGGAGGTCATAGTCTCCCTTTACTCATCACTCATCAGACCAATGATTGAGTACAATGCCCCATTCGGAATGTATCTGACCCAACACTTGCAGCAGCTGGAGAGGCCACAAAAGTTCCTCACCAAAAGGATAAAGGGTCTCAAAAATCTGTCCTATGCTGCCCGACTGAAAGAACTCCAGCTCTATTCAGTCGCCACCGCTTGCTCAGAGGTGACCTTTGCCTAACATACAAGGCCATGTCAAACCCAGATTTGATGAATATGCTTCACCTCAAAAATCTAGATCCATCAGAGCCACAAGGGCGGAGACTTAAACCTCGACACGGCTATTAATAGGACATGCTGGAGGGATAGATTCATCACCCAAAGACTCCCTATGCTGTGGAACAAAATCCCGGTACATGTGAGGCAGAGCACCTCGCTGGCCTTGTTCAAGAGAAATCTTGACCAATGGATGGGAGATCGCAGATATACCCCAGGAATTACCTCAGTGTCACTGCTCGACAGAGGCACAGCAAAATAATGGGTATAGTTCCCCATACTAAAGGGGTGGCGTAAGCCACAAAACAATGGGCTAGGCTTATAAATGCCCTCGGGCAGATAGCCTAGTATGAACCTATGAACCTATGAACCTATCTTTGAAAAGTTGTAATGGACAAACTTCATAAAACAATACAAAAAAAAATCTAGTCCTGATGGTTTCTTTAGCTTCATAATATTACTGGAATAAGTTATTTTTTTCAGAACTAACTGATATTTCTGCTTTTTTTTGAAAAGAAGATAATATTCACTGGCCATGAAAATACCTTAAGAAATAGTGTGTACTAACAAGAACTAGTTATTTCAGATGTGTAGAATCTTCTTCTTCTTCTTCTTTCGGCTTTTTCCCAGTCAGGGGTCGCCACAGCGGATCACCTTGTCCGCACATTGAATGGCAGTGGAGTTTTACGGTGTCGAGTTGCCAGCCCGGCGCCCAACCTTCCACAGAAGGCACACTCACACGCACACCTAGGGCCAATTTAGAGTGTCCAATCCACCTGCAGCATGTCTTTGGGATGTGGGAGGAAACCGGAGCACCCGGAGGAAACCCACGCGACCACAGGGAGGACATGCAGACTCCACACAGAAGGCACCCCAGCTATTTCAGATGTGTAGAATAATGCTCTGAATACATATTCTGAAAATGCTGATAATATTTAATATGCTTTAGTATTGCATAGTATATGTTATTCTCCGTTAGACTAAGTATATCATTTTGGGGTGTAGCAATTTTTCTGATTTTGGCCAGATATGAAGAAAGTACTGAGTTTAGAGTTTGTTAAAACTGGGATTCTTAATTAATACATGAGCCTTCACTATTGATTTTTATGATAAAAAAGCTCTATTAATTCAATAGTGTCTGTTTTGTCTTTGAAGAGTGCTCATTTTATATCAAGATTAATACTTACTTTGACTTGTAAAAGAGCTGCATTATATTTCCAGCAATCCCTCACAAAATAGACCCAAATGACAGGACTGCCACATTCTCCTCTCATTTTTACCATCATATAAACAGCTGCATAGAAATGTCTGTGCCTGTCTTACCAAAATATAATGATACATTCAGGAATATACCACTTTGAAGCAACTTTTGTTGTACAATGTATTAATAAGGAAGGATTAATAGACTGTATTAATAAGGAAGGAAAATAATGTAGTACTGTAATCTGTCTCCTCCAACCTCCTAACCACACTGAAATATGCTAGCAGAAAAGTTCAGAACACTACTAGAATATACAAAGCTGGCTATGGACATAAGGTAGGAAAAGCTATCAAAGAAAACTACAAATCTTTTAGTTACATCAGGAAATTAAGGAATAATGCACTGAGCTCATCAATATTAATATCACAAGCTCCAGTCCCATGGATCTAACCAATATTATTTGAGATTGTGGTAGAGCAGGGATAGGGGATTAGACCCTTTCCCCACTGTGGTGCAAACTCAGAGTTGGAATGTGTGGGGAGGGAGGGTTTTAAAGGGCCATTTAATAATCTGAAACTGACCCATTTATATATGTACTGTATGTATATCTGTGTGTGTGCGCGTGCGTGTGTGTGTGTGTGTGTGTGCGTGTGTGTGTGTGCGTGTGTGTGCGTGTGTGTTTCTGTGTCTGTGTCTGTGTGTCTGTGTCTGTGTGTGTGTCTGTGTGTGTGTCTGTGCATGCGTGCGCATGTGTGTGTGTGTGTATGCATGCATGTGTGTGTATGTGTGGGTGCGTGTGTGCGTGTGTGCGTGCGTGTGTGTGTGTGTGTATGTGTGTGTGTGTATTGACAGGTAGATATTTACATAATTATAGACATTATAGATTTACATATAAAGATGAATAGAGAAATGGAGACAGGTATAGAATATACATATAACTTTGATTCATTGCACAAGTTAATATTATGCAATTTGTGCAGTTTGGCTGACTGAAACATTTTAGATATAGAATGCTTTCCTTGAATTTCTGCTGTGAAAAAAAAAGAAAGTTTCTCCTGGATTTATCTAAAGCTTAGATATTATTTCAAAGTCAAAGACATTATATGAATGAATATGTTATTTTGAATTATCTAAGTAGAAACAGTTATGAAAACTGTAATTAGGCTTGCACATTGAATGACCGAATAAACTGCTATTAGATTTCAAAGTAAAATATGGAAAACAGCAATTAAACAGTGTTTGTGTGTGTATTAATTATTACATTTCAAACTATATATGAAAAAAATCATGAAACAGTGTGTGTGTGTGTGTGTGTGTGTGTGGGGGGGGGGGTCTGTGTGTGTGAAACAGAAAAATCTGACATCAGAAACTGCCTAATTAGTACACGCTGGCTTTCATATTTTTGCACTATGCCCTACCACTCTATTGTCTATAAAAGCAATGTTTTTCTGTAATTGCACCAGCCATTCTTTCCAGTAAAAGAACTGCAGCCTTCAGCATCACTGTTGCTCTTTCATGAATTACAGGTCATTATGAGACCATTGCACAGTTGCTCTGTCAGACAGAATTTAATGACTGTTTCTAGACTCTTTTTTTTAGCTTATTCCACTGCACTGTCTTCTGGACATTCACAAATTAATGTTGTTTACACTCATTTGTCTGTTCCCATGCCATTCATTCCTTCGTTGTTTCCTTATCTGTATACTTTGACTACATTTTGCCATTCAGAATTTGATTCAAGTTGGAGTTCATCTCCTGGTGCCCTTAAGAATTAATTGTATTATTACTGTAAATAGCTGGTATCATTTGTTAGAGAAGTGCTAGACGTCCAGAAACAGCAAACACATGTTCTTCTTCCTTCTAGTGGTTATATAAATGACAAGATTAATTCTGTATCATACTGTCTATATGATTATTTGTATATATATATATATATATATATATATATATATATATATATATATATATATATATATGTGTGTGTGTGTATGTGTCTGTGTGTGTGTGTGTGTGTGTGTGTGTGTGTGTGTGTGTGTGTGTGTGTGTGTTTGTGTGCATATTAATAAAACATTTTTAAGCTGGTTTCCTGCCTTTCCTGTAAGTCGTCTAGTCCAGATACAGATTTACTGTATCCAGGATTGTTTGTAAGCTTCTGAAACCCCAAGCCTTTTTGTGCTGGAGGGAAGCCTTCTAGCTTAATTTTGTTTATTAGAACTAGCCAGTTTTCTAGTTTCAGCATTCAGATCTGTTTCTTTGAGCTCAGCATTTGTTCAGAACTCATTGTAAGCACTAAATAAGCTACAAATTACTACAGCACTCAACTTTCCTCCTTTGTCTAGAGGAAAACAGTTTTTAGTACTTAATAAATAAGCACCTATCCAGGCATGTCTAAGGGTCAGCTCTCGGTGTTTTCTCCTGTCTACCTGATGAATCTGGGCATCTGTAGGCAATGCAGCAATTGCCTCATGTACACAGACAATCCTCTCCTCCTACCACCCAACACTACAACCTGTGAGAAATGCACTTATACAGCCAAACTGGAAGCAAAGCTCTCTTCACCCAAGACTGGACTAGACAGTCAAGAGGAGAAGGTAAACACTTGCACCACACCACACTCATCACATAGTCCCTCAAAACCTATACCACCAAAACATACACATAGAAACACAAAACATACACCTACATTCGCGAAGGCTCTCAATAAAAATCTACCCAAGCAACAGGGACCTCCAAAGCAGAAAAGCAAGCAACCTCCACCCCCCAACACAACCCAAATGACACATAGCCCACAAACTCAGTGTGCCACTCAACCACAGCCCATAAGGCATAACAACACACCCAACACTCTAGTCATAGGTGACTCTATAGTCAGACACACTGATGTTCCACTCACCAGGCTAAACAAGGAGAAATTTGCTGTCAACTGCCTGTCACATGCCGGGATCCACCACTTAATGCGCGCACTTAGATCACTCCACAACAAGTACAAATCTGACTCTGTCATTGTCCATGTGGGTGTGAATGACCTGAGATGTACCTCTCTGGACTGCATGAAAAGAGACATGGAAGAGCTGTCCGATCTTGTAGCCCAGGCAGGTATGACAATACCCCTGATAGCATCCTGCCATCACTCAGAATGATACCATAGTACAAGGACAAAATGATTGACTTCAACAATTGGCTAAGCTTCTGGTGTCATTCTAAGGGAATCCAGTATCCGTCTGCCTGGGATGACATGATCGACAAACCACAATGCTTTGCCAGAGATGGCCTGCACCAGTCGCCCTTGGGATTCCGGATACTTGATAAGGCTCTTGCTACCCCATATAGTGCCTTTTTTAGGCAAGGTTTAAATGACAAATTCACCACCATAACAGGTACAAGCAAGCAAAATCTGAGGGTAATGCTACTTAATGCTAGAAGTCTAAACCTAAAATGCACTCACTTGAGGTACTCCTTAAAATGGAGAACATCGACATCTGTGCAGTGACAGAGACCTGGTTCAAGGCTCCAGAAAGCACTCCTGCATTACCAGCCTATAATTCATACCACACCTTTTGGCCACCTAACCTGGACTGAAACACTAAAGGCGGATGTGTGTCCATATTCATTAAGAATATCCACACCTCCAGGCTAGTTGCTTAGCATAATGCATCCGAGATTATCCAAGTGCAACTAAGTCTGGGCAAGACCGCAATCCAAATTGTAGCTTGCTACAGATCCCCCACCATGCCCCAGGATTCCCACTCTTCATTTCTTGATGCACTGGAAAATATTAAGGTACAACCCAACACCCTAATAATGGGCAATTTCAACTACCCCACCATTAACTGGGAAAACTACTCATGTACCAACTCTTGTGCTCAACGTTTTCTGGAATTCATAAATTCCAATGCCTTGGATCAACTTATCCACATCCCCACCAGGGGCAGCAATATCCTAGACCTGCTCATTACTAACATAGGCAACTGGTGTTCCACACCAGAGGTCAGTTCCTTGTTAGTCAGATCTGACCACAAGCTAATCACCCTAGATATCCACATCCCACCCCAACCCCCATTAGGGAAACCACTTAAAAAATGTCTCCAAAGCCAACTTCATGCTTCTTAAGACAGAAGTGGCAAACTTCACAACACCCATGCTGATGGACAATAGAGGTACAATTGCTGAATTCTATAAAAATGCACTTTATAAGCACTTACACGAGAGCATGGATCGTGCAATCCCTAACAGAACCAAGATGCTATCCTCCAAAAAAAGGAGGCCAATCTAGTGGTCCCCTACCATAAACAAACTCTGCAACAGAAGAAACTGTTGCAAAAAAAGAATAAAATCCCATGACTTGAGGAACTCCATGGTCAGCCTCAGTAAGAAGCTGAGACCCCTCATAAAATCCTCCAAAGCTAGTTACAAAAACAAAATTGCCACTGATTCTAAAGACAGCCACAAAGCATTCTATAGCTATGTCAAGAATCTCAATGGAAACACTCAGATCTGCTCTGAGTTACAGCATAATTGCACTAAATATACAAAACCAACTGATATTGCCAACATTCTGGCAGACAGGTTCAGTGCTAACTTTACCCCTCTCTCACCCCCTAAAGGGCCCATCTCTATACCGGAAGAATGCAAAGTTCCTGTATTCACGGTTGCACAGGTAAAAAAAACACTCTCCAAAGCAAAGAACACAGCATCCATGGGACCTGACAACATCCCAGGCTGAGTTTTACATGAACTACAGAACGAACTGGCACCCCACCTAAGTACCATGTTCAATCATAGCCTAACCTCAGACTTTGTGCCCACTGAATAGCACACAGCAATGGTTAACCCACTCCACAAAGGGGGAGACACCACGGACCCTGGAACTACCTACCCAACAGCCTGATGAGCCTGGTCTGCAAATCTATGGAACGTCGTATCATGGAAATTCTAAACAATGACATTGGTAATCTCCAAACTCTGGACCCTACCCAGTTCGGGTTTGTAAAAGGCAGATCATGTCTCCTAAGCCTGATAGACTTCTTTGAAGCAGTCAGCAAAGCTGTAGATGAGGGTAAGGTGGTTCACACAGCCTATCTAGATCTTGCTAAGGCTTTCAACATCATCCTCAACTCTGGAATTATAGATAAACTCACTAAACTAGGTATAAATCCCTATGTCACAAGATGGGTTGCCAACTGGCTCACTGACAGAACCCACAATGTGAAAGTAGCAGACTCTAAATCCCACTTCAGATCAGTGTGAAGTGGAGTACCACAGAGGTCAGGCCTGGGGCCTGTCCTGTTTGGTATCTACTTCTCTGAAGTAAAGGCTAACACAGAAGGTCTTTGGCTAACAAAGTTTGCAGATGACTGCAAACTAGGAGCCATAATCGAAACTCCTAACGATGTGGACATTCTACAAAAGGGCCTCAATGAGACAGATGCTTGGTGTCAAAGCCATGGCCTCAAGCTCATTTTCACTAAGTGGTGTGTCATCTCTTTTGGTAAAAAACTCTGTACCCATGAACTACCACATAGGCGATAGCCTACCTAACACCGAAAGTGTGATAAGAGACCTTGGAACACAGGTGGACAGTAGTCTCTGCTTTGATAATCACATCGCCGCAGTAGTCAGGAAATCCTTCTACATGGCACACCTCATCACAAAAGGTTTCTCATCCAGGAAAAAAGAGGTCATTGTTCCCCTCTACTCATCACTCATTAGACCCATTATAGAGCACAATGCCCCTTTTGTTATGTACCTCACAAGACATCTACAACAGTGGCGGCTCATGCCATCGGACTGCAGGACTGCAGCCCTCCCAGCAAGAAAAAATAACTTTTTAATATAAATAATTATTTTGCTTATTAAGTTATTATTATTTACTGTTTTTCTTATCAGCCAGCTACTTTACTCTGACTGACTCATCTGTGAGCATGCGCACTTTGCGCAGTTCGAGTTCCGGGTTTAAAAAAAAAAGTGTTGTTTCTCAAAATAAGAAATCCACTCCAGCCTTCTGCAGTCTGATTAATGAATGAAGGCATCACTGTGATGCCCAGCAGCCTATGCAGTTTGTAACTGCATAGAATTGGAATGGGCTCGGACTGCCACGTCTGCAGGCACGTACGTGATGTGGATGGGCTAAACAGCAGCTGATTGGTTCTCGCACTCTTCGCGGGCTTTATGTGCTGGGAAAAGAGCGGGAAGCAAACAGTTGCAGCCAGTAAGTTAACTCATTTGCGGTTGTGGATCTTTTTACTAATTGAAAATTGACTTCCTAATTTTGTTTGCCGGATGTGCCACAGCTGTGAGAAGTGACTACACTACAGTATATTCTTTTCTTCTTGGTGGTATGTGTAAAAAACTGTAATCAATATGTGTAATGCAATATTTTATTTACTAAATTAATTTACTATTATAGCAGTTGATGTGGAATGTTCCCTGCTATGATCTGCTGCTGTTAAAGAACTCAAAGGTGTATTTATTAAATAATGTTAATTCACTTATGGATGTTGGGCATTTTTAAATGAACAATTTTGCTAAGCAGTCAGATTTGTTCCCAAATCACTGGTTAGAATAAAATAAATTAAATTTAGACGTTTGGATTGTGGAGTATGAAAAAATGCACCAGTGTTCCACTTCACTCACTGTGATAGGTTTTTCCTGTCTGGGTTATAAAAAGAAATATTTAAAAAATGAAAAGTATTGATTCACTTATGACAACAAAATAGAACTTTCCATTCTGTAATATTATTTGAATGTCCATCAATAGAAACATGGAAGTGTGGGAGTAGAGTATAGGAGTATTGAAGTGTGGGAGAGTGAGAGTATGTGAGTATTTTGATGAGGCTTGTAATGTTATTTATTTATTTATTTCAGCTCTGTATATACTAAGGTAAAGCTCTGTTCACAAATCACCAATTTCGGTCTAAGCCTGCAATGATTGCTTAAAAGAAGTAAGGATTCTGAGAAATACGTGCAGCCATAGGCAAGTTAAGTTCTCAGAGATCTGAGAGAGATCTGAGCCACATTAGTAATGACATTACAATGCATTTGGCCCTTGTCAGAGATCTGAGACAGATTACAATGCATTTGGTCATTGTAAGATGCTTACCTAATAAAAAAAAAAAAAAAAAAGATTAAAAGTCTTAGCAATGCAGGTGCAGTGCACACAACCTGCAATTCATCTACATTTGAGAATATGTCGAGGGTAGAGCATGTCTTGGTCATAAATAAATATGTATATATTCAGAAATTGGGTACTTGCGTATTATTGCAACCAGATTGCGAGCAGGAGAAGTGGCTATTTTCCAAGCCATACTCCTTCCTAAGTATGTACTCAAAGTTTGTTAAGAGGAAAAAGTAATGTAACACTCCTTGCTACTTCTGTGTAACTGTCTTGCCGATATATAGAACTAGTTTTGCTTTTTTTTTAGGGGGGTGGACAGACAAGGAGCCGTGCGTGTTGTAATGACTTCTCCCCGCTTATCGATGGTAGCTGTTTGAACCAAAAACTTTGTAACTGCATGACATCACTAACATTTTAGTATAGAGTACAGAGAACTGGATTGTCTTTTACTTAAACTGGTAGTGAAATTTGTCATCAGAAGCATACCTCTCAACCATGCACAGCAAATTCAGTACAGCAGTCACCATATCAATGAAGAATGGTTAACGTTCAAATGCACATTTATGTCACTGCTAATATTTTTTTAAACAACTTAATAATGTCAGTCTCTTAAAATCTATGTCCACTTTTATGCATTTTTTTCATTCAGTTTACGGATTTCTGGGGAATTTGTGAAGAAAGCAGGTGACACATTCGTCCGAACAATATTACACCACTCCCAAGGCATGTGACGGTCTGATCATGCAAAAATGAAATCAGTTTACCTACAAACATTTACTGGCCACATAGTCAAATGGATTATACTTAACAGACGTAGATAGATGGATATCGTATGGTAAACAGACATAGATAGATGGATATTGTATGGTAAAAGTGGGAATTACAATCTGATGTATTGAGTCTTATCTGGTTGCGATAATATGTAAGTACCAGAAATTGTTTAACTCTGTTAATGTATCTAACAGATTTTGCATATTTGGTACAAAGGTGTTGAATTTAATTATGTTCTTGTTGTTCCCATTATTTTGTTTTGAAAATCTAATATTTTTTGAAAGGTCCATGCCAAGAATGCAGTGCTGGAGGATCTAGCACTAGTTCTGGGAACTTGATCCTAAAATTAAAATCAGTAATTGAAAGAAAAAAAATATTTTATATTACTATGCTATTTGCTATGTAATTTGTAATGTGCAAGAGAGCAAGACAGCAAGCAGCAGAAAATGGACTATACATTATGTCTGGCACAGGATAAATAATTTATTGCTTCACATTTCACATGTATGTGTATTGTATGTGGTTATATAATGAGAGAACCTGAAAAACTCATTACAGTCCTATTAATTTCTGAAGAAATCAGAAATGGCATGACAAACTTTAAATGTAGTTAAAACAGCAAAAAAATGCACTGTCTGCATTATTGTAGTAGGCATTAAAACTTCATGGCTTTGGTTTGGATTAATTAGTTAAATATTTATATAAGTGGGGATGAAGGAGTTATAATAACTACAGTTACTGGCTGATTAGAAGGCTTTAGAAATGCTGAGCTGTAGGCATTGGCAAAATGACTTTGGCTACAACTTGAACCTCTGCAGCTGTAGTCATTTAATTCCTGGATTTGATCATTAAAGCTGCTCAGGTGCATGTTAGAATGTCACGTGTGGTTTAATTCTAATCGTATATAATGAATGGAGTAATTGGTGAATAATTGTGAAAGATCACTTTTTTTCTGTTTCTTGTATATCACTAGTAGATCAATAATGTGTAAAAACTATTTCCTTCAAAAGCAGCTTGGTAAAATCTTTAAAAAAACATGCTTTTACAGTGTGTGCATATAGGAATGTAAAAGCCAAATGGGTGAATTTGGTCAAGAAAACAGAGAATGGGGAACGTAATATGAATTTTGCTGTAATCTAATCTATATAGATAAAGTGCAAATGCACTGGCACTCTTGTTACTTAGAGTCAGAGCTAATTTGTAGTGACAGTTGGCTACTTTTACACCACCAAGCTTGTTGTAGTGCAAAAAAAAATCAAGATTAGATACTTTGCTTATTAGATGAATAAATGCTTCAGTATGAAAGTGTTTAACTTTGATAAAAGCTTTGATTAGCATATTTTATGCAAGAGAAGGAGATAAAATTATAAGATAATATGACACCCTGTAATCAAATCACAGGAAACTGCTAAGGCTGTGACATTTTCAGCATTTTCATGTTTACAAAGGTGATCACACACAGGCTTTTTGCCTCTATATACGCAGTTTATCATTCTTCTCTCTAAAAAGAACATGTAAAGCGTGTGTCTGTGTACAGATTTTTGCAGAATATCCAGATTTTCATTAAAGATTGAAGTTAGAAAATGACAAGATGTTTGAGTTTCAGATTTCATACCCTTCAGAAAATTCATACTGATGCAAGACTTACTACTTAACTTTCTATGTTTGCAAGAGCAATATTTAAAAATTGCCTGTATTTTTGGGCCTTTGTCCTACTTTTATTTATGGCTTTAGCCAGATTTCTTGCTCTGAGGATGAGAGTATATGATAAATGTGTCAGAGGCTGGGACATCACCGTCAGCCAGAGACATTTCAAATTGTGACATACTTGTTGTACCCCACTCCCCCATGTAGTGACTTTGGATGTGTCCAAGCAAGGCAAGGAGCAGTTATGCAGTTAGAGTATCCCCCCATCCAAGGTAGATACAAGTACATTCATGGCTTTTAATCTGTCTTTGATTTTGCAGAATGACAGAAAACCAGAAGATATTTTTATACTCTTGATTTATGCCTATTCAGAAAATGCATGTTGGTTGGCTGCTTGTCTTTTTATACTTTATTTTGACTGGCATTCCAGTAATGTATTTAAAAAGTAATTTATTTTTTCATGCCTCACAATCTTTTTGTTTCCATCTAGATATTAAGTAAGCTGTCATGTAGCCAATGCTGAAATATTTTTTTATTCTACACTTCATTTTGTCTTGACTGGACTCTCATAATGACAGTTTGGCACCCAGGGCAGCATATTTAATTAAAGTCCCAGTTTTTGTGTTTTTTAGCATAGTTCCACGCCTTTCTAGTTGCCCACACCCCTTCTCATTGGCCCCACTCATTCAGCTGTCTCCTGCAGCCCCCTTTTGATTTGAAATCACCAGCTGCCACTGATCTACAACAACTGGAAAGGCCACAGAAATACCTCAAAAAGAGGATTACCAGCCTCAAACAGATGCCCTACATGGACAGTCACAAAAAACTCCAGCTTTACTCTGTCGCATATCACCTAGTCAGAGGCAATCTCTGCCTAACCTACAAAGCTATGTCAAACCCAGAGCTGTTGGACATGCTCAACTTAAAGAAATCCCAAGCCCTCCGAGCTACACGCTCTAGGGACCTAAACCTTGTCAACATAATAAACAGAACATGCTGGAGGGATAGATTCCTGTCCCAGGGACTTCCCATACTCCTGAACAAACTACCTATCTATATCAAACAAAGCTCCTCATTAGCACTCTTCAAGAAAAATCTTGATGATTGGATGGGAGATAGGAAATTCACCCCAGGGATCACTTCTGTGGCTCTGTTTGACAGGGGCACAGGAAAATAATTTTCTTGGGTGGCAAAAGCCAGGGAACCATTAGGCTATATACATAGATATATGTATATATATCTATATATATATATACATATGTATATATATCTATATATATACATATATATGTATATATGGGTCTACTTCTGATTGTCAAAAACACACTTTCTCGACAACCAGAAGATTGAAGCCATTTAAGAGAAAGTGCACTAAATCGAAAGTGCACTTTCGCTAAACCCGGTTCTCTGAAGCACGTTACAGGGGGGATAAGGAAATATATCCTTTTCCCCACCATAGTGCAATCTCAGAGTTAGTATATTTAATTAGGGGGGTGTGGGAGGCACATGCCCCCACATGGGAGGTGCAAGGTGGCTTGCCCCCCTGCAAATTACTGTTTAATGTAGTTTTTTTTTGTTTTTTTCAATGTAGTGCACTTTTGCTTTAATGGGGCTCAATGTTTCTTGTTTGAGATAGTGAAATTTCAATCAAGAAAAATAGACCCATATATATATATATATATATATATATATATATATATATATATATATATATATATATATATATATATATATACACATGGGGGTGCTACAGAATCCTGAAAGCCGAAAATCCTGAGACCAAAATCCCAAAAGTTCAAGATCCTGAAAAATCAAAATCCAGAAAACACACAGGATACCAAAACTTATTATATTCCAGCACAAGTACATACAGAAACAAAACATAAACCATATTACTCTTCTCCAACTATAAGCGGGGGGCAAGCACCCCTGCACCCCCCATGTGATGGGCTGCGCCTCCCACACCCCCTGCTACTTAAATATATCCTTCTCCAAGATTGCACTTAGTATACTGAAGTGCAGTCTTGGAGTTGTTATATTTAAGTAGCAGAGGGGCTTGCCCCCCTGCGTATAGTTGAAGGGTAATATGTTTCTGTATGTACCTCTGCTCGAATATAGTAAGTGTTGGTATCCTGTGTATATATATATATATATATATATATATATATATATATATATATATATATATATATATTTATTTATTAGCATATATATATATATATATATATATCAATATATATATATATATATATATATATATATATATATATATATATATATATATATATATATATATATAAAATTAATATGTATATATTTATATCTATATACATATATATATATATATATATATATATATATATATTTATATATATATATATATATATATATATATATATATAATGTATATCTTAAATTTTTCATGTTTATATACATACACACACACACACATATATGGCCACAAAGAATGGTTTTAGCAAAATTGCAAAATTCACTACTAACAATCCTTACATATCTCATCACTGTCTAACTCTCAAACAACTCAATTGTCTTGAACTTCCAAACCTACTTCTTTACAATTAGCTAACCCTGATCCATAAAATTCTATACTCTCCTGAAAAAAAATGTTCTCTACAGCAACTAAGTCGATACTCCTGTACCAGAAACATCTTCTCCACAAGCAAACCTCTGCTCAAAGTAACTAAAGACAATAATGCAGCAGGCTCATCCCTTTACTCTAACACCATTGCCAAACAATGGAATAAACTACCACCCCTCATCACTGCTATGCCTTCCATACATGAATTTAAGAAACAATTAAAATGACATTTACTGAACTCATGGCTCTGCAACTCTGACAGTCCAGGTTAATACTAGGACCCTCTAAGACCTCTATCAATGTTCTATTACTAATATGTAGGAATTAATAACTGTTAAAACTGCTATGTCACGTGTTAATTTAGAGTGATTGTTGAATGCTATTAATGTTGAATGTTTATTAATTTACTGTGATGCATGTAACAAAATGCTGATTAACATTCTTCTTTGAATTACTATTCTGTAAAATTATTTGTGGAGCTTTTCTCCCCAGGCCTCCATTGAAAAAGGACTTGTGTCCAGAAGGATTTTCCCAGTAAATAAATGTAAACTAAATAAAAAAAAAATAAATGGCTTTTGTTCATAGGTTCATAGGTTCATACTAGGCTATCTGCCCTAGGGCATTTATAAGCCTAGCCCGAGTGTGTTTGGCTTTTGCCACCCATTTTAAATTAATTTTGCTATGCCCTTTTTCAAGGTTAGTATACTGTGCCTCTGTCTAACAGTGACACAGAAGTGATACCCAGGGTAAACCTACGATCTCCCATCCACTCATCAAGATTCCTCTTGAAGAGAGTCAATGAGGGACTCTGCCTAACCTGGACTGGGATTTTATTCCAGAGTGAAGGGAGCCTCTGGGTTATGAATCTGTCCCTCCAGCATGTCCTATTTATTTCAGTGCTGAGGTTCAAGTCTCTCGAGCGCGTAGCTCTATGGGATTTGGATTTTCTGAGGTGCAGCATGTCCATGTTAATTGCTTATTGTGTTGACTTGTACTTAAGGTGTCAAATTCAAAGGAGCCAATACTATGTTGACTTTTTTTGAACTGATATTGTGTTGACCTGTGTTGTAGTCCAACCACTGGAGGTCCCATTAGTAGAGTTGGCCCTTTGCTCACAGTTGTGCAACAGTTTAGTTAGTACCCCATGCCCCTTACTTATAGATACACTATGTTCCATGTTCATAGGTTGGTACTAGGCTACCTGCCCGAAGGCATTTATAAGCCTAGCCAGAATGTGTTGGCTTTTGCCACCCCCTTAGATTAGTTCCCTGTGCCTCTGTCCTGCAGAGCCATTGAAGTGATCCCTGGGGTAAACATTCTGTTTCCCATCCACTCGTCAAGGTTTCTCTTGAAGAGGGTTAGCGAGGAGCTCTGCCTAATGTAGATCGGAATCTTGTTCCAGAGCATGAGAAGTCTCTGGGACAGGAATCTATCCCTACAGCATGTCCTATTTATTGTTGTGGTGAGGTTTAGATCCCTGGAGCATGTGGCTCATGAGGATATGGCTTTCTTTAGGTGAAGCATGTCCATCAATTTTGGGTTGGACATGGCCTTGTATGTCAGGCAAAGATCACCTCTGAGTAGGCGGTATGCAACCGAGTACAGCTGGAGTTTCTTCAGTCGAGCTGCATTGGGCATCTGCTTGAGGCCAGTGATCCTCTTGAGGAACTTCTGTGGTCTTTCAAGTTGTTGCAGGTGTCTTGTAAGGTACATCCCAAATGGGGTATTGTACTCTATGATGGGTCTGATGAGTGATGGGTAGAGGGGCCCAATGACCTCTTTCGATCTGGATGCAAACCCTTTTGTGATTAGGTGGGCCACATAGAAGGATTTTCTAACCACTTTGGCAATGTTATTATCAAAGGAGAGGTTACTGTCTGATTGGGTCCCCAGATCCCTTATTATGTCTTCCGTATTTAGGGGGCTGCCACCTATGTGGTAGTTTGTGGGTACTTTGTTTTTTTCCAAAGGGGATGACTATGCACTTTTTGGCATTTAGCTTGAGGCCATGGTTTTGACACCAGGTATCTGTCTCAGTGAGACCTTTTGGAGGATGTCTGTGTCAGCCGGAGAGTCAATTTTAGCCCCTAGTTTGCAGTCATCTGTGAACATGGTCAGCCATAGTCCCCCTGTGCTTGCCTGTACCTCTGAGAAGTATATGCCAAACAGGAGGGGTCCTAGGTCTGATCCCTGGGGAATGTCACTTGTAACGGATTTAGAGTCAAACCTAGCTCCTGCAACTCTTACCATGTGGGTTGTGTCTGTGAGCCAGTTGGCAACCCATCTCGTGATGGTTTATGTTCAGGCTGGTGAACTTGTCTATAATACCTGAGTGGGGAATGGTGTTGAAGGCCTTTGCGAGGTCTAGGTAGGCTGTGTGGACCACCTTTCCCTCATCTATAGCCTTTGTAACTGTCTCAAAGTCTTCCACCAGGTTTAGGAGGCATGATCTGCCCATAACAAAGCCGAACTTGGTAGGGTCCAGTGTTTGGAGGTTTCCAAAGTCTCTGTTAATGAGATCCATGATGATGCACTCCATAGTTTTGCAGACCAAGCTAGTCAGGCTTATAGGGTGATAGTTCCTGGGGTCCGTTGTGGCTTCACCTTTGTGGAGCAGAATAACCGTTGCTGTGCGCCACTCTGTGGGCACATAGCCTGTGGGGAGGCTGAGTTTAAACAGAGTGTTTAGGTGTGGGGTTAGTTCATCTTTGAGCTCATGTAGGATGCAGCCTGGGACACCGTCCGGTCCCATTGATGCTGTGTTTTTGGCTTTGGCTTTGGAGAGTGCTGTGTTAACCTGAGTGCCTGTGATTTCAGGGGCACTATATTCTTCTGGTATAGTTATGGGCCCTTTTGGGGGTGAGAGGGGGGGTGAAGTTTGCACTGAACCTGTCTGCCAGGATGTTGGCTGTATTGGTCAGTTCAGTGTATTTTGTACCATTCTGCCCTAATTCCGAACAGATCTGAGAATTGCCACTTAGATTCTTGACATAGGTAAAGAATGCATTGTGGTTATCTTTGGAGTCCATTACAATTTTTCTTTCGAAGCTAGCCTTGGATGATTTTATGAGGGAACGTAGTTTCTTGCTGATACTGATCAGGGATGTCTTCCCTTCTTGGGATTTTACTCTTTTCTGTACTAGTTTCCCCCTTCTATTGTATAGCTTGTTATGGCAGGGGTCCACCAGACTGGTTTCCTTTTCTTGGAGGAGTGAGTCTTGGGTTTTTTTGGGATAGCATGATCCATGCATTCTTGTAGGTGCCCATAGAGTGCAATAGTAAAGGATTTTGCAGCTTGGGCAGCGTTATCCTTTAGCATGGGGGCTTTGAAACTTCCCACCTTGGTCTTAAGTAAGATGAAGTTTGCTTTTGAAAAGTTTTTCACAGTGGTTTTTTTGACCAGGGGCATTGGCGGAATGTGGATATCCAGAGTAATTAGTTTATAGTCAGATCTAACCAGCGAGGAGTTGACCTCCAGTGTGGAACTCCGGTCGCCCATGTTGGTGATGACCAGGTCCAATATGTTGTCACCTCTGTTGGGGGTGTTGACCAGTTGATCCAGGGCATTTGAGTTTATAAATTCTAGGAAATGTTGGGCCAGGGAGTTCGTACTTGAGTAGTTCTCCCAGTTAATGTTTGGATAATTGAAATCACCCAATATCAGGGTGTTTGGTAGGACCTTTATGTTTCCCAGTGTTTCCAGGAATGCGGAGTGGGGGTCCTGGGACATGGTGGGTGATCTGTAGCAAGCTATAATTTGAATAGCAGTTTTGCCCATTGTTAGTTGCACGTGGATGATCTCTGAAGCATCATGCTGTGCCACTAACCTGGAGGTGTGGGTATCCTTGATGAAGATGGATACTCCCCTGCCTTTTGTATTTCGGTCTGGGTTTTGTGGCCGAAATGTATGGTATGAGTTGTAGCCTCTCTGGAGCCTTAAACTAGGTTTCTGTTACTGCACATATATCGATTTTCTTCATACTGTGGATTGCCTCGAGTGCATGCATTCTGAGGTTTAGACTTCTGGCATTGAGTAGCATTACCCTCAGTTTTTTGTTACTTGCGCTATTTATAGTGGTGGGTTTGTCTTTTGAGCCTTGCCTAAAAAAGGCACTATGGGGGTGGCAAGAGCCTTGGCCAGTATTCGAAAACCTAAGGGTGACAGGTGTAAGCCGTCTCTAGCAAAGCATCATGGCTTGTCAAGCATGTCATCCCAGGCTGACAGACACTGGATCCCCTTTGAATGACACCAGAAGCTTAGCCAATTGTTGAAATTGATATTTTTTTTTCTCTATACCGTGGTATCATTCTTGGTGAGGGCAGGATGCTACTCAGGGTCAGGGTCATATTGGCCTGGGCTATGTGATCAGAGAGCTCCTCCATGTCTCTTTTCATGTAGTCCAGCGAGGTAAGGCTCAGGTCATTGACACCAACATGGACAATAACAGAGTCATATTTGTACTTGTTCTGGAGTGACCTGAGTACTTGTGTTATGTGGCGGATCCTGGCACCCAACAGGCAACTAACAGTAACCTTCTCCTTGTTCAGCCTAGTGAATGGGCCGTCAGTGTGCCTGACTATAGCATCACCTATTACTAGTGTGTTGGGTATGTTATTTTGCCTTAAGGGCTGTGATTGTGTGGCACACTGGTTTTGTGAAGTATGTGTTTCATGGTTTGTGTTGGGGGGTGGAGGTTTCTTGGGGTTCTGCTTTGGAGGTCTCTGTTGCTTTTGCAGATTTTTATTTAGAGCCTCCGAGTATGTTTTTGTGTATTTTTGTGTGTTTTTTGTCAGTGCTGGTTTTATAGGTCTATTGTGAGACTGGTGGTGTGATGAAAGTAATTCCCTTCTCCTCTTGACTGCCTGGTCCATTCTTGGGTTGAGAGAGCTTATCCTCCAGTTTGGCTGTATAATTGCATCTCTCGCATGTATTAGTGTTTGGTGGAAGGAGGAAAGGGTTGTCTGTCTACATGAGGCAATTGTAACATTGCCTCAAATGCCCAGATTCACCAGTTGGACTGGAGAGTACACCTGAAACTGCCCTTTGGACATGCCTGGATAGGTACAATGAACTGTTTTACTGACTGGCTGGTAAGGTCAAAGAGAGAGCCTTGTCCTTCTCTACAGTATAGGGGGGGTTTAGTGCTAAGGTTTATTAGTGCTTGCTATGAGTTTGGGGCAAGTGCCGGGATGAGAAGTGAATGATTTGAGTGCTTAAGTTGAAAGTTTGTCTAGTTCCAAGGGAAAAATTGAAGAGTAGACTTTGTGGAGCCAGGAATACTTATACCCTAGCTAACCAATGCTGCCTGGCGTGCAAAACCATGTAAATGCAGGTTTTAAAGCAGGGAAATGAAAGAGAAAGAAAGAAGCCCAGAAATGGCCAATAAACTACTAATTCCTGGGCTGAAACCCCTCCTCCAGGGACAGCTAGGCTGCTCAAAGCTCCCTCTCTCACAGTGACCAGAGAAACTTCCTTCTATCCAAGTAAGGTATGGGCAAACACAGAGACTTGTAACACAGCCCTGAATTCAGCACTAACCTAAAAACTGGACTAAACTATCTTAGAAAGGTGGGAAAACAAGTATATGTTTTTTTTTTGTTTGTTTTTTTCAGAAAATAAAGCAGATACAATCAAAAAAACAGTTTAAATGCACAGAAATGGCTATCACACTTGAGTGTGTAGCCTACAACAGTTAAACAGGTAATTTAAACACAAAACTGACTTTGTTAAAGTGCAGGCAGCAAAATAAGTACAGTATGTAGCTGGAACAAGCTTTTTAAATCACAGAAACTCTAGAAAATCAGTGTTTTAGGCGGAATTAGCTAAAGGGCAACAAGAAAAGTCAGAAAAATGATAATCACTCCAAAGTCTCTCTTTTGTCTCTCTGCTGCTGTAGAACTCTGCAGGGCACCAGGCAGGAGCTTGTTGAGCTGTATACTAGCACAAAAAACTTGCAAATGTGGGTTTTATAGCAGGGAAATGAAAGAGATAAAAATTAGCCCAAAATGGCTAATAAACTACTAATTTCTGGGCTGAAACCACTCCTCCAGGGACAGATAAGCTACTCAAACCTCCATCTCTCACAGTGAACATTGAAACTTCCTTTTATCCAAGTAAGGTGTGGGCAAACACAGAAACTTGTAACATAGCCCTGAATTCAACACTAACCTGAAAACTGGACTAAACTAGCTTAGAAAGGCAGGAAAACAAGTATATTTTTTTTTTCAGAAAATAAAACAGATACAATCAAAAATACACTTTAAATGCACAGAAATGGCTATCACACTTGAGTGTGTAGCCTACAACTTTTTCCTTTTTTTGTATAACCTGTTTAATTTGGGATGCCACTAAGGCAGTTTGTTTCTGGGACTAGTCCCGGGCTTACTTCAAAGTAGGTACAGCAGCCTTTATGCAGCCATTGACATGGTTGTGCAGAATTGAGTTGACCCAGTTGTTTAGGATTTGGGAACTTAAGTGGACAGTTACTTAACTTTTGACCAACATGTCTCCATTGTTGCAAGAAAGCCCTTCTATACTGCACAGCTTATAAATAAAGGGATTGTGTCTAGATCTAGGGATGTCATTGTCCTACTTTATTCAGCGCGCAGTAGGACAGTCATTGATTATACTGCTCTCTTTGGCATGTATCTGTCCAGACACATGCACCAATTGGAATGCCCACAGAGATACATTACTAAAAGTTTACAAGGCTTAAACAACATGTCTTAAATGTACTGACTCAACTATATTTGGTATCGTACAGACTACTAAGAGGTCACCTGTGTATGGCAGGCAAGGCATTCTTCAACACATTACTGATAGATTTACTGCACATCAGCAAGTCAAATGGCATCAGAAATATTCAGTCTAGGCATCTAAACGTCTTCTTCAACATCAACAGTATGGTTTGAAGGGATAGGTATATCTCGCAGAGGATACAGTTGCTGCTGTCAAACTGACTTCCCATCCACATAAAACAAAGTTCTTCCCTGTCTGTATTCAAGTGCAAATTATATCTATGGATGGGAAACCAAAAATTTACTCCAGCACTGCTCCCCTGTACTATTAATGGACAGAAGCAGATCCTAAATGCTTTATCCCATGCACGGATCCCCTCAAATTATCTGTTGTATTATTCCAGTAATTCTCATTAGGGGCAATATACAATTATTAATCATGAGATGGGTAAGACAAATCAATAACCAAATGGGCAAGATTATTCTGAGCAGAAAAAGGAAAACTGGTAAGGTTTAAAATGACCCACAAGGGCAGCTAGCCTAGTACTTAACTAAGAACGCCTAGCCTATTACTTAACTATGAATGCCTAGCCTAGCACTTAACTATGAAGCTATGAACTAAATAAAATGTAAATGTAAGTTACGCCTATTTGCTATAAGTAACCATTGACAACAAATGATTAAGTAAAGTATTATACTTTATTATACTTTAGAGAATGCTAATAATTTGCAATTTCTTTTATGGTTTTTTGTGAGACATCACAAACACCAAAGTCCAAACCAGCGAAAAATGAGCCAAACAGAAGAAAAGTGCTCCGATGCACAAACCACTTTATTAACAATAGTCCTGAAGTGTGGAAAATACACATACCCCGGGATTCATGAAGCTCGGTGCAAGGCCGGCGTAAGGCCTGCACCGGCGGTGCAGTGAATAGCCGGCGCAGTAGCGCCATATACATATTAATGAGAGTGCACCGGAATCACAGACATGTGCGTAGTGTACGTGAGCGAGCCCAGGTAGGATGCGTCTGGAGGCGTGTCTAAGCCGGCATGAGGTGAGCAACCTAATGTGCTGACAGCCACGGTCCGCCCACAATAGTAATGGCAGCAGCCAGGTCCCGTGCAGAATGAAACGCACGTACAGTATGCAACATAGTACCCATCCCAAATTAATGGAGAAGCAAATACAAGCCACGAAGGCATAAGTGTACCCGTCCAAGGAGCAAAGGATATGCATAAGACCGCGTTCGTCCCGCAATGCACCGTCAGTGTTTACACTCAGAGAAGGTGTACAGCCGCATGTCAGCGCGCCGCACCGACATAGGAGCAGCGATTAAGGTCACCACCTGTCCCACTTTGGTTGGGGCAGTCTCTCCATGGCCAGTTGTGTCCCGAAAAAACATATTAGAAATGGCTGATGTGCTACGATTGTAGGACACAATGATATCCCGTATTTAATGTAATGGTAGCATGAATTGGTTATTTCTGTAACAGAAATACCTAAATGACACAAGAAACAGAATAAGCAAGCAAATTGCCACAACAATAAGCTTATATTTAGACAAACAAGTGAAGTTCTATGCTATATAGTGACCGTTTGTATGTGTCGGCCTGTAAAGTCAGATGTGAGTCCCGGAAATACCCCAGATCGGAAACTGGAAAAGGTGGAAACCCCAGTAGCGACATGGCCATGGTCACCAGGGTTACCTGCTGTCCCAATGTGCCATGGACAGTCCCTGATTGGACAGTTGTGTCCCTGCAACAATCGTAAAATGGAAAATGACCTCCGATCCCCTGTCAAGAAAATTCCCGCAATATACATGTAATAGTAGCATAAAACATATACATTACTATATGAAACACAGACATGGCATAAAAACATAAATAAGGAACCCAAATGCTTACAGAATAAGCTTATAGTATGGCAAACAAGTGAAGTTCTGTCAACTGCACTAGCCGTGGGTATGTGTAGTCCTGCAAATTCAAGTTTCCACATAACATGCCCCACTATGGGCATTGGAAAAGGTGCCAACCATAATGGTCACAAGCAGTAGTGACAGTACATAGCCGGGTAGCTGTGTTGACATAACAACAGTAAGGAAGCAAGATACTTCAAACACAGGCAAACATGTGCATAGCAACATATCCCACACCCAGCAACGTCTCTGTTGCATACACTGGATGGCGATGATGAAGTGTAATATCCAGAAGCAGAACCCATGCATTCGGATGTACTACACAATAGCCTCATTGTACATGTCAGTCCCACCCATGTATACCTCTGCACCCAAACCTGCTAGCATCCGTGTGCAGCTATACAACCACACACAATGTGCATACCTGAACTGTGGTAAGATGTTTGTGTTAGGCAATGCCACGCTGGCAAATACGCATTCCACATGTCACCAACCCACCGCAGGTACAGATATGTAAATGGCTGCATGTGAATGTGTCAGCAGAATGTGTACATCCCGCATGTAGTATGTACCCGTCCAAACCATCTAGGTTTGCATACGACACGGTGCACATAACTGTACACATGTGGACAAGTCAGGTCGTTGGACCACCGCATCGATGATTATCTATGCAGTGAAGTCGATCACATATAGCGGAACAGGTGCCTACCAAACAGGACGCCCTAACAGGGTGCTACAGGCAAAGAAGGGGAAGCTGGGACATCACATGTGGAGATTAGCGTAGCTGGATGGACAAATACACACGGTCAAGGTAAAGGACGGAACAACATGCATATGGCCGGATGGATGTTGTTCAGAAATATATAGAAACACATATGAAGTTCCAGTTTAGACTCAAAATACTATATAATGCATTGAATTGTACCGTACAATATGGCAGTAGAACTAAGCCTGCATGTAATTGGTGAAGCTAAGCTGTAGTGTGATGGAATTCTGAACCTGGCAGTAAGCAGTACAGCAGGCTCATGTCTGTCATCATTAATTATTTGCTGGGTTACAGAACAATAAATGTATGTACATGCATAACAGCACTCCTTCCCCAGAGGAGGATGGCCTTGTGAGCTCTATCAAAGATAGCAGTACAACTCCTTACCAGAGAGACAAAGCAACGTATTAAGAAATTAACTGTCCACTGTATCGTAACAGTCTAGGGTCCTTGAAACAGCTACAATCACAAAAGGATACTGTAATGTACAAGGTGCCTTGCAAGGCTGTGTTATTCCCATGGGAAAACATTTTAAAAGCACGACCCCAGCACCCACGTATGTATAGACTATTGCGGACCATAGTGATGGAAATGCCCTGTGACCGACCACGTCAGTAAGGTGGGCAAAAGCTGATTGTAAACACTATATAAAGGAACTGCTTACTGTATAGAGTCAGACAAAACTCTCATACTTGGACTGTATATTATTTAGCCTGCCTGTGTACACTACTAAAACTTTCGAACCCGAGCCTCCTGTGTTATCGGCTGTCACTTAGAAAAGCCTACTGATAACTACAGTCTGGTTTTAACAACTTATTTCACATTGTGATCCTTGTAATCCGGAATTCCCTTGGTAAGCTACAGGTCAGAGTACATGGCTGGTTAGACATGTACGCTGGAGAATATGCATAAATGGTTCTTCTTGAATGAAAAGACCTCCGACTGAATTGTTGTGTGTAAAGAGGCTGTTTACTGTCTGATCTGTGGCTGAAAAGCGAGAAACTGGATCCCAAGAAGAAAACGTGCAGCCTTAAACAGGAGGCCCAGGTAAGGAGTGTTTGCCTTTTTGTCTCTATTGTAGATCAGGGACCAGACTACATTGTGTTTCTGTTAACAGTAGTGATATCTGGTCGAAGACCTACCCACATACTGTTAAATCTGAACATAGGTCAGGGGAACACACAGCAGAGTAAATAGTGATTGTAGACACTGCAGTGGATACAGGGAAGGAGACACCACGTGGTATGACAGAAGGGTACGTAGCAGTCGTGTAGAGGATATGGGAGATTATTGAAGCAACAGATCATGTGATCCGCGTTTGACGGGTGACGTGAAGAATATGCAATCGCAGAGAGCACATAATGTGAGTTACGCAGCAAAATGGGGTAATAAATATGACATTGATGGTTATCGTTACTGAAACATTGTAATCCCTGAAAATTTGATGCATATGTTCGCGGGTAAACGCCTCTTGCACCCTGAGAGGATAGTCCCTCTTTGGCCAGCCGTGTCCTGTAAACAAACTGGCAAATGTCCTGATATCTCAGGACAAACATTTCCCAGATATATATCAAAATGGTAGCATAAAACAGTAAATTTGTATGTGGAACAGCAAAATATAATAATAAACAGAATAAGCAACTGAAATGCTACAACAATTGGTCGCTCTCCTGGCAAAACGTGAATTCCTGTCCTATGTACTGGCCGTGGGTATGCATGTTCCAGGCAAATTACACGTTCTGAACACTAATGTCCCACATTGTGCATTGGAAAAGGTGGCAGCCCTAAGATGTGCAGGCGACAAAACAGCGACAATTGGGTATCCGTCATGCACATCGGTGGACTGAGGTAGTGTACCGAAGGGAACAGAACACTACAAATGGCTAAGCATCATACGTACACAGAGAAGATCATAATACAGTAGTACCGATAGCCCCCCCCCCACAACCCCTACCACCTCCGATACCACATCCAGGATATTAAGCGGGAGGGCAGGCTAGTCCCCACACGTTATCCTGTGGCAACAGAGGTAGCACAATGAACAAATGTAATAGAAGCTATTGAAACCACATCCCGAACACGTAACATACCTAGGGACACCCGAGTAAGAACACAGTACTAAAACAGAGTGAGGATATCTGTCAATTAATTGAAGTACCAAACCCTCATGCAGGACAGGAAGGCCAGGACCCAACCCCCGTAGCGTATAGACCGTGGACACCAGAAGATATCTGTAAAGTCATAGAGGGAATTCCCATCCACAAAGTAATCGCTATTCACCATGCAATACCCCTGTATCTCCTGATCGAAAACCAAAAGGGGAATGGCGGATGGTACAGTATGTACAAGCTGTAAATCATGTAAGAATACTTAGGGTAGCGTTGGTGCCAGACCCACACACTATATTCAATGCTATGAACATGCCACAGAAGTATCTTACCGTGGTACATCTAAGCTATGCTTACTTTGCAATACCTATACATCCACATAGTCCGTATTGCTTTGCATGTACAGTCAGGGTGACAGATACAGCCATACCCGGCTATCACGGGGATACTGTGAAAGTACAACGATATTCTCACAGGGGATGGCTAGCTACATTTCGGTGTTAACTCCACCCGGGGCCAGTCAAGTTCTACTTTATTTGGATGATATTCTGCTTGCGGCCCCTACCCAGCAGCAATGTATGGAAGATACAATAGCATTATTGAGATAATCAGCAGAACAGGGACATAAAGTAAGCAAGCATAAATTGCAACTACAGAGAATACAGGTCAATTACCTGGCATATCTGGTATCCAAGTAGGGTAGAACATCACATGACGATAGGAAGGTAGCAATATAATAAGCACCCAAGCCAACTAACAAGAAGGGAATGATGTCCTGTCTGGGCCGACTAACACTTGTTAAATCTGGATACCAAACAATGCTGTGGAATCCGCTGTATTGTTTGCCTTAACCTTTAATACACCTATGGCAGCACAACACATAGTACACTGGATTACAGTAGCAGAAACAGCGTTCTGCAGACTAGAACGATTGATAGCCTCAACAGCTGTAGTAGGTCTCGTGAATAATCATAACACATGTTGTCAGACCATAGATTGTAAGCGGAGATATATGACGTCAGTCTTGATGCAACAGCAGGGAAGTAAGCAACGCTACATAGCTGACTACTCATTGCAGTTGGACACTGTGGCATGGTCAGTGCCACATTGTGTACAGGCAGTTGTTGTAGCACCCATGGCAGTACAGGCCCGGCCGTAATGTTACTAGACCACCCTCTCACTGTGAGAATGTCTCATGCAGTTGCGATCAGTCTGCTGCAAGAGAAGATAGCATTCCTGACCCGTGCTAGACATTTGTCATGTTTGACCATACCACTGAGTCAACCTCACATGGTGATTGAACGTTGTACAACATGAAACCTATCAACGTCACATCCGACACCTGTGTATGGCACACCACACAGTTGCCTATACGAAATGGATTAAATAACTACACACAGACATGATATCACTGATATACCCTTAGATGATGCAGAGGTGACAGTTAATGTACGGATCATGTAGACAGAGTCCTACAGGAACGAATCAAGTAGTTTATGCAGTAGTTATTGATAATGACATTGTAGACGGCCAAACCCTGCAGCATAACATGTCTGCTCAAGCAGCAGAATAGATAGCTTTAACACGTGCTTGTACTGTAGCGGAAAACTGATGTGTGGACATATGTCCCGATAGTCATTCTGTTGTCTGTGCAGTGCATGTTTATGAGCAGCAGTGGAAGAATAGGGAATGATAACATCCACCGGTAAACCGATTAATCATGCGCATATGAACTTGAATGCATTAGACTACATGCAGTTACCCACTGAAGTAGGTAATTGTAAATGTGCAGGGCATAGAAAGCAACAGGATAACAGTAGGAAAGGTGAGGCATGAGCTCATGCACCTGCAAAACAAGCAGCGTCACAGTTGGAAAGTGTCTGTGTGAATGAGGAATGACAAACCTCAGACAGTTTAGATGTAGAAACTGTACAAACAATGCAAACAGCAACTACGAAAGCAGAAAAGCTGACGTGGTTATGACGAGGAGCAATCCTTGAACACGGACTGCACATATCCACAGTGAGAAAGCCAATATTAACGTCTAATATATTCAGATATGCGGCTTTGTGGAGCCATGGGTAGAGACATGTCTCAACAGGGGGGATGGTACATTTGGTTAACAGAATACCCCTAACATACGGAATTACGAACCACATACAAACCTCATGAGCAGCGTGTCACGTTTGCCGTAGATATCATGCACAGGGAGTATTTAAACCGAAGGGAGTGAGTTTACCTACACCACCATAACCGTTCCGTACTATTTGTATGGAGTTCATACATCTGCATAAATGTGAAGGGAACAAATACTGTTTAGCGATTACACATATATATAATCAAAATGGGTAGAAGCATTCCCAACCATTAATCCGATGCAGCAGCAGTGGCAAAGGTGCCAGTAAAATAAAGTATCCCTAGATCTGGCATGCTGTAAAGAAGCTACAGTGACAATAGAACACATGTAGTTAACCAGACAATCACGCTACCTGGGGGATTACTTCTTATTACCATGAATGTCAATTGCATGTACAACCCACACTCAGCACGACTGCTGGCGCCGTAGAATGGGATCCCGAGAAATAAGTAGAGGAGGTTGGTGGGTGACATCCAGATGAGTTACATGAGCTGTCTACCTCTAGCATTGCTGAGCATGACAACAGTTCCAAATGTAAAGTGCTGCACCCACTTCAAGTAGTATGTGGAATGGCATATCATGTGCCAGAGTGGAAAGCTGTCATGCCTGCAGAGCCGGAGGTCGATGACTCAGTAGTAGGTGACATGAGAGGATTGTTAACTAGTAACACTGTTCTTCAGTTAAAGTCTGTTACAGATAAGAGCAAACGAAGACGGAAGCATAGCTGACACCAGTATCCTGTGTGTATGTCACTGTTATCCAAAGAACATTATTGCCAAGTGGACATTGCGAATGTCTGTACCGGGTACTGTTGGCAACACCTACCGCAGTAAAGTTTGCAGAGAGGTCGTCCTGGGTCCACCTCACATTTCTCAAACTGGTAAAGGATATCAAGTCTGATTGACATCTTGTAGCTGATATACCAAAGAGCCCGAATCACCCGGCGAAGACTGTATAACAATACAAAGCAACCCCAAAGACATTTATGTTTGCTGTCCTAATGATTATACACCTATTAACCATGTTTGTGTTTACGTTACAATTTCCGGGACCTTACCTGCATATAACTACATGGATACAAATACTGATACGTGATGAACTGGCCACAGAGTGTCTTCCACACTTCAACAGATACCTAGGCATGATGCGGTGCATATAGAGACTAGGAACACATTAAATTGCTGTGTTTGTACTGCCATACCTACATCATATGGAGGACTTCCGATGCATGTTGTCCCCTTGGGGATAGATTGAGACTTGTGAATATCTACACTTTGATACAGGTTCTGTGAGATCACAGGACAACGTGGCAATGTACTTACCTGTTACACAAAAAGGAATTGTATGTTATCATAAACATGATACAGTTTCAGTTGGTGGGAGTATTTGTAACATAACTGTGTCTTACGAATGTCATATAACAGCCAAAGATCACAGTACTACTTGTAGCACCATTCCTAATTTGTATTGAAACATCATGAGAACAATGTTGAAGGATGTGCAGAAACATCCTGAATTGTATAAACAGTCCTCTGTTAGAGACAGGAATTTGTTACATGCAGAGGTAACCCGCATCAGTATTAAAGTAGAATATTGTTATGTTGTTTGTGGGAAATAAGCATATCAATGGTTACCTGGGAATTGGTCCGGCAGTTGATATTTGGGTTATCTGGCTCCAGTCACATGACATACTGTACAATTGCCTGTGGGTGCGAAACGAACTATAACACATATAGCTCGAAGAACTGGGAACACAGTTGAGAAACCTACTAATCCAGTGGGTGAAATGGAAGCTGTTCTGACATGTCAGTCTTCTGCAAGAGATAAAGGAATATCGATTCATATGGACTTGAGTGACAGCGTCACAACCTGGGCTGGAACACCCCAGCTTCTGGAGTAGTGAAATCAATCAGGAACAGAGGAAGTTACCAAACCTGTCGGAGGAAGGATGAATGTGACTTCCCGCTCCTGAACATGTGACTGATGAACTGGATGCAATGAGAACTGTTGTGTCACAAAATGTAATAGTGCACAACTGCACCGTGGTGCTGAGAATTGGTCTTGGCGCTTACTGAAGAAGATCGCTGTGTCCAACTACCACATGAAGAGACCAAAAGCAATGCCCACCTACAGGTAATATAGCAGGTGTCATCCATGGCGGAACCAGGCCCAAACCCACTGCCGAACCATTTCCACAAACCATTGGGTGGATGGGGTCAGTCATACTGAATATCATGATTGCCATTTGTGTTGTTCTGCTCATATTGGGAGCATGTGTCTAGTGCGGATACTGTGCATGTAAGTATTAGTCAGGGACTCTGGCGACATACCTGTACCCGAGACTATGTATCAAGACCTGTAGTGGTATTTGTCAATAGAAAATGCAATCCTACTTGCAATGTACATCAAATTACTTGCCTAGTTAAACGCTCCACAGAGGAAGATGCTAGGAAATGAAATAATGTTGTATATGTTTCTGGATAGAGTAGAAGCAATCAAAGGAGGGAGAATGTTAGCAAAATACATATTTAAACATAGATATGACGTGCAACTTTAGAAGCAAATAGTGTATAATGCATATTATTCTACCTGACAATATAGCAGTACAGCTTCTCATGCATGTAATTGCTTGTAGTGTAGCTGCAGTGTGATTGAACCCTAACCCTAGCAGTAACCAGTGCAGCAGGTGTATGTCAGTCAGCATTACTCATCTGCTCGGTTACAGAATAATACATGTATGTACAGGTATAACTGTCATCCTTCCACTGAGGAGGATAGGCTTGTGAGCTGTAACACAGAGTACAGCTGCTCAGCAGAGAGACACAGGAACCTAGTAGGACACGGAGTGAGGACTGGATATGAACAGTGTTGGAACTGTGACAGAGCAGAATTTACCAAAGTACAGTCTAACTGAATATGTGGCTTGCAAGGTTGGGCTATCCTCATGGGAAAACATGTAATAAGCATTACCTGAGCACTGTTGTAGGAATACAATGTTCTGTACTCTAGCAATGTAAATGCCTTGTGACTGACCACATCATTAATGTGTGCAAAAGATGATAGTATACAGAATGCTCATACAGATGTAACATGTATAGAGTTGAACAAATGTCTAAACTTTTACTGCATACTCCTTTGCCTCCTGCTGCACAGTAGTAAAATGTTATTAATCCCAGCTTCCTGTGTTAATGAGTGTCATTTTGAAAATACGAATGAGTGTTACAGTTTGATTTAAAAGACTTAATTGACAGATGTTCACGTTCTAGCATGGGAATAGGTCAAGCCAAACATCACAATGTCCATGTGTACCACATACACACAGCCAGTAACACGCAGTAGTAGTGCATGAAGGCATACACGACTGTGGGAATAGTACAGGACATATGGCACGTGCCAAGTGCAGATGCATGACACAAACCCCAGGATGGGTGTCCCTGCAAAGAGGAACATGTGCCAACTACACCTCCCACAGATGTACCGCAATAAAACACATGGCAAACACACAGACACACTACTGTCCAACACATGACTGCAACGGAGCCTGGTCAAACACCAACATGAAGCATGCACAAACAGGGATTTGAGTAATGTTTGCCTTAACACCCCCCCATAGGCCAAAGAAGAATAGAATGGACATATGCATGTAATGCTGTGAAGGATGTGTGGTAGTCCTCAGTATCACAGTGTTAGGGACACAGATACACTGTCATCAACTGTGACGTATGTGCAACGTACACAGCATACCTGCATGTAATACAGAGGACAATCATGTGCCACAGAAATATACAGTGGCGAAAGAGTATAGTGGATAGACAATTGTACATGTGACAAACTATGAATATAGGTTCACACGTCCATAGGTACAGGGTAGGCCATCGTCCCAGGCCCAGCATAATACTACACCATAGTTAGGATGACTTTGCCAACCTTCTGTGCTTCAGATGAAATACCCATGATATTGCTGTATCTCCGTCAAGCACTGATAATGATGTAATCCCTGGCCTATACCTGCAATTCTCCATCCAATGGACAACATAGCTGCGAACAAGGCTAGGAAGGATGTCTGTCTCACATGTACTGTGATGTAGATCCACAGCATAATGAGTGTCTGGGTGATATATGTGTCACTCAAACACATCCCATTAATGACCGTGACAAGGTAAATGTCACCTGCCCTAGTGATTCTGAGGGATGCGGATACAGTAGGTGAAGCATACACATGACATATGGGTTGACATGGCCTCGTATGTCAGGCACAGGTCAACACTAAACAGCAGGTATGTGACGTGATGTGGCAAGGGTCCTACATGTGGGGCAGCATTACACAAAATGGTGTCATCCTGCATCTGTACAACAATCAACCTATGTGGGCTTCCCAGCTGCTGTAGGTGTATGGTCAGATACAGTCTGAATGGGGCAATGTAGTAGATCATAGGTGTAACACGTAATGGGTACAAGGAGACAATGACCTAGCCTGATGTAGATGTGAATCCCTGCACCAACAGGTGGGCAATGTAGAAGACCCACACAACCACGATAGCAACATGTGTGTGGAATGAATGGTGACCATCAAACACTGTCCCCTGATCCCTGGTAATCACCCCTGTGCTGAGTGGACAGCCACCTATATGCTGGACAGGGGTGACCTAGTAGTTCTCCACAGGTATGATGTTGCATGACGTTGCATTTAGCTGTGGGACATGTCCCTGACAGCAGATATGCATACCTGGGAGGCCCCTTCGAAGGATATCTGTGTCAGATGTCTGTCCCACTATGGCACCTGTTTTGCAGTCATCTACAAATGCTGTTGCCCATAGCACCCCTGTGTGTGCCTGTACCGTGAAAATGTAGGTGTATGACAGGAGTGCAGACATGGAAGGGCCCCATGGGACACCACTTGTGACAGGCAGTAGGTCTGATATGCTGCCAGCAACTATGACCGTGTGGGTTGTGTCACATAGACAGTTTACAACACATTCTGTGATGTGCGTGTTCACATCCCAGCCAATGGGTTTATCAACGATACCTGAGGGGGGTAATGTGATGAAGGGCTTTGCCAGGTCGAGGTAGGCTGTATGGACTGCAACACCCCCATCAGTGGCCTCGGCGACTGTCCTGAAAATGTCAACCATGCTTTAAAGGCATGAACCGCTCCTGAACAAGACAAACCGTGTGTGAGGCAAAGTATGTATGTCCCCTATGCAGTCATGTACGAGCCACAGTATGATCCCTCCCCATGTCTTTGCAGATAGGTCTCCTCAGGGTAATGGGACAGTAATAACCAGCCTCAGTGGAGGTATTGGCCTTGTGACGTGGGACTACAGTTGCCATGTGACACAACCTGGGTACCCTACCTGAGGTGAGGCTACAAAGAAATAGCTGTCCTAACTGTGGGTCCAATTCATAACTGAGATAGTGGAGTACACAGCGGGTCACCAGCTGGTCTCATGGATGCTATGTCCACTACCCTGGAGAGAGCATGTCCCACCTGTGTGTCACAGAACATTTGGTGACCACAAACCACTGGTACACACATCTCCTCATGTGTGGGGGAGGGTGTGGAGATGTCCTCACTGGACTTGTCAGCCTGTATGTTGGCAATGTGTGTATGTTGAGTAAACACCACCTCTATGTGAACCCAGTCAGAGCATATGTGGGAGTGAGCTCCCAGGTGTCGAGCATAGCAACTGAAGGTGGTATGATTGTTAGCCAGGTCCATGTAGGTATATCTGTGGAATGTGCCCTGGACTATTTAATGACAGTGTGTAAGTCTACACATATGATGACCAAGGGTGTCATACCTCACAAGGTGTCTGCTCCACCTTGTAGTAGCCACCTCCTCGTGTTGTACATTCTGTGTATGGCTGGGGTACACCACACTGGATGCTTGGCATTGGTACAGTGAACCACAGTTGGGTAAGTGAATGACTGGCTCATGCAGTCCTGTAGGTACTGGTAGATGGCAATGTGATTGATGCAGTGGCTGCCGCATTCATCGACCACTGGCTCAGGGTCCTTAAAGGAGACCACAGTAGTGCGCAGAATTGTGTAGTCTGCCTCTGAGCAAGCAATGTGTATGGTAACTGGCAACACTCACAGCAACGGATGCCAAAAGCAGAAGCCAATGTCCAAATAACATAGATCAACTTCTGCATGACAATATGTCTTATCATACATGTATTGACACGTGTCTGCTAATTACAATTGGAAATGGCCGGTAAGACTGGCCTAAAGTTCTTGTGATGTACACAGTCTGGGGGTGTTGTTCCGATAATAAAGTGGCAATACCTCCCAATCGTGACCTCTGGGTATGGTATGAAAGTGGTTGTTAACCTGCAACATTGGATGTATAGCATTGGTTTCTGGTGTCGGAAGACATGGTTCCTGTAGCACAACACAGTATGGGTAGTCAAGCACACATCCGCGATTGCCGAACACACAGCATCAGTGAAACCCACTGCTCATAAGGACACAGTCCAACAAGCTCTACACTTTAAATATGCACAGTGGTGTCCATTGTCGGACCCAAAAATTGACATCACACCAGATTCACGTCTTCTTTCAATACGTACCTGAACCCATTGTCGTCACAGGTACACATATGCACTGCAAGCGTGTTTAATGTTGATGATAGCTGTCCATGTAATGCAGCACAGATGCACAGAAATACCCAGGGTACCGGATCCATAGAACTGCGTACACATCACAGTCCTGCACACATGAAGGATGTGTAATGGGTACTGTTGATTGTTGCAGTCAAGGGATTCTGGGTATGTAGACTCTGGGCCCGGTGTTGCTTCGCAGCCAATCCTTTGTCCAGCCCCGTGGGAGGGATGTGTGTGTAGCACCTGCCATACTATCCGCTAATGATGCAAACCATCCACTGGAGAATGCTAAATGCAGGTGTGAAATGTGTACAGCCCTATACTAGTGTCCAGTAGGCAATTGTCATGGATGGACAACCGTATGCCCAAGATGCCACCCACAACCGCAAACCCGGGTAAATTACACAGCCGCGGTAAGGCATAACACAGGAAATACACATAGGGACTGCAGTTGACATTCCACATACAAAGTCGGACCGCTGTGCCAACACCGGCGTACACAGCACTCAATCTGCCAGCAACAGACTGAGGAGCACCCGCTACCATACAGCGGAACAGATGTGCGACCTGTGGAACACATACTAATGGCACACACACAACGTCACGTAGGATATGTAAACTATGGCATTCCCACCTATGAAGACAACATGGTTAAATGAATACATAGGTAATCAACATGTTCCGGTGGTGTTATATTGGAAATACAGTGATGGATATGTCCCATTGGGATGTCTGCGGTTTATATGAAGCAGTTGCTAACCAGCATCTTTGGATGTATGTCATTTGTCCACAGTACTAGATCACCTGGTTATGTAGCACCATGTGGAATGGGTAGTCCAACAGACATCCACGATTGCTGAACACACAGTATCAGTGAAACCCACTGCTCACAAGGACACAGTCCGACAAGCTCTAAACTTTACATATGCACAGTGGTGTCCATTGTAGGACCCAAAAATTTGTCTAAAGACAGGAATGCCGCCTTCTTTCATCACTTAACTGAACTCATTGTCATCACAGGTACACATATGCACCGCAAGCATGTTTAATGTTGCTGATAGCTGTCCATGTAATGCAGCACAGATGCACAGAAATACCCAGGGTACCGGGTCCATAGAACTGCGTCCACATCACAGTCCCGCACATGACGGATGTGTAATGGGTACTGTCAATTGTTGCAGTCAAGGGATTCTGGGTATGTAGACTCTGTGCTCGGTGTTGTTTCGCAGGCAATCCTTTCTCCCGCCCCGTGGGAGAGATGTGTGCGTAGCACCTGCCTTACTCTCCGCTAATAATGCAAACCATACTCCGGAGAATGCTAAATGTAGGTGTGGAATGTGTACAGCCCTATACTAGTGTCCAGTAGGCAATTGTCATGGATGGACACCCGTATGGCCAGGATGGCACCCACAACTGCAAACCCGGTAAATGACATAGCCGGTAAGGCATAACACAGGAAATACACATAGGGACTACAGTTGACATTCCACATACAAAGCCGGACTGTCGTGCCAACACCGGCGACACAGCACTCAATCTGCCAGCAACAGACTGAGGAGCACCCGCTACCGCATAGCGGAACAGATGTGCGACCTGTGGAACACATACTAATGGCACACACAACGCCAAGTAGGATATGTATACTATGGCATTCCCAACTATGAAGACAAAATGGTTAAATGACTACATAGGTAATCAACATGTTCCGGTGGTGTTATATTGGAAATACAGTGACGGATATGTCCCATTGGGACGTCTGCGGTTTATATGGAGCAGTTGCTAACTAGCATCTTTGGATGTATGTCATTTGTCCACAGTACTAAATCACCTGGTTATGTAGCACCATGTGGAATGGGTGGTCAAACAGACATCTGCGATTCCTGAACACACAGTATCAGTGAAACCCAGTGCTCACAAGGACACAGTCCGACAAGCTCTACACTTTACATATGCACAGTGGTGTCCATTGTAGAACCCAAAAATTTGTCTAAAGACAGGAATGCCGCCTTATTTAATCAACTAACTGAACTCATTGTCGTCACAGGTACACATATGCACCGCAAGCGTGTTTAATGTTGCTGATAGCTGTCCATGTAATGCAGCACAGATGCACAGAAATACCCAGGGTACCGGGTCCATAGAACTGCGTCCACATCACAGTCCCGCACACATGACGGATGTGTAATGGGTACTGTCAATTGTTGCAGTCAAGGGATTCTGGGTATGTAGACTCTGTGCTCGGTGTTGTTTCGCAGGCAATCCTTTCTCCCACCCCGTGGGAGGGATGTGTGCGTAGCACCTGCCTTACTCTCCGCTAATAATGCAAACCATACACCGGAGAATGCTAAATGTAGGTGTGGAATGTGTATAGCCCTATACTAGTGTCCAGTAGGCAATTGTCATGGATGGACACCCGTATGGCCAGGATGGCACCCACAACTGCAAACCCGGGTAAATGACATAGCCGCGGTAAGGCATAACACAGGAAATACACATAGGGACTACAGTTGACATTCCACATACAAAGCCGGACCGTCGTGCCAACACCGGCGTACACAGCACTCAATCTGCCAGCAACAGAATGAGGAGCACCCGCTACCGTACAGCGGAACAGATGTGCGACCTGTGGAACACATACTAATGGCACACACATGTCACGTAGGATGTAGGATATGTAAACTATGGCATTCCCACCTACGAAGACAACATGGTTAAATGAATACATAGGTAATCAACATGTTCCCGTGGTGTTATATTGGAAATACAGTGACGGATATGTCCCATTGGGATGTCTGAGGTTTATATGAAGCAGTTGCTAACCAGCATCTTTGGATGTATGTCATTTGTTCACAGTACTAAATCACCTGGTTATGTAGCACCATGTGGAATGGGTAGTCAAACAGACATCCGCGATTGGGGAACATACACCAGCAGTGAAAAGCACTGGGCAGGTGGACACAGTCCAGCAACATCTAACTTGACATATGCACATCGGTGTCCATTGTAGGACCCAAAATTCTGTTCAGAGAATGCCTGCTAGCTTCCTGCATTACTCACGTGATCTCATTGTCGCCACCACGCCACAGGTACACATATGCACGCAAGCGTGTTCAATGTTGATGATAGCTGTCCATGAAATGCAGCGCACATGCACAGAAATACCCAGGGTATCGGGTCCATTCAGCTGCGTCCACATCACAGTCCCGCACACATGAAGGATGTGTAATGGGTACTGTCCACTGTTGCAGTCAAGGGAGTCTGGGTATGTAGAATCTGGCCTCGGTGTTGTTTCAAGAGGCAATCCTTTGTCCCGCCCGTGGGAGGGACGTGCGTAGCACATCGCCACTCTCCGCTAATAATGCAAACCATACTCCGAGAATGCAAAATGCAGGTGTGAAATGTGTACAGCCCTATACCAGTGTACAGTAGGCAATTCACATGGATGGACAAGCGTATGACTAAGATGGCACCCATAACTGCAAACCCGGTGGAATTACACTGCCGTAGTAAGGCATTACACAAGTAATACACATAGGGACTACAGTTGACATTCCCCATACAACAAACACAGACAACCAGCCGATGAAGTCCAAAGCAAAGACGAGGTACTGTAGGGACCGTCAGTGACCACTCAGAGCACACCAAGAATTAAAGGCAGTCACCATAGTCTATTGGAGCCCACTTCGTCTGCTTCATAAGCAGACTTATTCAGAATACATACAATGCAGTCCAACCTACTACATTTAAAAGCATTAATTGGTCAGTACATTAGATGTGCTAGGTACTAATTACATGCCTTAAAGGCAGACAAGCAAACAAACCTTACTTGGGTTACAGATCCCACACAGTGAGGACATCAGACATTGCTTCGAAAGGTACAGTCTTCATCGGAAAATAGAAATATATGTACATATATGAAAGATGAACCAACATAAAATGTTTTCCAAATGTCTGACTGTGTAAGATACATATATATGTCCTACGGATTGTGCCAACATATTAACAGAACTGCAGACACCTAGTAATATAAATGAACCATAATATATACACATAAACCGTATGATTATGACTACTGTAAAATAGACCAACGAAATGTAAAGATTCACAATGTGCTAATGTAAATATTCATTTAGAAGGTTACTTAAATAAATCAATTCAGACATCCATGTCTAAATACTAACACAAGGCCAGCGAGGTGCTTGCCCTCACATGTACTGGGATGTTGTTCCACAGCATAGTGAGTGTCTGGGTGATGAATCTGTCCCAACAACACGCTCGATTAATGACAGTGTCAAGGTGTACGCCAGCTGCCCTTGTGGTTCTGAGGGATCTAACTTATTTACGTGAAGCATAGTCATCAGATCTGGGTTCGACATAGCCTTGTATGCCAGGCACGGGTCACCTCTGGGCAAGTGGTATGCAACTGTATACAGCTGGAAATCTTTCAGTCGGTCAGTATAACACATATACCTGAGACCCTGCATCTGTTTGTCGATGAACTGTTGGTGCCTTTCCAGCTGCTGCAGGTGTTGGGTCAGATACATTCTGAACGGGGCATTGTACCCAATCATAGGTCTAATGAGTGATGAGTACAAGGGGACAATGACCTCCCCGATCTAGATGTGAATCCCTTCATGATGATGTGGGCAATGTGGAAGGTCTACCTAACTATGTTAGCAACATGTGTGTCTAACGAACGGTTAACAACAACACGTGTCCCCAGATCACTGGTAACCCCTCTGTGCTCAGTGGATTGCCACCTATATGGTTGCTCGGGATAACCTTGTTCTTCCCGAAGGGTATGCCTATGCATTTCCTGGCATTTAGCTGTAGGACATGTCTCTGGTACCACTTATCCACATCTGTGAGGCACTCCTGAAGGATATCTGTGTCAGATGTGTGTCTGACTTTGGCACCGGTTTGCAGTCATCTGCAAACATTGTCACCCATAACCCCCCTGTGTATGCGTGTACATTGGAAACGTAGATGCTGGAAATAGTGGACCCAGGACTCAGCCCCATGGGACACCACCTGTGACTGGCTGTGAGTATGACATGGCGCCAGCAACTATGGCCATGTGTGTTCTGTGACTTAGCCAGTTTGCAACCCATATGGCGATGTATGGATTTACATTCAAGATGACGGGTTTATCAATTATACCCGAGGGGGGTATTGTGTCGAAGGCCTCTGCCGGGTTGAGGTAGGCTGTATGGACTGCTATACCCTCAGCAATGGCCTTGGTGACTGATTCTACAAAGTGACACACGTGTAAAGGGCATGATCTGACTCTGACCAAGCTAAACTGGGTTGTATCCAAAGTATGCGAGTCCCCTATGTCTTTATCTATGTGTTCCATTATGATCCATCTCCATGGCTTTGCAGATAAGGCTTGTCAAACTAATGGTATGGTAATAACCAGGGTCAGTGGAGGCACCATCTATGTGGAGTGTGACTACAGTCGCCCTGTGCTACTACTCAGGTACGTATCCTGAGGTGAGGCTAAGATTAAACAGCTGTCCTAAGTGTGGGTTTAATTCCCCATAGAGTTCCTGGAGTACACAGCTGGGACACCATGTGGACCCATGGATGCTGTGTTGACTGCCTTGGGGCTGGATGTGGGTAATGCTGGACATACCCACGGCAGACGTGGCACGTTCCCGAGTCCGATGCACATAGCCGGCCTTAGGCATAGGCCAAGTAGGTAGCCGTCTAGGGTGTTGCTCTACTCGGGGCACCTTTCCAGACTCTATTTGGTGTAGGTAGACCAGGAGGGGGGTAGCGGGTGATGTATCGGTGGCAACTTCTGCCTAGGTCACCACTTAACCTAAGGCCACTCTTCCCGTGGGTAATACAGCAGTACCCACACCCAGACGCGGGTCATTGCTAGGGTCATTGCTAGTATGGCATATCATCTATGTCAGGAAACCATATATCCCCAGACATAATGGCACAGCATAATGCCTGTTCGCCAGCCAAAGGCAGACATACGACACCCGCGGCGGTGCGGACGTACTGCGCGAGATGACCGTTAACAATGTCGACATTGTCTCACTTTGTGAAACAAACTCCACATAGACATTCAATAATAGACAGCGACGGACAACCCGATGTCCTCGTGGCTGAGCTGTTCAACCTGTTCCGCCATGTTAAATGTGTGTAGCACAGCGGAACCGGCCCAAACAAAGCAACGGACATGTCTGTGGCTCAGTGAAAGTCGTCACGCAATGGTAAACCCTTGTAATATTGCGACACAGGCCATACATACGGAGGGTTAGTAATGGAAATTGGTCAGTTCGACCAGACCGTGTGCAATTAGTATAACAAGATCTACAACGGGTACACCGGCCAATCGACACGGTTACGAATAATTGGGGGGGGGGGCGTGACATGGTACCATGGACACGGACAAAACGTGCCCATGTGACTCATCTAACATTCGTACAGGGTCAGGGCAGTCCCATACAGTGGGCGGACAAGACCAAACCCAAAGCAACACAGCAACACCCTGACAACCGAAGGCCTGTATGCGTATGGGATATAAGCAGCTGTCATCTGAACAGCCCTGCGGTGACGACATATGCATCCTGGGCCATGAGCAAGAGTGAATTAGGAATGTTCAACATGCAGTACCGCACCTTTCCCAGCAGGAGAATGGATGCCTGTGACGTGCGTGTGTGCGGGGGCGGATATGTAAATGTACATAGGTACCATGGGTATGCATATTAATGACAACGAACAGCTAACGTGTACTGGTCACAGTAACTGGCAAACGTGAATGCAGTCACGTTTGAATTACGACTATAGAACATATAGATGTGCACGTGTACATAAAGCATCCATGCTGCAAAGACTGTTACATATATAAAGCTGTAAGTGCTTTCTGCACACGTCCGTCAACCGGATCAGACATATGTTACCGGAATAGTCACAAGTAACGCAAAACACGTAACCACACAGACACTGTAAACATATATAAACGGACTACGGATATGCATGTGCGCGTAACCCACAATCCGGACATGCGAGTGTGCGTGTGTGATCCAGTGGAACCAGGGAAGGTTACGGATGTCTCCTCCACACATTTACATTCATAATTGTAAAATATGTGCTGAAATAGTACTTATTGATTCCATGCTTTGTTATCGTAATGCTACTATTATACACATTGATATACAATATCCTGATCAACACACTACATTCTAAGGTGCACTCACAACAATTATCAACTATGTGTCAGGATACTGATTGTATTTACCAATATTGTATATATATTAACACATTGTTGCCGTATTATTGTTTCCATGAAGTAAGGCATGCAACACTGATATGTATATGTCACGTTATAATCAAGACTTGGAGCACTGTCCACCTAACTATGAGCAGGTTTATTGATTATTTCGCTTTAAACCGACTCTGAAGGAAGTGTATAAGGGACGGCTATGTCATGCATTCCGTGTTAGTAGGTGAAAGAGCTCAGTATCCTTTCACTGTGGAGTCTATCGATTTGACAGTGTCTGTTTTGCGGATATATGTTCCATAATGTCGTTTATGAAGATGGGCAGGACGCAAGGTTTGCTGTATTTCTGCATACTGGCACGTGGATATAGATAGGCCATGTCATACAAACGATGGGTAGTCAAGCAGACATCCACGATTGGGGAACATACAGCGGCAGTCAATACCACTGGCCAGATGGTGACAGTCCAACACGTTCTACACTTTACAAATGCACATCGGTGTCCATTGTAGGACTCCAAAAATTACGGCGTTTGCTCCGTTATCCACTGGGATCAGCCAATCAGAGTACTAACCGTGACTACGGCACAGCTAGACATATGCACCACCAGCGTGTTTAAGGTTGATGATACCTGCCCATGACATGCAGGACATATGAACAGAGGTCCCCAGACTGCCGTGTCCATACATGTGCGTCCATATCCCAGTTCCGCACACATGAAGGATGTGTCATGCGTACCGTGGGGGGTTGCAGCCATGGTATCCTGGGTATGCAAAATGGGGCTCGGTGTTGTTTGGCAGATAATCCGTTGTCCCGCCCCGTGTGAGGGCTGCGGGTACAGGACGTGCCTTAGTCCCCAGTAAGGATGCAAAGCATCCATTGGGTAATGCTGAAGGCAGGTTTGAAATGTGTTCAGCCCTACATCAGTGTCCAGTTGGCATTTCCCAAGGATGGACAAACGTACGGACAAGATGGCACCCATAATAGCAAACCTGGTGGAATCACACAGCCGTAGTAAGGCATGACACAGGACATACAGATGGAAACAACAGTAGATACACCCCGTAGACATCCATCCTGCCGTGCGAATCCCAGCGTACACAGCAGCCAAGGTGCTATCAAGTATGTGGGGATCACCCGCTTCCACTCTGCGGAACATACGTGCGACCTGTGGAACACATATTAATGGCACACCAACAACGCCAACTAGGAAGGTCATACTATCGTTAAAATATGGCGTTCCCACACATAAACAACATACTGTCATGAATAAATAGGTTCTACATGTACCGGCTGTGTTATAATGACAATACAGTGGCGGATAGTTCACAATGGTACCTCTGAGGATTATCTAAAGCAGTTGCCAACCTGCAGTACTACAGTAACACCATATGGGTAAATTGTGGAAGGACACGGGTTCCGTAGCACTACATAATATGGGTAGGCGGACAGACATCCGGGACTGGGGAACATACGGCGGCAGTCAAACCCACTGGCCGAATGGACACAGTCCAACATGTTCTAAACTTTACATATGCACATCGGTGTCCATTGCAGGACCCAAAAATTACTCCTTAAGTAAGTGTGGGCAACATAGTGTGAACCGGAAGAGGTGACAGCCGTGACTACGGCACAGGTAGATATATGCACCACAAGCGTCTTCAAGGGTGATGACAGCCGTCCATGAAATGCAGGACATATGAATAGGACTCCCCAGGCTGCTGTGTCCATACACGTACGTTCACATCCCATTTCCGCACACATGAAGGGTGTGCAAGGGGTACTGTGGACGGATGCAGACAGGGGATCGTGGGTATGCAAATATGGGTGTGGGTGTGGATTGGCAGATGATTCGTCGCCCCCCCCCGTGTGGGGGACGTGGCCATGGCATATGCGTTACTCCGCAATACTAATACCGATCATCCACCGGAAATGGAGAATGCAGCTGTGAAATGTTGACAGCCCGATACTAGTGTCCAGTAGGCAGTTCCCATGGATGGACAAACGAACGGCCAAGATGGCAGCCATAGCTGCAAACCTGGGGGAATCCCACAGCTGTTGCAAGGCATAACCCAGGGAATACAGATAGGGTCTACAGTAGACACTCCCCATTCAAAGCCAGACCGATGGGCAGATACCGCGCATACAGCACTCAATCTGCCAGCACATCTATGGGGATCACACGCTTCCATACAGTGGAACAGATGGGTCACCTGTGTAAACATACCAATGGCACAATCTCCACGCCTGCTGGGAATGACATACGAAGGTCAAACTATGGCGTTGCCAACAATGAAAGACATCCTTCGTGAATTAATAGGAGTGATGTCAATAGACCATGGCAAACACCCAATGAACAGGGAAGACTTGCTGGCACCCTATGGCCACAAACCATGTCACACATAGGTAGATGGAACAGTCAACTTAAACATTTCGTCCACGACAGGTCGCATATGGTATCCAAAGGTACTTCATAGACATGTATGCGCTATCACCCGTTGGCCCCGTGAGACTTACATATAACATGGAAGTATCCAGGCTTTAAATGTCCACCCTTACACTTCCAGTTGTCACTGTCTATGCGAGCAATGGAGATTTAGCCACAGCATAGAAAGCAGGGACGTACTGCTAACGAAACACACACATGTCAACATCACAGAAAGCATACTATGAACACACGTATTACATGATATTGTACTATGAAACACAAACAAACCAGCAACCTGCAGCAAGAATAGTCCCCATAGTTCGACACAACACAAGTCTTCGTAACATTTAAACAGTTCATTACAACATGCAACGTTTTCGTTGTTTCCACAACGTGTGCAGAATAACAGCTATGTCTAAGAATGTTCACAATCAACAATGTGAGTCTTAACATGATTTTAAATATCACACTGTTGATTGTGAACACTTAAAGGATTTGCTTATTCAGTTGTATTTGCGAAAGCAACGGAAACACACACACACACGGAAGGGACGGGAGATGAACCTACGCCTATTTACATGAACTCAGTACAGTATGAAGCATTCACAGAACGCGCTACCGAGTTAACTGACGTGAGCGCTGTCAGAGGCATACTTGTAGGCTGGTGACGTCACCCGCAAGACAATAGTTGGCAATAGCCAAGGCATGTGTTGCGGAGCGTCTAAAAGCATAATCAGTCGCAGAGGCAGCTAGAAACACACACACAGAGACACACACACACGGAAGGGACGGGGGACGAACCTACGCCTATCTACATGAACACACTACAGTATGAAGCATTTACAGAATGCGCTACCGACTTTACTGAACAGAGCGCTGTCACACGCATACTTGTAGGCTGCTGACGTCACCTGCAAGACAATAGTTGGCAATAGCCAAGGCATGTGTTGCAGAGCGTCTAAAAGCATAATCAGTCGCAGAGGCAGCTGGAAACACACACACACACACACACACACACACACACACACACACACACACACACACACACACACACACACACACACACACAGAGACACACACACACACACACACACACACACACGGAAGGGACGGGGATGAACCTACGCCTATCTACATGAACACACTACAGTATGAAGCATTTACAGAACGCGCTACCGACTTTACTGAACAAAGCGCTGTCACACGCATACTTGTAGGCTGCTGACGTCACCCGCAAGACAATAGTTGGCAATAGCCAAGGCATGTGTTGCGGAGCGTCTAAAAGCATAATCAGTCGCAGAGGCAGCTGGAAACACACACACACAGAGACACACACACACGGAAGGGACGGGGCACGAACCTACGCCTATCTACATGAACACACTACAGTATGAAGCATTTACAGAACGCGCTACCGACTTTACTGAACAGAGCGCTGTCACACGCATACTTGTAGGCTACTGACGTCCAAGACAATAGTTGGCAATAGCCAAGGCATGTGTTGCGGAGCGTCTAAAAGCATAATCAGTCGCAGAGGCAGCTGGAAACACACACACACACACACACACAGAGACACACACACACACACACACACACGGAAGGGACGGGGACGAACCTACGCCTATCTACATGAACACACTACAGTATGAAGCATTTACAGAACGCGCTACCGACTTTACTGAACAGAGCGCTGTCACACGCATACTTGTAGGCTGCTGACGTCACCCGCAAGACAATAGTTGGCAATAGCCAAGGCATGTGTTGCGGAGCGTCTAAAAGCATAATCAGTCGCAGAGGCAGCTGGAAACACACACACACACACACACAGACACACACACACACGGAAGGGACGGGGACGAACCTACGCCTATCTACATGAACACACTACAGTATGAAGCATTTACAGAACGCGCTACCGACTTTACTGAACAGAGCTGTCACACGATACTTGTAGGCTGCTGACGCCACCCGCAAGACAATAGTTGGCAATAGCCAAGGCATGTGTTGCGGAGCGTCTAAAAGCATAATCAGTCGCAGAGGCAGCTGGAAACACACACACACACACACACACACACACACACACACACACACACACACACACACACGGAAGGGACGGGGGACGAACCGACGCCTATCTACATGAACACACTACAGTATGAAGCATTTACAGAATGCGCTACCGAGTTTACTGAGCAGAGCGCTGTCAGGAGGCATACCCCTACGTGAGTGGTATCATTTGCAGAGGCAATGTGCCCGATCGGGAGTTAGGACAGAGTGCGCTGTCACGCAGTCTGTTACCATCCCAAGGTCGCCGTACACTAACACGTTAGTGCTGCAGTCGGGAATAACAAGTAACTACTGATCAGTACATCACTGCCTACTGGGCATGCTCAGACACTTAGACTCGGCACAGAGCAGACATGCATACACATGGTGCGACGGCATGGGTGGCGGAATGTGGACCGTCGTGTGTCCAGCCACACAACAGAAACCTGGCCATGCCACAGACGTGGCCGTTGCGTAGGGGATACAGGCATGCACCCGGGGTATAACTGCAGACGGGCGCGGTGTGCACTGTGCTGTGTGTCTATCTACACAGCTGCCTACTGGGCATGCTCAGACACTTAGAGTCGGCACAGAGCAGACATGCATACACATGGTGCGACGGCATGGGTGGCGGAATGCGGACCGTCCTGTGTGTCCAGCCACAACAGCAACCCGGCCATGCCACAGACGTGGCCGTTGCTGCGGGGAATATCTAGGTGCAATTAACCATGTGTAGGACTGGCCTACCGTTTGTTGCATGCTACAGACAACCCTCCCAAACACAGGATACCTTCACAGATGTCCGGAGGACACTGGTGAGTGGGCATGCTCTCACAACAGCACCGTATTGGGTGACATGAACCACCCATACATAGCCTGGGAACATTACCCATGGCACAACACACTATGCCAGCAGTCCCAGGTGTTCACACACCTGGCCACTGTTAAACAGCCATGCACCATACATACTAGGGGGGGATGTCTGACAGTTCTGCCCATCACACATGGTGAGGATATGCCCCACACAGGATGTACAGCCCTCAATGGTGATGCAAGACTGTATAGTGGATCCACTGGTCATCCACACCCTGTAACCAACACCAGCATGGGGGACCTCAGTGATGACCTCTCCACAGAAAACCACACACATCATACGACCGGTGTGGTACCCTACAAGTCCTCCATGCCAGTGTTGAACACAGGCCAGACCAGCAAACGCCTAACGAATGCCTTCCCCGAGCACCCACATTCATGTCTGCAACAGGCAAACATGATGACATCAGGACCTTGTCCACCACAGGTAGGCACATGGTGTGGTGGACCGCAGCCACTGACTACCTGTACATCAACAGTTGGAGCTAATACATGGCAGAGCAATGACAGTACCAGGGAAACCATCACCCATTCATACCGGCGTCACCATACGGCCCCACATACCATCATCCACGGCCGCTTGTGGGAGTGGTACTGCAGAGGGCACATGAGACAACCATAGGGCCTTCCCTAACTGTGGTAAGGACATGGTTGGGGCACACAGACTTGGCTGGAAATGGTCCAGAATGTGACAACAGTCACTGCACCCACAGACATTGTCTGCAAACCAGAGGACATGTTCCATGCATACATCCCCCCCCCCAAGAGGGAACATATCCATCCCACCAGAGTATATCCTCCCAAACATCTCATATGGCCTGGAGTGATCCCATATCTCTATGGCGGTTGACACGTCAGCAATGGGCACCGATGGTGTCCCTGGCTGTGTGCTACCCATCCTCATTGAGGCCCTCGGCCCACACATGCGGCCACTGTGTCATGTTAGCCTTACTATGGTCTATGTCCCCAATGGATGCCATATGGCATCTGTGGTCCCACTATGCCAGGGTAGTGCTCTTATGGACTGTCAACAGCCACACCCTATACGCTTGACAAGCGTTGTCTGCAAAGCTGTGGGGAGGTCCATACAGGTGGACATGGTTACAGATAGCGGTGTACAGCCAATACCGGAACATACCCACAACTACATAGTCAAGGGCGGATCCTGCCTCCCGAACCTGCTCGTCCAGTCTGGAGTGGTCACCAAGGCCATTGATGGGGATACGTGGGTTTGCACACAGTACCATGACCTGGTGGGAGCGTTCAGAGCACACTACACATGGGACCCATGGAAAGGCTCGCCAGCATACATGTGGGGACATATGTCACCCGATGCTTCTCAGACAGGTTGGAGGTCACACCACACAGGGTTGGTGCTCAAGGTGCCTTGTCACACTCATATCTGGACCCAGTGGAGGCCCACAGGGCTCACTCCTGGGCCCGTGCCATATGGCATCCGACCTTCCAATGTGCATGCAATCATAGGTGGATTGTAGCAGACAAGGTATGCAGATATCTACGCACCGGCCAACATACCCAACACCCCATGTTACACGGACATCCACCTAGGGCGTCATAGACATGGATGCCTGGTGCCAGAGCCATGGCCTGCTACTAAATGCCAGAGAAGGTGCAGCCCTACCCAGTGTGAAGGACATGTTCGTCCCAATGTCACATGTAGGTGGTATGCCATTAAAGATGGTGGACATGTTCAGGGAAATGGCTAGCACACCTGTCGGCAACCTCTGTCAACACACACAATGGCAATGTGGGTGTGAAGACATTCCATTGTGGCCTCCTGGTCTGGATGGAATCGCAACCACATCAGGGGTGTTCATTGTACCCCTGTACACATCACACACCAGAGCAATGACTGCGTACAATGGCACATGTGGCCTGTAGCTAACCTGACGCCTGCAGCACTCGGAAGGACCGCAAACGTTCCACAAGACGGGGATGACGGTGCTAGGACATGTGTCACAAGCTGCACGGCCAAGAGGACACCGGCTGTAGATCTTCACAGCACATCTGCTCCGTGGTGATCTGTGCCTGACATACATGGCCATGTCTGACCTGGGTGACATGGGCACATTCCACCTCCCAGGCTCCATGCAAACACGGGCACAGAAGCGACTGTCAAACACCTCAACACAAAGATGAGTGGGACGTGCTGGGGGAACAGGGTTAATGGCCAGACACCCCCTACAACACGGGGAGGAGTGCCAGGCCATGTGAAGGAAAGGCCCTGACTGCCTACGTCCAGGACTGCTAATGACGTGTGGATGTGTGACGATAGTTATGCGCCAGGCAACATCTGTGTGTCACTGCTAGACCAGGGACTGGGGACTGATGGATATGGCATCCCCATCCTGAGGGGTGTTAGACGCCACACACAGTCATGCTAGGTCCACACATGTCGTGGGGCACATATCCTGTTACGTTCATGTGCGCCTATGTACCTATGTAGGGGTCCATGCCGGATGCGGGTAACTGTGCTATGCTGATGTTGCCAGACATGCCTGTGGGTACCCCATGACTACACGTGGGGAACTAATTACAGTGCTCCCAGTAGGCACGTGCAAGTACACCATCAGTATCATACGGGTTAACTGCACCGACATGGTGCTACACATGTAACCACCACACATACTGTGTACACATATCAATGAATGCTGCACCTGTCCTGCATGGTATGTCTGCTGCATGATGTCCGTGCACAACCCACATCACATACACACCTGTCGCCAGCCATACACACACACCACAACATACACATCACGTACTATGCGGACACAGGTAACACATACACCTCTCACTATCATGTCCACCCTGTGCATCAGAATATGTTAGCTTAACCGTGCAGTGATGGTGTAGCTCACAGTTATGCGGCAGAGACTTCATCATATGCACAGGGTGATATGTGCCACAGGCATGGGCTGTACCAATGGATGACATCATGTGTGTGTGTATGGGCCTGTGCATTGAGTGGGCATGACTATGTAGATTGCATGTGGGTGTGGTGGAGCCCTACAGTTGTGTCTGCTGTGTGTGGGTGTGTGTGTACACAGTTCAGTCATCTGTGATGCCTACACGGGGTATGCTTGGCAGCCCCTGACTGTACAGTGCAGGTGTTACGGCTCACTGTGTCTGCCGGCGGCGACGTGACCCGCGCCTGCCTGGGGTCGCACAGGCATGACCGGGTGGAGGTACAGACTGTCCACTCTCCGATGTCACATGTCCGCTGGAAACGTGCCCACGATGGGGCCGTCCAGGGCCACGTCCACGTGGCCTGCTCTGTCCTGGTGTGGATGGTGTAGTAGCAGCTGCACTGCTGCTGCTACCAGCACTGTCTGGGTGGGCATGGGAGGTGGCACGCACACGCTGACCTGCAGCAGGTGGTGTTGCTGGCACACACCCACGTGCCCTATGCCTCACCCCTACCTGGTGTTCCTGCACAGACTGCGCACGCTCAAGGATGGCCATGCCTCGGTCGAGGATACCAGCCATGTCACCCAATCTCCTATCCAGAACATCGGCAAGATGCTGTTGTGCATTCGCCAATGCCTGGATGTTGTCATTCAAGGTACGGATTGCGGACCTCTGCAGCCTCTGCCCTTCCTGGTTCTGCCGTTCGGCACGTGCCTGCGCCGCCATTACAGTCTGGAACATGCGTCTGGTTATACCAGCTGCTGCACCCTGTACGGCAGGTGTATGTCTAGCGGTGCTCCCCCTACGAGCAGCACCTGCCACATGCCTGCGTGGCACTGCACCAGTCCTTACACTGGCAACATCGTGTGTACCCACACCTTCTGCAGCCACCACACATTCCTGCTCGGGGCCAAGAGACGCTGACTGACCGTCATCTATGGGCAACAGTGTCGGGGTATGTGTCGGCATCTGAACCGTGAGCGGGGTTGAAAGGGACGTATGTGTGATGTTCTCCAGTGGCACAGTGTGTGCCTGTGACGACCCTGCCTGTGCCTCATGCACATGGTCATCACCACTAGTATCTGTGGGGACACTAGCATCAGATTGACCGCAGGAGGGGAACTCACCTACAGCACCTGTCAATACAAAGACATACCATCGGTTACAATACAGACACACACACACACACACACACACACACACACACACACACACACACACACACACACACACACACACACACAGCATGCATGTGATAATGCAGGTGGCATGCAGCATTCACACAACACAGACCAGTGAATGCAGACCAGACATTCATAGTGGCAGTATGTACACTGCCCTGGTGGGGACAGTACAACAGGCAGGTGTCATTTAGTAGGCATGCAGTACACACATTCATGGTAGTTCGCATGCATCAGCGTGATACACCGTGTGGCCACGGCCGAGTTGAGAGTACACATGGCTGCCGACACTATGTAATGTACACCGCAAACATGTGCGGTATCATGTGGACATGTGACGATGGTGTCCCACCGCATGCACCACATCACAACGGCTGTCACGGTGCAGTGTTATGTGTACAGTCTACAGATACAATGTATGGGTAACAGTGATGTCTGTGCAGGTACGTTTGCTGTGAGCTGTGTACATAGCTGTACAGTGTGTAGTGCGGGCTCTGTGCCACTGCACAGTAGCAGGACACAGCTATGTGTCTGTGCGATGCGTGACCTGGACGCATTACATTGCCATGTCTGTAGGTCAGTTCAGCTGCTCAGCAGCACATATATGGTGGACATTGGAGGCACCTGTAGTAGCTGTGGAGAGGCATTCCATGTCACTGGTGTACTACATCGGATGTCCAGGGGGTCCACTACAGTGATGAACCCACTATGTGTGTACAGGGTGCAACGGTGACTACCCACTGTGGATGTGCTGTGTGGCACCATGCCTGTAGGTATCGACCATGGCCTTGTCTGTCTGAGTCATTGACAATTGTGTGTGGTAGACATTGTGCACATGGCCCTGTGGTGGCCCATGTGACATACAACCATACTAGTGTGAGGTGTCACATTCTCTACGGATATGCTGACAGTGTGGATGTTTGCTATGTTGTGCATAGGTCATGTCATGGTGTGACAATGCTGCAGCCAGACATCCACGTGCATGGGACATGGCATGTGCCATGTCACAACGCAGCACCGATGCAGGGCATGGGTCACATTGGTAACACCTGTGCTCTGGCCAGATCACAGCTCACTATGTGGTACTGTGTGCATACTGCACTGGCATACCAATGCATACTACACATGCAGCCATTGTGTAACACCTACACCATTGTATGCATATCTGAATGCACGTAACACACCAATAGGTTGTGTGGTGTCATACCACTCTACGCTAACGGGTGTATCTACTGTACATGGGTGGTGTGTGTGTCAGGTGGTGCGAGCTGTATACCGTGACTGGGGCACACACAGGTGAGCATGTCATGCCTAGACACATGGGGAATATCAATACAGCAGAACATGCCTTTGACTAGCAACAGACTTACCTGCAACAGACCCTTGTCCTTGCGACACGCCAGATGTACCTGTAAAGGCATTACACAAAGGTATACACATTAGCCATTACTATCTACACGGTCAGCACTGTGCATGTCACATCATGCATGTGTGTGGTAGCAAGTGCTATGCACATGTCTGCTAACACAACATAGCATACTATGGTTTGCATCTTGTGTGGCCATATACCTGGCATGTATTGCTATATCATGTGTTGTACTATGACACCCACACCCACGTCGCTTATCATACAAACATGCAACACTGACTTACCATGCGGCTCCAGGCTCATAGCTCGGGAGACACCCACCTCCACGATGGACGCAAGTGTTTCTGCGTGTTGTTCCGTGGGTGTCGCCAGACTGGCCAGGAGCTCCTCCGTGGCTGTGAGTGGGGGCTGGGTTGGTGGCCCACCACCTGTCCCACGTTGTTGCCTGGCGATTGCAGCGGCACGCTGTCTTGCATGCCGGATCAGGTCTGTGCAGTGCCTGCAGATTTGCTGATAGCTGCGGTTGTATCCGCCCACGCTGTTCACCCTCCTGCACATCTCCTCCCACATCTCCTGCCGTTCCTGTGCCTGCTGTGGCACATGGCTAAATAGCGCGGCGTGGTTACTATGGAGGTATGGAATGATCACCTCCTCCTCCTGTTGGCTGAAAGGTGGAAGCCGGGAACGTGGCATTATCTGGAAGACATAATGATGGTTGCAGGTCACATTCACACTGCTGTGCTGGCATACTGTTGGAAATACATTGCTATGACATGTACGACATCTGCACAGTGATCTGTGAAGGGCATCGTGGCAGTGACACAGCCGATGTTGTGGCTTCACACCATTGAGCACTGGGTGTCACATCATATCTGTGTGCCACCCCATCACACTGTACACGCACCATGTAGATGTTAGCCTGCCATGGACATGTGTACCTGGCTGCACCTATGTCCATATCAGTTGGCATAGGTCCCCATGTGTCGTCTGTGCTACTGTTCACCTGGACGCTGTGTATATGTCAGTACACATCACGTCTGTGTCCATTGTGAACGTGAGCAGCGGCACTGTACACATACACATGGACACCTGCACATGCATGTGTTGTGCCATGTACTTCCACACAGCACTGTACGGGTGCTGGACAACTTGCCACAGCTCAGCTGTGTTGCACATGTGATAGACATGGAGCAATGTGTAACCATGACACATTAGCAGGAAAGGCCATGCATAGCATGTACACACACACATTGTGCAGAGCATCACACAGCACCTGTAACATGACAGGGTGCATCAACGCCACATTACTGCTGTGTATGGTTGATAGTGAGAGTGCCTTTTGTCCATTGCACCATGTAGGACTGTGATAGCTCATGCAGCCTTGCTGGTCAGGTCTGCATGATATGACAGGGTATGCCACATACATGGCACTGGGTGTGATCCACCTGGGGGTTGACGGTATTGGCAGGGTGGCTGTCCATTGCATATGTCATAGCTGTGTGAATATGGACATTCAACATGTTTATCACCATGGTGTGGACACTGTCCTCAAGCGAGGTATGCTGTACGCTGCTTGCTGAGGGTGTGTCTGGTGCATCACACATCCATGCATACACTGTAGCCCTGGCAGGTGCTATGTGCTGGGATATTGATCGACACAGTGCTGTATGTGGACACACACCGCTATCCCATGCACATGGATGGCTGCCTGCACTGATGTGGGTACCACATATGTGTACATCCAGTGCCTGCTGCCACCCACATGTCTGCTGCTGCACTACACACCGCCATCCCTCCCTCTGTGAATGTGGTGTTGGGCACAGCATAGGTATCCATGTATGGGGACAGGGATGTTCACATAGCAGGCCCACTGATGGTATCGTCGATCTGACCATACACATATGATGCACCCCTCACACATACAACCCATTCATATTGTTGTTCACAACGGTGACACAGCTATATTGCTATGCCAGAGGCATTCACAGACATACATACACAGAGGCATGCACGTCCATCTGTGGCATTGCCTGGACTATTGCTGTGGTTCAGCACCTAACGTGTTTGACTGCAGCTGGCGCAGACCTACTGTGCACATGTCTACACGGTAGGCCTGTTCTACGGTAGGCATCTGTGATGTGCTGTGCACATCTCATATCTGCACATTTGGTTGGTGTCCATCGGTCCACGGGCCAGTGGTGGGACATACAGGGATGTTGCTGAACATATATGCATGCAACCCTGTACAGCTGTGACGCTAGCCTCTCAGATGCTCATGTGTCATGGACGTGAACACCGTACACACACATGTGGTTGTGGGCTGGCGTCCGTACCCATCTCCACCTGTGGGTTGCTATCATCCCACACACTCCTTGTACTGTATGTTCAGGCTATGCACCTATGTGGGGCTTGTGTGCATGCAATACGATACTATATGCCTTTGCACCCTTCACAGACAATGTCACACAGGTACACCGGCAGCCGTACACATCGCAGGTTGTTGTCAGCACGTCACATGTGATACACACTTAACACATCTCCTGTGGGACATGGTCATTTGTATGGGCATGTCCAGTAGTCACATACCACAGCTACCCCTACATGACGGCTATGCAGGACATGTGTGTGTACAGCTACTGTGACATGTACACGAGCAATGCCCCCCTACCTACATCACATGGTACTACCTGTGGAGTATGTGTGTCTGCATCCATGCTATGGCCATAGATGACAATTGTACATCAATATGTGCAACATACCTCATTGGGGGTTGTCATGTGCACATGTTCCATGTGTCAATGCATTGTTTGTGTCTGTTGGGCGGTCATTGTTGTGCATGGTTTACATGGCTGACATAGCGTACTGTGTCTGATTCCAGGTACGTCATTGGGCTACCAGCATTGTACATTTCTACAGCACATTCCAGCCATCATGTAGCCAGCTTAGATGACAGTGGGAGGTGTTCCGCCATGTGCACATATGTCACACAGTACAAGGGTGACTAACACACATTGTCAGGACTGGGTTCTGACTGCTGTGGATGTGTGTACTGGTGTTGACAACCATGACTGCACCAGATGGTGTCTTCTGGATGTGTAACATTCACAACACACACCTACATTCACATAGCAGCACATCGTCCACAACAATGGACATTCCTGCATGAACACTGTGCACGGTATGTCTGTATGACCACTGCATATATCACTGGTAGCCACCAGCATGGCTGCCTACAACAGCAGTGTGTATCCTGTGCAAACATGGGTTACACCAGTCACAACACACCTGTGTCAGATGGCCCTGTAGTGGGTGACAGTGCAGTTCCATTCATCATGTAACAGTATACATCGTGCACCAGTATGTTGCAGACATGTGAACGGCTGTGCTAGTCGACATATGCACACATGACACATCACCTGGTACACCGTGTCTGCCTTGCCACCTGCTATTGTGACCACCCTGTGATGACATTGTACGGCCCACATGGACTGGGACATGTGATGGCTCAATGGTGAATTAACCCTCCAGGTGTGTGTCTAGCCAGGTGTCCAGTAGCCAGTGGTCTGCACGCAGGGACAGTGTACACTGGCCTACTCTGTCACTGGGACTGTTGACTATGGTCATACTGTAGTTATGCAGGCATGTGGTGTTTGTCCAGTCTGATAGTCGTGTTCAACCACACTACCGTGGCACACATGACCTGTGGACATCTGCCTAAGGTGTGCAGCCCACATGTACATCCTCACATGCTATGCTGCCTGTGCAGCGGTGTCACATGTCTGTCTCCGGCAGGGCTGTCACAGGTAGGCACAGCATGCAGTGATGTGTGACAATGCTTACACCCTCCACTGTGCTGTACACAAGCACTGCACACACAGTACAGCACACATGTCATTTATCTGCAGTGCCTGGGACCTGCCTCCATGCCCTACACGGCACACCTGCCAGTCCAGATTGTACACAGATCATACCTCCCAGGCACATACCTGGACTGCAACACACACGGGTGGGTGGTTCCCACACCACACCGTGATTTACTCACATACTGCATATTCCCATGACACATTGCATCATAGGTAATCCATGTTCAGATACCCATGTTCGTGACCGCTACGCACATTGTGACACGCAACAGTGAATACACTGTACACCACAGGTTACATGCCGGTCGTGTTGGCATACTGTACATTGTACCTAGGACAGTTGCTACTGCTATGTATTGACAGCAACATGCCCTTCCCTAGTATGGACTCCCATGTACCCACACATGCTTGGCCATGCAGTACGCATAGCTGGGTGACACATTACACGACACATACCATATCTACACTGCCCTCAGCATGCACCAAACCTCCATGTGTCTGTGTGCTAGGCCTACACACCTCCCCCCTCTGTTTGCTGAACATCCATGCTTCTCATCCCTGCTAGCCACACCCTAAACACACAACCATAGCAGCATGCATGGTACATACACACTACAGCTGGTATTACTGACATCCACTGACAGAGGTAGTTGATGGCATGGCACCCCATATGATGGACAGTCTACGTGCCTATGCCAACACTGATCACAGTGCACTTCTGCTACATTTACACACTGGTAGGGACCATGCTATTCCACACTGAGACATGGTGGTACTGGCCTTTTCACAGACGCCACAGTGGTATTCCTGTTCCATGCACACGTGCTGTATGGGCACATGTGCAGGCTGTTGCACGGTAGTTATGTTCACCTGTGTGTTGTGTGTCACTTGACAGTCATGGTGTGTCCTCATGGTGCATGACATACTCCACAGCTAGCTACCTACACATGACTGCCAGACATTGCAGTGTGGGCCCTCACGCAGTGTGGTGGTATGTCTCTGCTGTTTGACTACATCCACATTCAATGCGGCATACCACAGTCATGCAGGCATTGCCAACACAGATGTTGCTGGCATCGTGCCTGCCAGTGGGGTACCTACCAACAATACACACTCTCACTCAGTACAGGGTTCCAATCCTTGGCTGGACATTGTATTAACCCTGTGGACACATACATAGTACTGCCATGCACATGTTATGTCCGGGAACACACTCCCAATGTCACCTCAAACCGCCATAGTTGTTGTATCCCGCCAACCTGGCTGTTACATGTCTCTGCAGCAGCACACTGCAGTGACTGCTAGCCCATTCATGTACGTTGTGTACCCTGACCACCACACTACCACATCTATCACACTACACATGGATGGTACTGCATTGCACGTATGGGGCTGCATCTCTACACCCATGACTGGGCCATTCAGTATGGCACTGGGCCACATCTTGACATACATGCTTCACACACTCATTGACTACCTGCATGCCTTTACTGGCACCCTTGTTGGGCTTCTGTGCGCAACAGCACACCACATCCCATGCTGGCCACCTGTCATACTATTGCATGGGTGGTTGGGGTGGTACAGAGGGTATCACATCAGACATGCTCCGCTCTTTGCCCTTCAGCACCATTCCACTTTATGCTATTGCCAATGTACACATCCTGCATCACATCGTACCCTATGTCTCGGGATGTTACGCCATGTGCCTTCTGTACAGTTCACACAGTGGTGCAGGCATATCATGCTAACTACAACAAGTCAGGGACGTGTGACATTGCACAGTCCTCAGACATGTGGCCCCTCATGCTCAGTATTTGCATATGTACACTACCTGCTGTCACACAGTACTGTACATGCCTACATATACCACTTCTACATACCTGGCAGCATTCTAGCTCATCCTACTCATGTTGCTGACACCCATACAGGTGTCAGTGTGGCAGATATATCATGTAGATATCATTGCATCAGTTACATCACACATAGTGCATACACATCACCTTTGCATACTGACAGTCATGCGGTGTGTATCACATGGATACTGTCCCTATACAGGCATATCACGTTGTACACGGTTGATGTACACACATGCCCCACATGGTGCTGTGGTTGCCATATTCCACCATGGCGTGGGTACACATGTGCAGGACCACACATTTCTGGACCGTATGTCTAGCTGATACCTTGGGTGCCCTTGTACCTGTGCCATACACACATGTACACGCAGGCCATGTTACAATAACACATGTGTGGTGTACCTTACACAATGGATACAACGTTACATGTCTCAGTATAGTCATGCTGTGATCTCTACCCGGCTCAGACAGTTTACATATGCAAATGACAGTCATGTAACACATCTGTACTCACCTGCATGCCACTAACACAGGGTGTAATCTACTCTGCCATGGGCCATGTTCTCCACAGTACTGATGCATGTAGTACTCCTACATGGCGTTTGCAGTGGGCAGGGTGGGAGGAGCAGTCCTGCATGTGTGCACACATGCCACATTTCTCGCCCCGGGCGTCTGTGTGACATCCACAGACTGGACACACACCGTGCTGTGGGACATAGGTCCTGTGCACATCCCACAGGGGCACACTGTGTCACTAGTCATGTGATAGCTCCCTTGCTGGTAGGGTGACACAGACCCATGGTACCACCACAGCGGACGTACTGTATAGACATGACAGTTGACATCCACTTCTGCCGTTCAGTGGACACTACCATGGGGGGGGGTGTCACTACTGTGTACATTGCACATGTGTTTACACACGGCCCTGCTGGACATCATTGTGGCACACATTGCACCTGCTACGGAACATTTGGACATGGTTACTTGCTGTTCCCTCCATTTTGGGTACCTATTCTGCTACTCCATTGTCCCATATGTGCAGGCCATACATATCTTGTGTATGTACATAACATTAGGCCATCCCTCCATCATGCATGCTGTGCCTGTGATACTGTCTATGATTTCTGAACATATCCATCATGACAGCTTTGCATTACACATAATTGACACAGTCACCCCTACTGCGTGGGATACGTGCACGTCGTGCGCACATTCCGTATGACATCGACGGTATATGCCCATGCACATGTGTGCTGTGACACTATACATACATGTCCTATCCCCTGCTGTGGCACTTCATTGTTGGATATCCACTGCCAGCATCAGCGTGGGTGGTGGCATTGTTCTGTGTTTGCAACCCCTATGGCAGACCTGGGGTAGGGTTACCACCTGTGCCACTTTGCAAGGGACAGTCCCTCTTTGGGCAGTTGTGTCCTGACAAAACATATTACAAATGGCAAATGTCCTGAGATTGTAGGACATAATTATGTCCCATTTTATGTAAGAGTTGCATAACATAGTTATTTATGTATGTACATTCCTAAATGTTACAAGACACACAATAAGCAACTTAACTGCTACAAGACTACGCTTTTATTTAGGCAAATGAGTACAGTTCTACCCTTTGTACTGACCATGGGTATGTGTCCACCTGTAACATCTGATGTGTGTCCCAAAGATGTCCCACTTTGGCCATTTGAAAAGGTGGCATGCCTAACCTGGGGTTATCCCGGGTGTGTACATGTTGTCCCACTGCTCTGCACACGTTGTCCACAGTCGTTGGTATGCTGCGCGGCTTAGCATTACATAACAAACCTTCACCTCTCTCTGCCTGATGGACAGCTATCTTTACCTACACACACCGTTCACATACTGTACAGATTCGTCATACCTATCGTGCGTTACACACCAGTACATGTCGTTGGTTCGACATACCTTTCCGCCTTTGGTTCTGTTCTTCTGTATTTACTTGTTAGTCCTTTAGTATTCCTTCTTTGTTCGGTATGAACATACGGTTTGAATATCCAGGAGTCTTCCTTATATTCGCCGTCACCTGAGGCATGTGGGTTAATCAGGCCAATAGCTGATCCTCGGTGTGTACTTATGCGCATATCACCGTTGTTCCCCCTCCTTTCGTTCGTTCTGTCGGCACTAGGACATGGTTCTTTCCTCGTGTGGCCGTTGGTTATTTGCAATACCTTCGTGAGGATGGTATGTATTGTATCATGTTTGTGTGACTGCATCCGCTATGTGTTGTGTCGGGTACATTTCGCTGTGGTGTTAGCCGTGGATTGTGTGTGTTGGGTATGGTATTCTGTTCGACATGTGGGTGTCCGTGTCCTGGCGGCGGCTGTCGATGGCGTTGTGCATTCAGATGTGTAACATAGCTGTTATATTCCTGTACACAACGGATGCAAGGATGCATCAGCCGCTGCTAGTGTTTCCCACGAGCTTGTTGTGGGTATGCCGCTGTCATTGACTGCCTGTATGTTTTTGCTACGGTTTTAGCTGTTATCCCTTTGATATGTGCGATGGAGTATATCTGCGGATGTGGGTAAGGGGTAAGGGGTGTGAGTCTTGCATTTATACATACGGGATATGCTTGTGTGTGTGCTCCATCCCTGCTTGGGGGGCTGCAGGTTACCTGTCTGTTGTTTCGGGAATGTTTGTTTTGTTGATGTCGTGTGCTGTCGGTATCGCCTGCATGTGTGCTTCCTGCACGTATTCCTCCTTCACATGGGTTATATATCTGCGGATGTTCGTCCGTGCCTACTATCCATTGGCATTTTGTCGCTGATAGATACGGTGAATGTGGTCCTATACTTGGGACGGCCTGTATGCTACCGGTAGCCTCCTATTCGTGTGCCGCTTGCTTACTTCACGGTCGTGGAACACACAGCGGTATTTACGGGACCGTAAGTGTTCCCGATCGGTGCCGGGATAGCACATTCGTATTTTCGCCGTACATGCCTGATGCTGTTTAACGTTGCCGACGGACCGTGTTGAGTGTACCTTATGGCCGCCATACATACGGTCATGGTTTGTACATGCGTCCTTTGCATCTCCTGTTGGCTATGGCCCTGTGGTACATTCTGGGACATTTCCGCTTTGCATCATTTTACGTCGCCACGTGCATAGCCACTGAGGAGATGTCAGTACTACTTTGTGGGTACTGCTGTACATACGCCTATGGTTCCTGTACTGTATGCCTACGCATGTTATTACACTCCGCCTGTGACATGTCATCTACATACACATTTTACAGTGGCACACACATTACACACACACAGCAGAACACACGACAACCTCACCTCACACATACACATATTGCCGCCATGGCTCTCAACCTTCTATTTCCAGAGTGAGGAACACCCACATTATGCCCATTTGTTTCACATTACTAATGTGTAACACATAGTAATGGCATAGTGACAACTTCAGCTAAGTAGGTCATAGGTTGATTATAATATGCTGATTTACATACAGTGAAGAACCTTTAATGAATTACTATGATTACATTCTATTTACCAGGATGTCATTTATATACATTCCTAACAATGGATGTTTGACAGACATTTTCAATGTGGAACTTTGAGGAACTGCGAGGAACATGAACTGTTTTACACCCCAAATGAGGTACGTTCCTCATAATGTCGTACACTTCACTGGTATGCTTGCCGCTTTCGCACCGACGGTTGAACACAATACGTACGTTGGCCGCATCGCCGGTGGCGGCATGTATCTCCGCACTCATATCCTATGGATATGACACGCACATATCCCGTTACTGTACCGTGGACTGGTGACCATCCCGACACGCGGATATGTATTGATGCAGGTTGACATTTCCATGGCTGGCGTTACCTGCTCTGCCCACCCTCCCGGATGATCGGGTTGTCGGTCACTATGTTTACTATGTGGTGATTTCGCGTCTTACTTATCTGTGAACTTGCATCCCTGGGTTCCATATTACCCTGTTGTACTTTATATCTGTGTATGCGTACATATATTTCTACATGTGTACTGATATCTATTTCCGTATCTGTGTATGCACATGAGTACATATGTGGTCGACTTGCGGCGATAGTGGCAGCATACGGCTAAGCCGTGTGCTGTAGAACCGGCGTGCGGTGAGGTGTTGGCGTTCCATGCTCTGCTGGCTATTGGGTGTGCAGTGTTTGGGCGGTGCCTTTGTTGGAGTCACACATACGTCCCCACATACGGTACACATTACGGGCGGACATGTTTGTGTGGCGTCCATTTTACTGTGTGTGCAGGTCAGGAGGTGTCAGTCCATGGGGCCTACACTGTCAAAGTATGTGCTATGCGTTCCCTCTTTGCCAGGGCGTAGGCATATTGGGTACGCCTCTGTCTACCTACTGGGGCTGGCTCAGTGTGTCCATGGCGCTGAACGCCCTGTGCCTGTGCTTGCCCTGGCAGTTGTGGCGGGCTTGGTGGCCCTCCGGCATTATGTCCCTGCAGCAGCTGTTTCCGCAGAATCATATTGTGTAGCATACAACATACTATGAATATGTGGGCACTTGTGCCTGGAGAGTACTGCAAGGCTCCACCGGATGTATCCAAGCACCGGAACCGTGATTTCAACATCCCGAACACACGCTCTATGATTATTCTTGTTTGTGCGTGTGCCTCATTATGGCGTTCTTGCATGTGTGTGTGTGCATTTCTGATGGGTGTCATCAACCACGGCTCCAGTGCGTAGCCAGCATCCCCCACAAGGTGACCTTGTGTGATGTCCCCCCTGGTGAATACCTGATACAGCTGTGAGGCATGCCAGATATGGGAGTCGTGGTAGCTTCCAGGGCTGCCAGCACACACATCCATGATAATGCCCCGCGCATTGCACACGACCTGGCAATTGATGGAGGGGTATCCCTTGCGGTTTATGTAGCGTCTACCCTGCTCCCGGTGGTGACTTAATTTCTATGTGCGTACAGTCTATCGCACCCAGGACCTCCGGTATTGTGCCACACGGTGGAAGCGGCGCATATTGCTAGCCAACTCCTCCTGAGATGTGGGGAAATTTATGTGCTCATGGGCATGTGGTAACATGGCATCCAGGAACTGGTGTAGTACCCTGGATGCTGATGCCTGTGAGATGCCCATTATGTCCCCGGTTGGCCTTTGAAAGGTACCTGTAGCCAGTATTCGCAAGCTCACACATACCTTTGTGTCCACTGGGATGGGCTCCCCTCTGTTGTCTCTTGTTCTCAGGCGGCCGGCACAGCTCCACTATTTGCTGTAACGTGTCCCTGTCCACCCTGTAGCGCTCTACTATCTCCAGGTCTCGCAGCCCCTGGTAGGTCACCCTTGGTCTGAACACTCTCCTTCTCCTGTGAGGCCTACGGTAGTTGTCGGCACCACCCTCCGCAACTCTGCCTGTCTCTGCCACATACCTATGCATCACGCCACGGCGGCACCCAGCATATACATATTAAAAGTTCCCGTCTGTTTACACCCTACGGTGCGGCATTTGGGAAATCGCTGTGTGTTGTGTGCATTCACACTTAATACTGTTGTGCTGTATACCCGGTGATGTCATTGGGTGTGTCTGTGCAGCCGTATCCATGGCTTATTTCCATGGTTTTACGGTTGCAACTGCAACGGTACTGCCTGTAGTGTTACATTACAGTTGCCTGCATTGCCTTGGCTTTGCATCTTACATTACTGCATCCTGCAGGCACATGGCATATGATGCATTTTATCTGCAGCCGCAGTTATGCTACCTCTGTACTTGGCTGTGCTATTTCGGTTATTTGCTCTTTGCATTTCTGCTACATCCCCTACTATCTTTGCATTCATATGCCTCCCCTTTCCCGTTATGCAGGGGTCTGCATGCAGAGTTATCAGCTGCCGCCGTTTGCCCTTCCTGGCTTGATTGGTGTTGATTGCTCATTACGGCTCCATTTACACTGCTTCCGCATTTCCTCGTATTCTCCGCATTACCTTCCTATATCCGTGGTTGTTGACGGGGAGGCCGTCACATGACTGGTTTGGGGAACGTAGTCATCCTCGTGCACATGCATCTGTACGCGCATTATGTACTCTCAGCGCATCTATTTCTTAACACGCCAGTCCTGATGCTGTGATGTGCATTGTACAGCCCAGATTTGCTGACCTCCAATATCCTTCCTCCAAATGTGGCACACCCCTCTGTGGTTGACATGTATCTCGTGTAGGCCACTCCTCGGTGTAGTACCGCTACGCAGTTTGCTCCATCCTTACACCGGCCGTTTTGCGATTCACTATTATCTGCCTCATTTGCATGGAATTGACTACTAATACATGGTTACGGCGCCGAACACCGCCACCACTCCTTGACAACCATTGCACTGGGGTTGAAGCTTTACATACATACTATGGTGTGTGGTGGCTGTGCAGCTGATGTGTGTTATACTGCTCTTTTAGGACATTGTCATATTATTTCATTGCTTTGCAACTTCTGTGCACATATCCCGGGTCTGCTGTTCTTTCTAATGACGTGCCATTTATGTCATTTTTTACATTTTGTGCATATTTTCTTTGGACATTCTCGGTGCCTTTCCACATTGGCATATTGCACCTATATGATACCTGACTTTGACAGCCTTCCGTTACTCCTCGGTCATGTTTGGGTAAATGTAAACCGTTTTTTTTTGGTTTACATTGCCGTGCCCTTACGCTACGCCTCCGCCACTTCGTGGATCGCTATTTGCCCTCATTTGCATGGTGCAATACCGCACACAGTGTGTTTTGCATACCTACGCCGGGGGCGGAGATGGTCCGGCGCACGCCGGTAGTGCATGTGGAATTCATTCATACCTGAATCGCTCAGCAGCCATATTTGGCGTTATAACGCCGACGCTATGCTGGCGCCTGGCGCAAGGTTCATGAATCCGGGGGATACACTTTTCGTCGCTTAGATTGCAGCAAACTTCCTCAGAAGACAAAAAACTGTGATTCACAATGCATTTAAATAGTAAATGTGAAAAGTAATTAACTCCTTAATTTGGTTAAGTAATAACAAATTTAAAACCAATTCTCGTCACTGCTAATCAAATAGGAATTAAAGGTAAAACAATTCCTAAGTTCTATAATATAAAATAATTTAAAACATCATTCAAAATATGTTAAAAGACAGTATTATACATATACTCTGTCTTTTACGGCAAACAAGCAAGGGGAACTGATCGTATTAGGCATTAAAAAATTATACAAAAAGCAATAAACAAGAAAGAACGGACGAAAGAGCATGTTGCTCCCTTATTTACATTTTAAAGGTACTAGCAGGGCTGGCAAAACTTATTAACATCACTTATATTCAAAGCCAGTCGTACTAAAATGCCAAATAAATACATACAACGCTAGTGTTAAAATCACTTGCGTTTAAGTACTATGTTGTCAAATGGTGTAAACAATCATTTCAGTAAATAAATAAATAAATTATAAAAATTAATTAAAATAGTTGGAAAAGGTTTTCAAGTAATTTAAAATGTTAAAATATTATATATGGTTATCATTAAAACAAACCAACAAATATAATAAATATATATAAATATATATAAATATAATAAATATCTACACTAGTGTGTTTATTGGTTACAATAATCTTTTATATGCAGTTAATGTGTTACTGTAATAATATAATACTATAATAATATATCATAGTACTAATCTGCTATAAAAATGAATAAATTGTTATTACTACTTCTAATGTATATATGTATGTAATATATATAAAATATATATAAATATATATAAAAAATGTATATATAAAAAATAAAAATAACAAAAATAGATATAATATTCCAATCAATTATTGTCTATTATATTTAAGGTATTTATAATTTATAATTTATAATTTATAAATTATGTTATTTATATATAAAAATAACCAACTATTCAATAAAATATATATGTATTATTAAAATTACCTTTCCAAATTTTTTAATCTTAGAATACATTTGATAGATGACATCTCGTTGATAACAGGAAATTGGTTGGCATTTGTTGTAAGTTGCCAAATTAATTCTTTCTGTTCTAATTTTAATGGTTCATAGGGGCACCTAGGGTCTAATGCAACTTGGTCAATAATCTTGAATTTAAAAGAATGTCCTTCATTAAGGTGGCAGTGCCTAGCTAAGGCATTGTCTAATTTAATTCTATTAATACTGTAAATGTGTTCATATATTCTCTCATGTAATTTTCTATCGGTTTTCCCTATGTAGAAGGCTGCACACTTTTCACACTTTGCCATGTAAACCACTTGGCGACTACTGCAATAAAATTTTTCTCTTATTCTGTAGATTTGATTTTTTATTTTAAAAGTGTGGCCTTCTTCAATAAATTTACAATAATTGCACATATTACATTTATACATACCACCATTAGGTCTAGGATTGGGCCTCTTAGACTGTAAAATTTCTTTAAAATTCTGGCTCCTCCTATATGCTAGTTTTGGTTTATCAAGTAATAAGTCCCTGAAACTACTATCTGATACCAAAAGGTGCCAATTCTTATTTAAAATGTTCTTAATGTCAAATGCATTCAAGTTAAAACAAGGTACAAGTACAATTTGACAAAAGAAGAAACGGATTTATTAAATCTTTTGAAGCAGGCGCCCATTCGTGTCATGAAGCCTGATAAGGGAGGGGGGCTAGTAATAATGTTTAATAGTGATTATGAGAACAGAATGACAGCAATACTTGAAAGTAACACTTACCTGAAATCATCCTTGAACAAAATGAATATAGTGGCCAATAGAATTAAATCACTGTTCGAAGAATTATTTATTGAAAGGAGGATAGATAATGACTTATACAATTTTTTACAACAAGCACAGATCAGAACACCTGTATTATTTGGTATCCCTAAGGTACATAAAAACCTGGAAGACCCACCCATGAGACCATTGGTCGATGGGAGAGGGAGTATGACATATACCTGTGCGAAAGTGATTGATAAAATCCTTCAGAAGTACATAAAGTTAGAAAAACAGATCTCAAAAGATTCATGGTCGTTTCTTAGATCTATCAATGATTTGCAATTTTCAAATACAGGACTGTTTGTTACAGTTGATGTCAAAGACCTTTATTCTTGTATCCCCCATGACAAAGCAATTGAATGGGTCAGTGATATGTTGGGGCTATTGGGTGCACCCACTGATGAAATTCAACTTATAGGAGAATTAATTGATACAGTTCTTTCTTATAATTTCATCTTGTTCAATAAAGAGATTTATCACCAAAAGATTGGTGTCACTATGGGGTCCCCATGTGGTGCCAGTATCGCAAATTTGGTAATGGCACGTTGGGAAAGGCCCACCGTACTAGAGAACGAAATGTTTAAAGATAAAATTATCTTTTACACGAGATTTCTTGACGATATTTTTATGATATTTGATGACCCATTAGAGGGCATAGATGAACTTATATCTACCTTTAATAATAGTACTGACTTCCTGGAATTCACATCCAAACATAGTAAAGACAATATCAATTATCTGGATGTTAATTTAAGGAAAGATTATGTGAATAGAAGGTTTATAGCTACTATTTACAGAAAGGAGACTTATTCTAATACATTTCTCCATTTCTCTAGTAGCCACCCACTTTTTCAGAAGAAAGCAGTTGTCAAAGGACAACTCGTTAGGGCGGCAAGGATGACCACAAATGACACTGATTTTATAGATGAATGCCAACTCCTTGAAAAGTTTTTTCTGCAGAGAGGATATCCTAGCGAATTTATTGACAACATAGTTACTGAAGTTAAGAATAAACGATGGGAAGGGATATATTCCCCAATATTAGGTACATTGCCATCAGAAAGTAATGAGCCAGCTCAAATGGTAAGGAAAGAAGTAAGACCGATATTTACCTGTAGTTTTATTACTTGTTTTAACTTGAATGCATTTGACATTAAGAACATTTTAAATAAGAATTGGCACCTTTTGGTATCGGATAGTAGTTTCAGGGACTTATTACCTGATAAACCAAAACTAGTATATAGGAGGAGCCAGAATTTTAAAGAAATTTTACAGTCTAAGAGGCCCAATCCTAGACCTAATGGTGGTATGTATAAATGTAATATGTACAATTATTGTAAATTTATTGAAGAAGGCCACACTTTTAAAATAAAAAATCAAATCTACAGAATAAGAGAAACATTTTATTGCAGTAGTCGCCAAGTGGTTTACATGGCAAAGTGTGAAAAGTGTGCAGCCTTCTACATAGGGAAAACCGATAGAAAATTACATGAGAGAATATATGAACACATTTACAGTATTAGTAGAATTAAATTAGACAATGCCTTAGCTAGGCACTGCCACCCTAATGAAGGACATTCTTTTAAATTCAAGATTATTGACCAAGTTGCATTAGACCCTAGGTGCCCCTATGAACCATTAAAATTAGAACGGAAAGAATTAATTTGGCAACTTACAACAAATGCCAACCAATTTCCTGGTATCAACGAGATGTCATCTATCAAATGTATTCTAAGATTAAAAAATTTGGAAAGGTAATTTTAATAATACATATATATTTTATTGAATAGTTGGTTATTTTTATATATAAATAACATAATTTATAAATTATAAATTATAAATACCTTAAATATAATAGACAATAATTGATTGGAATATTATATCTATTTTTGTTATTTTTATTTTTTATATATACATTTTTTATATATATTTATATATATTTTATATATATTATATACATATATACATTAGAAGTAGTAATAACAATTTATTCATTTTTATAGCGGATTAGTACTATGATATATTATTATAGTATTATATTATTATAGTAACACATTAACTGCATATAAAAGATTATTGTAACCAATAAACACACTAGTGTAGATATTTATTATATTTATATATATTTATATATATTTATTACATTTGTTGGTTTGTTTTAATGACAACCATATATAATATCTTAACATTTTAAATTACTTGAAAACCTTTTCCAACTATTTTAATTAATTTTTATAATTTATTTATTTATTTACTGAAATGATTGTTTACACCATTTGACAACATAGTACTTAAACACAAGTGATTTTAACACTAGCGTTGTATGTATTTATTTGGCATTTTAGTACGACTGGCTTTGAATATAAGTGATGTTAATAACTTTTGCCAGCCCTGTTAGTACCTTTAAAATGTAAATAAGGGAGCAACATGCTCTTTCATTCGTTCTTTCTTGTTTATTGCTTTTTGTATAATTTTTTAATGCCTAATACGATCAGTTCCCCTTGCTTGTTTGCCGTAAAAGACAGAGTATATGTATAATACTGTCTTTTAACATATTTTGAATGATGTTTTAAATTATTTTATATTATAGAACTTAGGAATTGTTTTACCTTTAATTCCTATTTGATTAGCAGTGACGAGAATTGGTTTTAAACTTGTTACTAATTAACCAAATTAAGGAGTTAATTACTTTTCACATTTACTATTTAAATGCATTGTAAATCACAGTTTTTTGTTTTCTGAGGAAGTTTGCTGCAATCTAAGCGACGAAAAGTGTATGTGTATTTTCCACACTTCAGGACTATTGTTAATAAAGTGGTTTGTGCATCGGAGCACTTTTCTTCTTTTTTGTGAGACATGACCAACTCCTGCAAACTGAAGCCTAGCCTTGAATTCCGTACTCAACTGTTCATTAAAATGAGGTACAGTTGAGAGAGATAACTTAGACCTTAAAATGATGGGTCATGATGAGTTTAACTGAAGATTTGCTGCTGTAACCTGTTATTTATTTATTTAATTTTTCTGCACATTTTCACTTGTCTGTCAACCCATATGACTGTCTAATGGTCAGTTTCTCACCATTCAAATTATTGGTACTGTTTTTTTGAAAATTACACTACTCATGATCAAAAATGGGAACACTTTCTTATCTTAAAGAATAAAAGGCTACAGATACTGGAACCCCATTCATTTAGTTAAGAGAGGTGTTTGTTTGGCTTTATTTTAAACATTCAATAACAAGTGAACACACACAATAAAGTTGTATTAAAATCAAATGTGAGACAGTATAGGTAAATCTCACAGCAAAAAAAAAACTGCTATGTAACTCTTATCAGTTTTGAGGTGTGTATCTCTGACATTATGCCTAGGTTCCAAACATACCTCTCAACTGTTCAGGTTTTCACAAAATGTCCAGATTTTTGGTCTATTCCTTATAATATATGCAATTTTCTGTCAAATCATTGAGGACTGAAATCATTAAATAATGACAGCCATTTTATTTTCAGACTTAATATCCTTCAGAAAACATATGATAATATGAAATCTTTTATTCTAGCAACGTTTATATGGTTATAAAAGCAATATTTAAAATTTGCAGCTATTTTTGGAACTTTTTCCAGATTTCTTGTGCTATAGAGGTTCAGAGGTACAGGTCCAAATCATGGCTAAATAAATAAAGGAGCCAGTTTGCTCAACCGATTAGCCAATACATACCAACTTGTACACAGACAAAAAACAAATATATACATATATTATTATTAATATTTGAATGGTGCTGGTAAGATTGGCTCGAAGGTAGAAAGGTAAAGTGAAAATAATTGCCTAGTGACTATCAGTTGGTAGATAAGATTAATTCGCAGGTGGGACCTTGTTATTCAGAATTCGAGGTATCTGTATTACTGTTTCATGTTGTTAGTTATAACTGTACGGGGATGTAAATAGTGATTCTTTAACTGCTCATATTTGACAGTACTGCTTCTGAGCCTGACTGGAGAGATGAAAGTCACGGGCAGCCATTAGCTGTTTACTTTTGGTTATAAAAGATCAGCTTATACTTTGTTTTTGGATAACAGAATTAGCTCTTTGACTGCTTGAATACAGACTAATGAAACACATCTCACTACAAACAAGTTCACTGACATTTTTGGGTACTCTCTGTGTATAGTACTCAAGTCACCCCTGCTCCAATACATTTTGGGGTGCTCTATGTACAGTACCGAACAAGTCACCCTGGTTCCAATAATGAAACAGTAGTCCTGGTGATAGCATGTAGCTCTTGCTGGTTCTGCTACTTACATCTTAGTTCCTGCCATTAACCATCACCATACATATAAATAAACTGAGCAACTTCATTAGCTTGCACTGCTGAAGTCTCACTAACTCACTGCAAATCTCTTGCATGAAGGTATATGACTGACTGTGAGTTTTTAAAAACTGTATTTTTCAGGGGGCAAGTTCACTTGCACCCCCAACAAGATGTGAAGGCTCTGCCCCTACACCGCATACTATAAATATTTTGCCCTTAAGGTTGCATAAACTTGGAGAAAGTATATTTTCAGACACAGACACTGAGTGGCTTGCACTTAAATGCAAGAGGAGTGTTCAGCTGTGAGAAAGCAAGTAAAAGATAACCTGTCTATATAATATCTGCATGTATAAGGTAAAATGCTTATTTTAATTTTGACAGCATTTTTTTTCTTCAAATTGTAATGTTCAAATCTCTATCTGCCTATAAGCTTGTCCCTGCACTTGACATGTTCCTGACTACAGGTTTAATCACTTTGTCCTTAATATCCATATTTTCCCAATGCCTGCTGTTTAAGTTGGTAACTTACATAAATAAATTGGATTTGTACTTGGTAGTGTGGCACTTATTGGTGGATCCGGAGATTTACGTTTGCTGTGCACAGCTTTTTTGCATTATTAAGTTGGTAACTTACAAAAACCTGACAAGGTCCTATCTCTGACCCTGTCAGCAAACAGGACAAATATGCAAATTTTGCTTTCTTTGCTCTGAAGTTTTTGGCTAAGTAAAAGGTAATCAGAGGATGACCTTATTTCAAGTTGGAAGAACATTTCTTGGCTTTGGAAAAGCAGGCAGAAGGGGAGAATAAATTAGAGATTCTAGAGCAGAGTTTAAGTTGAGATAATACTGTTATTTTGACTATAAGATTTGAAAAAAGTGTTGGAGAATAATCAAGTTTACATCCTATGAATTTGTATTAAAAAACGAGGGGAATGACATTGTGGTTATCACTGATGTTAATAAAAGACAGGGAGTTTGTGAGGGGTTGTAAGTAGCATACAGGTTTTTTTTTTTGTATGTCTTTAATTAGAAAGTGATTACAATCAGGCCAGTTGCATATCACAGAGAAAGGCTGTTATTTTTTTCTGAAGATCAGAAAGGCATTTACTGGCTTGCAGGATGTCTTCTGAATACAGTATGATGCCACGAGATGGGAGGCCATGTGTAAGACCATTAATAAATAATGCAATTGAAAGGAACCTATAATTGAACCTCTGGCGCTCTTGGGTTTAGAGTGCTAAGTGATAAGCATTTGTTAGTGTGAACTTGGAATTGTTCTATTCTCTGGGTAACTTTAGAAATACTCTATAGTGTTGTGGCCAAAATTATTTATTTTTCAGTTTCATAAGAGTATTTTATATCCCCTGGTTATAACTACAAATATCCCAGAAGTGACCAGACATTTATTAATGTTACAAAATGGAGTCATTTTGCGGGGAGTAAGACTGCGTTGGTACTGAAGACATTTCTAAAACTATATTGTTTGTCTGAAGCAAAGCTATTAATATGTTTCATTATTTGCTTGCACAGGATTTTTCAAATATTTCTGCAGTTGAGCATACAATGGAGATGGGTCTAAAGTCCTTGATATTTTTGGGAGAGGGTATTTTAGGCAGGGGAATTACAATGGAGTGTTTTAAGACTTGGAGGCACTATTCATGTTGTAAGGGAGCAACTATATATGTAGACTAATGGTTTAGCAATTAAATCTGCTGTTCCTTTTAGGAAGGTGTGGTGTAAATGGATGACTTTGGAGGAGGATTTTGTAAGAATTTTCAGAAGTGTAATAGATTCTTGACTTTCTAAAATGGAATGTTGCTGCATATTCAGCTAATGAGTTTAGTGTAGCCTGAGAGAAGTTTGGAGGATAATGTTAGGATAGGGGTGAGAGTTTAACAAAAGTAGTGATTTGTTGCATTCTGGCAGTAATGAAAGTTTTATATTCTTCTGTTATTGGGAAGTATTTCGGTTTTCTGGTTTCTCCTGCTAATTCCTTTATTGTCTTCCAAAACTGGTTTGGATTGCTGCTAGCAGAAGTTGGCTTATTTCTTAACAGTATGAATTTGGCCAAATTAGTTGCTATTCTACTCTGCCTTCTCACTATTTGATAGGTTTGGTGGAGGCCAGAATTATTTGGGTTTTGTTTCCAGGCTGTTTCTGTTTCAGGAAGGGTCTAGTATTACTAGTTCTAGTAAGTCAGTTAGTGGCATTTTTTACCCTTAAGCCTCTTCTGTGAACAGGGAAACACTGAGTCTTGTATGAAGGTGAGGGCATTGGTAAAGTAAATATTTGCATTTCTTGGGGTGTTCATAAGATATAAAGGGGACCAATCAATGGTTTGCAAAACCTGCTCTAAATTAGAAAAGTTTGTGGCTTGGAAATAGCTGACAATTTCTTGGAGGGATTTTTGTCTTTTTTTAAAAGACCAATAGGAGAGAACAGGGCAGTGTTCACTTTAGGAGTTAGGGAGAAATAGAAGAGCAGAAGTATCCAATATTTGTAATACTGAAAACAATCTCTCTCTCTCTCTCTCTCTCTCTCTCTATATATATATATATATATATATATATATATAGGTATGTATTTGACTATGAGCAAGTCATTTTACTAGACAATGCTCCCAGGCTGAGTCTGAAAATGGTCCCTTTAGATCACTGCTCTACCCCATATATATATATATATATATATATATATATATATATATATATATATATATAGGGTCTATAATGCATCAACGAACATTTAAATGTTCGAATCTCTAAAGGTCGCCCTTTAGAGATCGAACATTTAAATGTTCGAAAATGCAATAAAAACAAAATAAACAAAACAAAAATAAAGGGGAAAAAAAAGGTTTTAGCAGGGGCGGCAAGACCCCCTACAGCCCCCACTACTAAAATATACCAACTACGAGATCACACATCAGAGCACTTCACTGCAGAAACGGAAAAAAATTTCCCCTTCACTACACTGTAGCGCAATCTTGGAGTTTGTATATTTAAGTAGGGGGTGTGTGGGGGGTGCAGGAGGGCTTGCACCCCTGCTTACACCCTTTGTTTTTTGTTTTTAATACTTAGTTTTTTTTTTTTTTTTTTTTAAAGATTTTACAGATTCCAACATTTACGTTTTCGTTGATCTAGTATAGACCCAGATTTATATATATATATATATATATATATATATATATATATATATATGTATATATATATATATATATATATATATCTATATACACACACACACATGGAGACTGGTCCCACTGACCCCACAGACAAAAATATTCTCTGGGAAAGGCCAACACAGACAAATAACTGGTGTCAGAGCCATGAACTAAAACTAAATGCCATGCAATGCATAAGAATATCCTTTGGGAAGTCATCCACTCTTGGTAACTATCATATTGACAACAACACACCTAACAGCTGACCCAGCAGTCAGGGACTTGGGAACACATATTGACAGTAATCTAGCCTTTGATCATCAAATGTTTACAGTAGTGAGAAAATCATTCTATCTTGTGCAACTTACAAACAAAGGTATGGCATCTAGGCCCAAGGAAGTCATTGTTCTACTCTATTTGCATTAATCAGACCTGTCATTGAGTAAATACCCCCTTTGGTATATACCTAACCAGGCACATCCAACAACTGGAACATCCGCAGTGGTTCTTCACTAAAAGAATATGCAGCATAAGTAACATGTCCTATGTAGACCGCTTCAAGGTCCTACCCTTGTATTCTGTCTCTTACAGGCTCTTAAGTGAAGATCTATGCCTGGCATACAAGGCATTGTCAGAGCAAACCCTGATGGACCTTCTGCACATCCATAACACAAACAGCACCAGAGTTATCAAATGCAAAGACTTAAACCTTGCCTATGATATAAATAGGACCTGATAGAGAGACAGATATGCATCCCACAAACTAACCCTTCTCTGGAATAGGCTCTCCATCCATGTGAAGCAGAGTTCCTCCCTAACCCAATTCATATGTAACTTGGAGAATTGGTACAGAACAGGAAATTCACCCCTGATTTAGCACCTATGTCTCTAATGGACACAGGCAGTCTGCATACATTTCATTTCCCAAGCCTCTACTTATGCTTATCAAGGGTATCAGAACTTGTCAGAGATCTGGGAGGCATGGCTAGGCTTAAAAGACCCTTATGGTTGTTAGCCACCTACAAACATATGAACTTATTATGCAGGGTATCTTTTATGATTTTTACCAAGGAGGGTGGGGAATTGATAATACAAAAACAGTTATGTGTTTGTGATTTCCTATTGTGAGGTTAGCTGTTATACAGTTAGTAGCTTAGTCATTAGTATTTTGAGAACTGGAGAAATTAAGAATGTCTAAAGAAGAGTTTGATTTGGTAAAAAACATGACACTCTCTGCTGATCTAGTATCAGGCCTGCTGTTGTAGAGGATATTATAATTAAATTGTATAGAGGGGGTAGGACAGATATTATCCTGAACTCATTCCCTCCAATGGGGCACTAGAAGTTTGTACTGTAACTTCCAATGAGTGGAGCCTAAGCTTTTTGACAGAATCAAATAATGTCCTCACATTTCAAACAAATGCTCATATCTGTGGAACTGGGTGTATATCATGATGCTGAACTCTTAAAAGTTCAAACGTCATATGGTTGACACCATATGATTGAACTTTTAAAAGTTCAAACGTTTCAAGTGAGATCTCCGTACACTGCGGAATGGGAAGATTTCCCTTTTCTGCACTGTAGTGCAATCTCTGAGTTGGTATATTTAAATAGCGGGGGGTGGGTGTGCAGTGGGGCTAGCCCCCCTGTTTAAACCATTCAGGTAGGTTTTTTCTTTGGTTTATTTTTTTATTACATTTTTTAACTTTTAAAAGTTCGATCATATGGTGTCGACCATATGACATTCGAACTTTTAAAAGTTCGATTATGTAATATAGATGCTCTGGAAACATAGGGGTTACTAAAAAAGTATAAATAGGAAATTCTAAAGCACAAATTATTTTTTAAAGTGGTAGGATTGTTTAGTATCTAGATCTTAAACTGGATTTTATAAGTCAAAGAAAACACAGTAACTATTAAGTTTGTAATATTTTACAAACAACCACTCAAGTTGCACATGTATTGGTGGAAGCTGTGATGTCCCTTCTCTGGACCAGTGATCAAGAAGCCTCAATCCTCACTATGGACAGTGGTGAGGAAATGTTCACTTTGAGAGAAATAGATACACACAGTATTTTCAGATGCAGCTCTCTGCATCAAGCACAATTTCCCTTAAGAGCACACAGAGAACATACTCCAGTCCTGGGTCTGCACTCTCTCTCTAGGCCACAAACAGAATCCACACTGACCACTAAGGAGCTCTGTGTCCCTGTTCCAAGTAGCTGATACACACACTCTGAGATCTGATTTTCGCAAACTCACACACACACACACACACACACACACACACACACACACACACACACACACACACCCGAGAAAGGCTGACACTGATTACCCATTCTACCACCTCTGCTCAGGCTATAAGGTAGTTCCACTGCTACCAGCCGGCTACTCTAAGGTTCTTAACAGGTTATCCAATTATACTGAGTGAAATTAATACTAATACCAATGGTAATCTTGACCAAACAGCAAACCTTTCAGGAATGTGACGCCACAGCATCACTAAATAAATATAAGTACTTTCAAAGGTTAAATATTTCCTAAAAAGAAGAGCCACGATGATAAGTTTAAATATATTTAATAAATCATAAATAATAAAAATAATAAAAGAACATGAAAGTACTGATTGAGTGAGTGGTTTTCCTTGTCAAGTTTCACAAACAAAATACCCTGAGACTTCTGTCTCATCTAGTATTAAAGCATCATTTCGCTGCTGGATTACAGAATGACATCACATCTGGTCACCTGACTCAGTGGTTCCCACACTGCCCTGTTTACTAGAAGCTGAGCCAGGATCTTGCACATATGTGTCACAATATATATACATAGAGCTTTGTTAAGATGTATTAAAGCAACTGGAAGCTATAATACCATTTCAACTGTTCCACTCTTCCATGGTAGCAATTAGTTCACCACTAAAGACAATACAGCAGGATTCCTAGTCCTTGTTTTCACAGACTTTGAGTCTTTGGCTGCATTCCGACCTGTGAGATGCAGTCTTTATGGCTTATACCAAGTAATTTAATTTCAAATTATTTTTCAAAGTTAGCTGGACTGAGATTAACTTCTTTTCCACTATCCTTTGTTGCAATGTATTCAGTTCAACAGTTACAATACAGTCTGATATGCAGGTGTATTTCTTTTCTGTCTAGCAGGACCCACTGTTGGTACAGTGTTTAACACAAGCAACTTTACAATACATTTTCAACACAAGCACCTGTACAAATCAGTTTGATATACAAATGACATATAATTTTTTACAAAACTCCAGCTAGCTATGCTGGCATATGTTATATATCCACTGCTCTACTCCTCCCGGCATAGTTGGCACTATCTCTCATCATCACAAAAGCATTTTGTTCATCCAGCCAAGAGCTTTCATGTGAGACTGAACAATTCTGTCTCTGCTGCTTGGTTCTCAAGATATTTAGAAAAACATGACATTTATGACAATATAAATAAATATTAGGTGAAAAATAATTAATATCTCTTTACCTGCACTTGACAGAGGTCCACTGTTAATACAGTTGTGTTTGCCAGTATGCAACTTTAAGATTAAATCTTTTAATACTTTCTATGTAGCATGGTTTTCAAATTACTGATGCAAATATAAACAAGCAATATTTGATGCCTAGAGACATTAATATGATATAACTACAGAAGCACTTGGAGGCATCATTCATTAATGAGTGCAAGAATCAATGGATTTTCAGTGGACATCCAGACTTCCAACATGGCCCATTTGTTAATGCATGTGATTTTAGGCCTTTTTGTCTGTAATGGTGATATTGTTACTAGGGGATTTGATATAATAGCTGAAGTAGTGGTGTGGTAATAAAACTGCAGTCCGCAGTGGTTTTGGAAGGGTTAGTGTCTCCACAGTGTGGATTTCTTGGAAGAAGAGGGTCAGGATTTGAATGTATGTCACCTGATTTAAGAAGTTTGTTTCTCAGATAGTAAAGGATGTCTCAGATAGTATTGTTAAGCTTGGCAGTGTTTCCCGAATTGTTTGATGGTATTAGGGGATTGAAATAAATACAGCTGTGTTAAGAACTGACTCCTAAAAGGGTATGTAAGAATTTTCTTGGAGTATCAAAAGTGACATTTTATTTGGATGGCAATTTTATGAGGTTGCTAAATGCATCAAACCATTTTTGGGGCTGATTTGGTGCATGTTGTCTGTGATGCAAAGGCAAAAGGATAAGCTGGAAAGGATTGATATGCTTAAAAGTAATAACCTTATACTAGTTGAAAGGGATGTATCTGTAGTGAAAAAAGTGGAAGCAAAGATCTATAGGTTGACTAAAAGGTATGTGTAAGATCTAGATTCTTTTGAACAGGTGTGTGCAAGGTTCAGGGGATGGCGAATAGAAAAAAAAATGTTGAGAACTTTAGAGAATACTGAAGTGAGAAAAGGTAGGCCAGACTAGCAGCTACTTGGGCTAGGAATTGAAAAGTTACAGCAAAAATTCATCCTGTGACCTGGTCTATGTGAGAATGGGTAGCTGAGTGCTTCAGAGAATAGTAAAGTGAGAAGGGATAGAGAAGTGAGAACAGATTGCTTAGTCTAACTGCTAATAAGACTGAAAGTGGAGGGGCCAACCAATCTGCCACTTAGGTTGGGTAAAGGGATATGGGTAAGGAAGAAAAATAGTAACAGAGGCTGCTACAGAGAATACATAAATAGGTAGCTATAATGAGCAAAAAAAAAAGAGAGAGTGATAAGGGATCTGTGTAAATATTGGGATAAGACAGTAAAGTGTGAAGAGTTTTGGAAAATGAAAATATCACAGTAAGTTATATAACGCAGTAACCTATACGACACCTAGTAGAGGAATGGGTATAGAAGACAAATACCAACAGAGTTTAATATTAAAATTAATTAAATGGATGTAAAAACAGAGAGAAAAATGAGAAGTGCTATATATAAGGGATAGAGGGAGATTGTAAAGTGTGCAAAGTATTGCACACTTTAGAGAGAGCGATCTCAGATTTCCTAGAAAAAGAATGAATAAAGGCTAGGGTCGACTGATAAGATAATTCAGAGATTTATGAGGGAGAAGGGGAGAGCTCAAATAATTGAGGAAGGGATAGTCTGAATGCAACTTAGGCCAAAGGAAGAAAAGTTAGAGAATGAGCAACCTATCTAACCTTTAAGAGTGTGAAAAGAAGGAAATGAGGGAAATGCTGATCTGTTCCTAATAAGTTGTATTTGTTTGTGAAGTTGTATATAGTAGTAAGTTGTGTAAAAAGTTGTATATAGGTATCATTAAGATTTCCAGTAATGGGGGCGTAGCTATGATGCCAAGCAGTTAGCAGCAGCAAAGTTTTGCTCTTTCTCTTTCAAGTTTTCCTGGCAGGATTTTTTGATCCTAAGTTAAGGAACTGCTTTCAGAATATCTTTTATATAAGAATAAATAAAGTCTGAAAAAATCAAGCAAGAATTTCAGCTTTTGAAGACTTCATATTGATTTTATCCTGTCAGAAGTTTTTTTCAGTCAAGTATACCTATGAGCCATCTCAAAGCTTCCTCTCAGGAGAACAGAATGAAAAAGGAATTACAGTCTCTTATATCCAGCATGCAAGAAAAATGTCAGTTAAATAGATAAACTGGACACTATAAAAACAGGAAAATAAAAAACAAATTGATCTATTAAATTAAATAACTAAGAAACATGCAGATCAAGTCACTTCCATAGAGGAATCTCTGAATGGTGAGATGGAAGGTTAAATGAAAAGGAAACTCAAGCTGAATTTCTACTGAAGCATAAATCTTTTTCCTGGAAAAGGTTGAAGCTCTTGATAGAAGATCCAGAAGAAATACCATAAGAATATAAAGGATCCATGAGAAAGAAGGAAAGAACATGTTGCAGTTTCTGAATGCTTGAATATCAAAATATATTGGACTTACCAGAGTCATTTTCTTTCAGAATTGAGAGAGCACATTGGTCTCCCTCTAAGAATATTACTACAACAAACAATCCACCTGTACCAAAATCTATACTAGTTAAATTTCTTTCTAGCAGGATAAAGACTTAGTCTTAAAAATTGCTTGGACTAACTCTCCAATAACTTTTAAAGGAAAAACATTAGATTTGATAATGATTATACAACTACAGTAATGTCCAAAGGAAAAGCTTGTATTCCCTTAATAAAAAGTCTCACAAAATCAAACATTAAGGCTCAAACTCTATTCCCAGCAAAAATCAAGATTTTCTTTTCTGATGGTCAAAAGACATTTAATTCACTAAATGAAGCCCTGGAATTTTCTCAGAAAAATAATCTTTTGGATAAACAAGAAGAAATGGACTGGTCTTTGATGAGCCTTTAAAAGAAATGCAGTAAAAATGGATGGACAACAAAAGGAAGTAGTAGCAAAAAAATCAAAGGAAAGTAATAATGACTTCTTTCTCTTCTGGACTTGTATTAATTTTATATCAATTCTGTACTTTAATATAATTGCACTGTTTCAGAAACTATGTAAGTGCTCCAAGTTCTAAAAGGTAAAGCTTTTCTTTTATTCTATTTACGAAACGGCATTCTTACTAACAAAGGCTTACTTCGTATAGCAATATGTGTTTTTATCACCTGAAATGTTATACTGAAATCCTTCTGTTGGGAGGTGGCATAATATAGGAAAAATGGTCTCTATTTAGTATAGCTAAAATTATAATAAATATCCGCATGGTTGTTACTGATCTGTACCATCTTTGATTAGAAAATAGAGACTAAACTGAGATGAGACTTTGCTTTAATAGTGAAATAATGGGCAAGTTTTGTCTATGGTATTTAATAATATATTGAGAACATTTATATCTTCTTTTGTTCTGTTTCATTCTGACAACTTAGTTGAAATGTGCAGGCAGCATATTTTTTATGTTAAATATTGAGTTCCTGTTTCAAAGAATATGTTTAAACTGTTCCGTTAAGTCTGCTGCTGTTACTGAAAACATTGCTCGTATATTTGTAGGTGCGAGCGATCTTACAGCTATAGAAAACATTATATCACTATTTACCACTTAGAAAAAACATTTTTTTACCTTTATATCTTGTTTAAATGGAGTTGCGAGCTGTTTAAAACAAGAGAAACAGATTTGAAGCTGTGCGAGTATTCGGAAGTGCTGGGAAGCCGTAGATGACCTCCAAACATCAAAAGACTGTTTTAAGGTGGAATACTGCAATGGAAATGTGACTTATAGCTTCATAGAATGGCATTGACAGGATATTTGATCCTGTTTGTTTCCTAATATGAGAAATATATTGTGTACTTTATTTATGTTTTAATTTCTTAGTTTTTTGTATCTTAGATTTTGGAGTTTTGAAATCTTAGAAATGTTTAGATCTCATCATGAGGCATTAGACAATGTTAATTCAGATTCTAACAACACTCTAAAAGAAAAGTTTCTGATTGAAAATGTTAAGAAAGTAACCAATGAACAAAACATCAAATTGATATAACCAATCTCACTAATAGAACTTAAGGAAAATATTTAAAACATTAAAAGCAGTAAGTCCCCAGGAATAGACGGTATTATTGGTGAATTTTATAAACTTCTTCCTAATGAAACTCTAAAAATTCTAGTAGCAGCTTTTGAGGAATTTAGAAAGTCTGGAAATTGCTTCCCCTCTTGGAAATATGCCATAATCTCTCCCATTTTAAAGCAGGACAAAGATCCCAAACTAGTAACATCATACCGCCCTATAGCTCTATTGAATGTTGATTATAAAATTTTCACCTCAATTCTCGCTAAAAGATTAAAGCAATTCTTGCCAAAATTAATCGCAGAAGATCAAACAGGCTTCATATCGAACAGGAAAGTTCGAGACAATGTCCTCAAAATTCTATCTTTAATAGATCTAGCGAATAAGAAAAAGAAAGAATTATCCATCATTAGTTTAGATCTGGACAAAGCTTTCGACTCTATTACTTGGCCTTATTTATATAAAGTACTAGAATCATTTAATTTTTCTCCTGATTTTATACAATTAATAAACAATCTATATGAAAATTTGGTGTCTTACATCAAAATTGGGGCTTATTTGTCCACTCAAATCAAAATATTAAAAGGAACCAAACAAGGCTGCCCACATTCACCCCTATTATTTGCCTTAGCAGTGGAACCATTAGCCAACTACATCAGAAATGACACTAATATTGTTAGCTTTGATATTAATTCATATCACTCTTGTAAAATACAACTTTTCACAGATGACATTGTTAACTATTGGGAATATAGATTATTCAATACACCATATTATAAAATCTCAGGCTTAAAATTTAACACTAACAAAATTAAAATTATAATGTTAAACAAAAAATCAGCACCATATTATAAAAACACAGTAATTTTAACTGGAAAAATGACACCTTCAAATATTTAGGTGTGCAGATAAAAACAAATTGAAAAGACATTATACATTCGAATTATAATAACCTGATAACTGTGTTTAAGGAACATTTAAGCAAGTGTGGAAAATGTTTTCTCCATGGAAGAAAATGTATCCTTAATAAAAATGTGTATTTGACCAACGATTTTATTCCTATTTCAGACTATAATAGTTGGACTGTCAAAAAAATTAATAAAACAACTCAACTCACTTCTGTTAAATTTTTATGGCATCTGCAGAAACCAAGAATAAGATATGATTGGCATTGTAGGGAATGGGATAAAGGAGGCATTGTATTTCCGAATCTAGAACTTTATGCTGAAGCAGCTACACTTAATATAATGAGTCAGTGGTTAAGTAATAAATATACATCAAACTGGAAGAAATTGCATGAAACTATATTGCTTTCTAACCTTGATGAGACAATAAATAACGACTTGTTTACAGATAATAATAAAATGTTTTTTGGCTGTAAAAGACATAATATCTAAAGAAAATGGAATCGAAAGATACCCTCATTGTATCAGCTACATTTTAAACAATTTTAAAAATATAATGAACAGCAACTATAAGACAACTGGGATTAGAGTAAGGCAGTCCACACAGTCTATCTGGACCTTGCCAAGCCTTTGACACCATCCCCCACTCTGGAATCATAGACAAACTTACTAAGCTGGGCATTAATCCCTATGTCACTTGATGGGTTGCCAACTGGCTTACTGACAGAACCCACACTGTAAAAGTAGCTGACTCGAAATCCAGCTCCAGACAAGTGACAAGTGGAGTACTTCAGGGTTCAGTCCTGGGACCGCTCTTGTTTGGCATCTACTTCTCTGAACTAAGGGACTCTGGCTAACAAAGTTTGCAGATGACTGCAAACTGAGAGCCATTATCAAATCCCCAAATGATGTGGATACTCTACAAAAGGGCATTACAGAAACAGATGCTTGGTGCCAGAGCCATGGGCTCATGCTCAATGCCAAGAAATTTATAGTTATCCCCTTTGGGAAAAAACATGTACCCATGAATTACCACATAGGTGGCAGTACACTAAACACCGAAAGTGAGCTTAGGGACGCAGGTGGACAGTGGTCTCACCTTCAATAACCACATCACCACAACATTCAGGAAATCCTTCTATGTGGCACATCTCATCACTAAGGGCTTTTCATCCAGAAAAAAGGAGGTCATTGTCCCACTGTACTCATCCCTCATTAGACTTATTATAGAATACAATGCCTCATATGGTATGTACCTCTCAAGACATCTGCAACTGGAAAGGCCACAGAAATACCTCACTAAAAGAATCACAGGCCTAAAGCAGAAGCCCTATGCTGACCGCCTTAAAAAACTCCAGCTATACTCTGTCACATATCGTCTACTCAGAGGTGATCTCTGCTTAACATACAAGGCCATGTCAAACCCAGAGCTGTTGGACATGCTGCACTTAAAGAAATCCCAATCTCACAGAGCCACACGCTCCAAGGATCTAAACCTTATCACAATAAACAAACATGATAGAGGTATAGGTTCCTGACCAAGAGACTCCCTAGACTTTGGAATAGACTCCATACATGTCAAGCAGAGTGCCTACTTGGCCCTCTTCAAAAGGAACCTTGACAATTGGATAGGAGAAAGGATATTCACCCCAGGGGTCATGTCAGTCGGCCTGTTAGACAGGGGTCCAGGGAAGTAAATAGTGTGGGAAGAAATGGCCAGGGAATTGTTAGGGCTAGGCTTGTATAGGCCCTAGGGCCAATAGCCTAGTACCAATCTATGGACCTATGAACCTATGAAAAATTAAAAGTATTGAAATGTATTTAAAGTACATATATATATTGTACATTAAAAATGAATGGTAATGGCAATGGCTAAATACCCTACTGCATTAAAAAAAAATCAATATATTTAAAGGGCAACGCATATTATGCTGCTTGAATAAAAGCAGTTAATTGATGCTTAGCTTAAATACACGTAAATTAGTGTTGCTCCTTGATGAAAGGAATTTTTTATTTATAAATTCTGTTTCTATCTCTATGATAAGAAATTTTTAACAAATATATATTGCCAGCACTCTTAACTGAATAAACATAACTGTAGACTAATTGTTACTCTATAACAAACTGTTTTCAGGACAATACTAAAAGGACATATATTTTTTAATTAGTATCAACTTTTGTGGCAACAGAAGCAAGTGATTTTGAACTATCAGCATAGGAAAGGAACTAATTCATGTAATATAATACCAATTAAATGAGTGAACTCTAATACTCTTTTTTTTTATGTTCCCAACTGGAAAAAGTAAATAGTCAGAATGTTATAAATAATAACACTGACTATGTCTGGGATTGGTTACAAAATATAATCTTTATGTTTGTCTATATTTTTGTTAAACATGTTTTCTTTCTATGATTATATGGATTGCTCTAATGAAATAATCCCTGATTAATAACTTATGTTTTATAATCTTTAAATAAATATACTATATATGAATATTTGGGGAGGGGGTAGTAAATAAATAGAAATTATATATATATATGCATTATTATATGAATCATAACAATAGATCCTAAAACATACATATAGAGTTTAATGTTATAAGTATCGAATGGACTTTATTCTCAAGAAATAATGCCAATTCAAGTAAATCAAGTTAAATATACTGCAACATCATTAATATAGAGGGAAACAAATATAATTTAACTTACTAGTTTTAGAAGCTTAGGACTTATTCAGATTAATTTCAGTTTTGGACATATGCAATGTGTTTTTCTTCTTCAAGATTTCTTAAGTAGTATAGAGAATTTTGATCAGTGGTTTAATTTATCCTATTTTATTAAATAGTAATGAAATATCTTTAATATTTAGAGAAATTATTACATGGCACATGACTGTTTAGTTTTATGTATTGGATAATTAATATTTTTAGGTTAATAAAAAATTAATTTCAGTTCTTTAATTGTATATTGTTTTTACAGGTAAGCACTATGATTAGTATAGAGTAACCAATAAACGCTTTGTAGAGGTAGAAGCAAATGATAGATTAGGGAATTATTTAGTGATGATAGAGAGTGGATTGAATGATTGTATCATCAAACCAGGGATGTCACGTTCCATGATAGGGGTTGTAAGTATCTTTAAAATATTGTTGTTAAATAGTTTTGATTTTTGTCCATAACAAAATGTATTAAACATGAATACAGTCAAGTACTTCAAAGTTATAGTTTAACTTTGCTAGACATACTGCACTTCAGAAATGACAATATTTAAATTTATCTCATTAAATACAAATAGATTAAATAATCCCATAAATCTTAAGGCAAATAACGCTGATGTATTTTACAGGAAACTCACTTATTAAAAAAAGGATCTAGATAGACTGACAGAGTATTCTATATTTGTGGATTCACATTATATTTCGAAGAGGAGAGGCATTATAATTTTATGGAAAATTCATTGGATATGCCTAAAGTATTTTTATACTGATACAAAATAGCATGATGGGGTTAGTTGTGTTTGAGTTAAATAGGAAAATGTATACATTTGACAACATCTATTGGATTCCTGGACTTGGATCTAAAATAGCTAAAAGATACCTTGACATTGTAGATTTACATGCTATGGGTGATATCCTATTAGCTGCAGATTTCAATTGTACATTGTCAGAAAAAGACACGTCCAAAGATGAAAAGCCTAAGATAATAGCTCCAGCTAAACAACTAAATCACTTTACTCTTATTATGAACCTTAGAGATACGAGAGTTAAAATGAAAAAACTCATTAAAATTTACCCACTATTCATATAGATTTGGCACCAAAACAAATATAAATAACATTTTTTGCTTCCAGTGTGTTGTTTTCTAAAGTGGCAGAAGTAATAATATCATTTTTTCCTTTGTCTGACCATAATGCCATTACCTTTAATCTAAAACCCAATGAGTTAGCATTTTGTCAAAGAATACTGGCTTATATAGTTAAAATCAAAAGATTTAGAGAATTTTTTTAAATTAACTGAAGTGATTTAAGGAAATTAATAATAATGGTGAAGTTTCTGACACTATCTTGTGAGACATATTAAAGGCATATATTTTTGGTAGAATAAAGAACTGCTATCTGTTAAAAAGGAAGGAATGGGATAATGAATTAAATATACTTTAAACAAAAACTGATAAACTAAAATTAGAATGGAATCCCTTTGACAAAGATAAAAATGCAGAATTAAAGACATTGAATTAAAAGTACTGAGAAATATTAAATCATAAAGTTTCAATAAACATGAAAAAGCTTAAATTATAAACATATACTTTAAATCCTAAAAATTTACATAGATTAGCAATCGGATCAAAAACCTTAAATAACATAAATCATATTAAAGAAATTACAAAGTTGGTAATAAATCTAAAAAAGCAATAGACTTAAAGTCCATCTTTGAAGCATTTAGGAGACAATATAAAGAAACCGATAACAGAAATATAACACTAGATAACAGAATTAACTTATAGAATTTTTAAAAGAAAATATAATACAAAAAGTAACAAAAGAATAAAATGATTGATTAGATAAACCTGTGACTCAGAGCACTTAGAGAATAAATAAAAAGCTTGAAAAAACAAACATTCTGGATAAGATGATCTAATCTCAGAAATATATAAAATATTTCTGGATAATATTTTAAACTTATTAATTAATATATTTAAAGAAGTAAGAGGTTCATTACCTATTCCACCTTCTCTTTGGTATCTCCTATCTTGAAGCAATATAAAGATCATAAACTATGTGCTTAATATTGCCCTATTTCCCTATTAAATGTGGATTATACAATTGTAATGGCTATTTTAGCTAAAATATTAAATAATATAATACCAATCTTAATTGATGAAAATCAAACTGGCTTTATTGTAGGAAGAAACATGCAGGGTAATATCATTAGACTTCTATCTTTGATACATATTGCTAATAAAAGTAAAAAAGAACTGTCAATATTGAGTTTAAACTTAGATAAAAATTTTGACTCAATAAATTGGACTTATCTTCAAAAAGTTCTAGAAGAATATAATTTTTAAGATTTATAAAGATAATAATGAAGTTGTATAATGATACTTCTTTTGTCAGAATTGGATATTTTATCTCTAGTTATTTTAAAATCTTAAAAGGAACAAAACAAGATTGCCCATTATCCACATTATTATTTGCCCTATTGATTTAACCTTTTACAGCATATATCAGAAATAATAACAAAATGAAAGGTTTTTCTGTTAATGATAATTATAATTCTAAAGTTCAGTTATTTGCTGATGACATTCTGTTAACTACTAGCAATATTGAATCTTCATTAGGAAACATTACTAATTCATTAAAATATTTTGAAAAAAATTCTGGTCTAAAATTTAATCATAATAAAACAGTAGCATTATTAATTAACAAGACAGCAATTCCCATATTAGCAAATTTCAAAGAATTCAATTGGAAAAATAAACAATTTAAATATTCAGAAATTAATATAAAAGCTAAATATAAGGAGACATTAATACTAAATTATAATAACTTAGTTAATAATAAAACAACGTTAGTTGAAAATTGGAATAGAATATATTTTTTCAATAGAAGACATACTTACGATAATAAAATGGTAATTTTGCAAAAGTCTTATATCTTGATCAATTTTTATTATCACCCCCTAAAATTTGTTAAATTCAATATTAATAAAATTTTGTGGTATCCCCAAAAACTGAGAATATCATATGATTGACATATAAAAAGCTGGGAGGAGAAGGGTATTGGATTCCCTAATATGGAACTCTATATTAAATCTGTTATTTTAAAGATTATTTGTCTTTGGCTAGACTCATCATATAATTTAAACTGGAAGTGTCTACATCAAATAATTTTAACCCCAAGTATTTTACCTGAAATGGACCTCAACACTTCAGGAGATGTTAGTGCAACTTATTGGGCTCTAAAAGACTATTGTTTAAATAATAGAAACATCAACACATTTACATTTGGTATCAATCATTTGTTAAACATTTCTAAAACATTAATGGATAGTAATCATTTAGTTAAACAACTAACGATCTTGATGTTTCCAATAGTATAAACTATTGGTTGTTTAGAACCTTTTAAAATAAACATAATAAGTGATCTTGAGGTAAATAATTTAAAATTCTGGTTTCAATTTTTAGACAGAAACAAAGTAAATACTACAGAAAAATGTTTAGCTAGGTATAATACTAATAAAATTAACTGGTTAAATATACAAACTTTTAGGGAGTTTATAAATAATTATATATAAATGGCATTAGTTATGACTGGAAGACTCATACCTTACCTACCCTATTGGAATTCTTATTATCAAATTAATATTAGCATAAATAAAAATATATCATACTTATCAATAATTTATGGAATTTTAACGTCTAAATTTATGAACTTTGATGTGTCTCATTAGGAATACTCTACACAGATAACGAAACATTCTCAGAAACAAATAAAATGTTATATTTGAAATCTGTTTACTAGAAAATCTTCACTTGGAAGTTTCTACACAGGTGTTTTCTACCTCTGAATAAAGTACCTTTGTTTTATAAAAAAAGAAAATTTAAGATGTTGGAGATGCAATAGTAATCTGGAAGCAGACTGGAACCATATGATTCTGGAATGTCAAATGGTTGCTTCATTTTGGAAGGAATTTGGGAACTTTGTTAAACCTGTATGGTCAGACAAATGTAACATTACTGATTCTTTGATTTTATTTAATGTCCCTATACTGGATCCTTGTCCAAGAAGCTAAGTGCCTGTCCTGTGGTCTATCCTAGCTATTGTCAGAAAGGTTATTACAGTGAATTGGAAAACTAAAACTACCATCTCTTTTCTGAATTTATTAATCTAGCTAAAATGTGTGTAATAAAGAACTGCAAACTAAATGCAAAAAACTATGAAAATTGCTCATAAGATGTTAGATTGGCAAAAGCTTAAAGATTTGTCAGAAAAGTATTATCATTAGCTTTTATTAGCATTTTTTTACTGAATAAATTATTATTGATTTTCAGAAACATAAACATGTATACAGTATGTATATCAAAGAAATGTTTACATAGCCAAAGCTTAAAGTGGAGAAACAATCCTAAAACATACATTACAAAACCAACTATTTACATAGGATGTCTATACCTGAAAAACTTTGTTTTCTTAAATGTATCTCTGAATAAAATTATAATGTAATACAGTCTTTTGTTTCCAGCACTTGATTTACTTTCTGCCAGGCAATGCTTAAGGAAGTAGGTTGTTCTGTTCTTTCCTTGATTGTTTTCAATTCCAACTGTGAGACTGATAAAACCATGTTCTTGAAAGGTTTAAAATTGGGAGGAGTTACAGCTTTCCAGTTCTGTGTAATATTTTTCCTTGCAATAGCAAGGAAAGTCCACAAAATTAGATATTTTTGCCTTAGAACACAAGATGACACAGGTGTATTCAACAAAACTAGAGATTTTGTAAGTTGGAAATTATCAGTGAAGAGTGCCTATAACAAACAGTTAATACTTTCCCAATACTGTTTAAGTAAATGGCATTCATAGAACATGTGCTGCCAATTGGCTATTGATTTAGATTTACACCACCAACATCTATTTTCTTTATTATATATTAATTTGATTTGTGTGATGTTAAATATGTTCTGTCTATAAATTGCCATGTGAAAAGTTGCCAATATAGTGATAAAGATGTTAGTTTTGGAGATATAAGAATTCATTTTATATCTTTATTATCTGGCATTTTACCATTGACTGTTTCATACTATTTCCATATATTTTGTTTATTATGAACTCTTGTTTCTTTAATTTATACAATACTGATAAAATTCCTTTCCCATTTGTGGGAAATCCCATCTGTGTTATTAGCTGCTCTATGAACTTAGGAACCTTTTCCCTAACAGACTTCTGCATTATTGCCTGTTGGTTTAAACTGTTTATCTTTTTTTTTTTTTTTAAACTGTTTATCTTAATCCCTGCAGTGTTAACCAAATGTTATTTTCAAGGTTGAACTCACTAATAATTTGCTATATCATTAATATTTTATTAGTGTTTATCAACTGATGCCAGTAAATTAAACCATGCTTACTAAGTGTTTTAACTGCTACTGAATCTTGAGTTATAATATTATTTTGTGTATATGCTATTGGGAATATGAAAAAAAGACCATGCTTTTATATCCAGATTTTTATTTACAAAATGCATAAAAGTCTGTAGGGTATTGATAATGTTCATAGGTTCATAGGTAGGTACTAGGCTATCTGCCCAAAGGCATTTATAAGCCTAGACAGAATGTGTTGGCTTTCACCGCCCCCTTAGATTAGTTCCCTGTGCCTCTGTCCAGCAGAGCCACTGAAGTGATCCCCGGGGTAAACTTTCTGTTTCCCATCCACTTGTCAAGGTTTCTCTTGAAGAGTGTTAGTGAGGAGCACTGCCTAATGTAGATTGAAATCTTGTTCCAAAGCATAGGAAGGCTCTGGGACAGGAATCTATCCCTCCAGCACATCCTATTTATTGTTGTGGTGAGGTTTAGATCCCTAGAGCATGTGGCTCAAGGGGATATGATTTTCTTTAGGTGGAGCATGTCCATCAATTCTGGGTTGGACATGGCCTTGTATGTCAGGCAGAGATCACCTCTGAGTAGGTGGTATGCAGCCGAGTATAGCTGGAGTTTCTTCAGTCGAGCCGCATAGGGCATCTGTTTGAGGCCAGTGATCCTCTTGGTGAGGTTCTTCTGTGGTCTTTCCAGCTGTTGCAGGTGTCTTGTAAGGTACATCCCAAGTGGGGCATTGTAGTCTATGATGGGTCTGATGAGTGATGAGTAGAGGGGCACAATGATCTCTTTTGATCTGAATGCGAACCCTTTTGTGATTAGGTGGGCCACATAGAAGGATTTTCTAACCACTTTGGCAATGTGATTATCAAAGGAGAGATTACTATCTACTTGGGTCCCCAGATCCCTTATTACGTCTTCCATATTTAGGAGACCACCACCTATGTGGTCGTTTGTGGGTACTTTGTTTTTTCCAAAGGGGGTGACTATGCACTTTTTAGCATTTATCTTGAGGCTGTGATTTTGACACCAGATAACCGTCTCAGTGAGACCCTTTTGGAGGATGTCTGTGTCAGCTGGAGAGTCAATTATAGCCCCTAGTTTGCAGTTGTCTTCAAACTTTGTCAGCCATAGTCCTCCTGTGCTTGCCTATGCCTCTGAGAAGTATATGCCTAACAGGAGGGGTCCTAGGACTGAGCCCTGGGGAATGCCACTTGTAACCAATTGAGTCAGACCAAGCTCCAGCAACTCTCAACATGTGGGTTCTGTCTGTGAGCCAGTTCACAACCCATCTTGTGACATAGGGGTTTATGTTCAGGCTGGTGAGCTTGTCTATAATACCAGAATGGAGAATGGTGTGAAAGGCCTTTGCGAGATCTAGGTAGGCTGTGTGTACCACCTTTCCCTCGTCTATAGCCTTGGTAACTGTCTCAAAGAAGTACACCAGGTTTACGAGGCATGATCTGCCCTTAACAAAGCCGAACTGGGTAGAGTCCAGTGTTTGGAGGTTCCCAGTGTCTCTGTTAATGAGTTCTATGATGATGCACTCCATAGCTTTGCAGACCATGCTAGTCAAGTTTATAGAGCGATAGTTCCCGGGGTCTGTTGTGGCTCCACCTCTGTAGAGTGGAATAACCTGTCCCACTCTATGGGTACATAGCCTGTGAAGAGGCTGAGTTTGAACAGTGTGCTTAGGTGAGGGGTTAGTTCGTCTTTGAGCTCATGTAGGACACAGCCTGGGACACCGTCCGGTCCCATTGATGCTGTGTTTTTGGCTTTGGAGAGGGCTGTTTTAACCTGAGTGTCTGTGATTTCAGGGGCTCTACAGTCTTCTGGTATGATTATGGGCCCTTTTGGGGGTGAGAAAGGGGTTTAGTTTGCACTGAACCTGTCTGTCAGGATGTTGGCAATATCGATCGGTTCAGTGTATTTTGTGCCATTCTGCACTAAATCCAAGCAGATCTGAGCATTGCCACCTAGATTCTTGACATAGTTAAAGAATGACTTGTGGTTATCCCTGGAGTCCTTGGCAATTTTTCTTTCGAAGCTGGCCTTGGATGATTTTATGAGGGATCGTAGTTTCTTGCTGATACTGATCAGGGATTTCTTCCCTTCTTGGGATTTTGCTCTTTTCTGTACCAGTTTCCTCCTTCTGTTGTATAGCTTGTTTATGGCAGGGCTCCACCAGACTGGTTTCCTTTTCTTGGAGGAGTGAGTCTTGGTTTTGCATAGGGTAGCATGATCCATGCATTCTTGTAGGTGCCCATAGAATGTATTAGTAAAGGATTTTGCAGCTTGGACTGTGTTATCCTTTAGCATGGGGGCTTTCAAACTTTCCACCTCGGTCTTAAGTAACGTGAAGTTTGCTTTTGAAAAGTTTTTCATGGTGCTTCCTTTGACTGGGGGTGCGGGCAGAATGTGGATATCCAAAGTGATTTGTTTATGGTCAGATCTAACCAGCAAAGGGACCTCTGGTGTGGAACACTGGTCACCCATGTTGGTGATGACCAAGTTCAATATGTTGTCTCCTCTGGTGGGAGTGTTGACCAGTTGATTCAGGGTGTTTGAGTTTATAAATTCTAGGAAATGTTGGGCAAGGGAGTTAGTACTGGAGTAGTTCTCCCAGTTAATGTTTCGGTAATTGAAATCACCCAATATTAGGCTGTTTGGTAGGACCTTTATGTTTCCCAGTGTTTCCAGTGTTTCCAGAGATGCAGAATGGGGGTCCTAGGACATGGTGGGTGATCTGTAGCGAGCTACAATTTGAATTGCAGTTTTGCCCATTGTTAGTTGCACATGGATGATCTCTGAAGCATCGTGCTGTGCACTAACCTGGAGGTGTGGGTGTCCTTGATGAATATGGATACACCCCCGCCTTTTGTATTTTGGTCTGGGTTCTGTGGCCGAAATGTATTGTATGAGTTGTAGCCTGGTAGTGCTGGGGTGCTCTCTGGAGCCTTAAACCAGGTTTCTGTTACTGCACATATATAAATTTTCTCCATACTGAGGAGTGCCTCAAGAGCATGCATTTTGAGGTTTAGACTTCTGGCACTGAGTAGCATTACCCTCAGTTTTTTGTTACTTGTGCTATTTATGGTGGTGGGTTTGTCTTTTGAGCCTTGCCTAAAAAAAGCACTATGGGATGGCAAGAGCCTTGGCCAGTATTCGAAAGCCTAAAGGTGACAGGTGCAAGCCATCAATAGCAAAGCAATGTGGCTTGTCGACCATGTCATCCCAGGCAGACAGACACTGGATCCCCTTTGAATGACACCAGAAACTTAGCCAATTGTTGAAATTGATCATTTTTTTCTTTATACCATGGTATAATTCTTGGTGAGGGCAGGATGCTACTCAGAGTCAGGGTCATACCGGCCTGGGCTACATGATCAGAGAGCTCTACCATGTCTCTCTTCATGTAGTCCAGGGAGGTACGTCTCGGGTCATTCACACCAACATGGACAATGACAGAGTCGTATTTGTACTTGTTCTAGAGTGACTTGAGTGCTTGTGTTATGTGGCAGATCCTGGCACCCGATCAGCAGCTAACAGTAACCTTCTCCTTGTTCAGACTAGTGAGTGGGACGTCAGTGTGCCTGACTATAAAGTCACCTATTACTAGTGTGTTGGGTATGTTATTTTGCCTTAAGGGCTGTGATTGCGTGGGCACACTGGTGTTGTGAAGTATGAGTTTCATGGTTTGTGTTGGGCGGTGGAGACTGCTTGGATGTCTGCTTTGGAGGTTTCTGTTGCTTTTACAGATTTTTATTTAGAGCCTCCGAGTATGTTTTTGTGTATTTATGTGGGTTTTTTGCCAGTGCTGGTTTAATGGGTATATGTGAGACTGGTGGTGTGATGCAAGTATTTCCCTTATCCTCTTGACTGTCTGATCCAGTCTTGAGTTGAATGAGCTTAGCCTCCAGTTTGGCTGTATAATTGCATCTCTTGCATGTATTAGTGTTTGGTGGTAGGAGGAGAGGGTTGTCTGTGTAAATGAGGCAGTTGTAACATTGCCTCAAAATTCCCAGATTCACCAGTTGATCTGGAGAGTACACCTGAAACTGCTCTTTGGACATGCCTGGATAGGTACAGTGAACTGTTTTACTGATTGGCTGGTAAGGTCGAATAGAGAACCTTGTCCTTCTGTACAGTATAGGGGAGTCTAGTGCTAGGGTTTATAAGTGCTTGCTATGAGTTTTGAGCAAGTACTGGGATGAGAAATGAATGGTTGGAGTGCTTAAGTTGAACGTTTGTCTAGTTCCAAGGGAAAATTTGAAGTGGAGACCTTGTGGAGCCAGGAATAGTTATACCCTAACTAACCGGTGCTGCCCAGCTTGCAAAATCAAGCAAATGCATTTTTTATAGCAGGGAAATGAAAGAGATAGAAATTAGCCCAAAATGGCCAATAAACTACTAATTTCTTGGTTGATACCACTCCTGCAGGGACAGATAGGCTGCTCAAAGCTCCCCTCTCTCAGGTGAACAGAGAAACTTCCTTCTATCCAAGTAAGGTATGGGCCATCACAGAGACTTGTAACATAGCCCTGAATTCAGCACTAACCTGAAAACTGGACTATACTAGCTTAGAAAGGTGGGAAACAAGTATATTTTTTTGCTTTTTTTTTCAGAAAATAAAGCAGATACAATAAAAAAAAAACACTTTAAATGCACAGAAAAGGATACTTATTGTTATATAGATCAGAGTTGCAGTCAATGCCCCTAGTAATAAAGTAGGAAGAAGCACAAATACAGTAAAAGCGGATGAATAAAGTGCAATTTCATATATATATATATATATATATATATATATATATATATATATATATATATATATGTATATATATATATAAGACAATACAAAACGAACAAACTGATTTAAACAAGTTACCCAATTAACCAGAAAAAAGCTTAAAGACTGTATATAATTAAAATGATGCGGTAGCATTGTCACCTCACAGTAAGACGCTGTCCGGTTCGATTCTCAGCTGGAGCGTCTTCTGTGTGGAGACATGCGTGAATGGGCGTACCTTCATTGAAGGTTGTGTGTCAGGCCTGGCAAGGCAGTACGTAAAAATCAACTGTCAATTATTAGCAGACCGGAGTTCCACTGTAGCGACCCCTAAAAGCCGAAAGACACAAATATTCCCGAAAATTCTGTATTTTATACAAATTTGCTCGCTGCCTCCACCTAAATCATATTTAAAACATTGTATTTATAATTTATATTTTTTGTCTCCCTGTTGCCATATATTCCTTCAATAACCAAAGTAAGCTATTCGGTACTATTTCTATATTTTTATTTATTGAACCATGAGTGGTTTCTAACCAAATTTTTTTCATGTACTAGTTTCCATTTGGAAGTATATTCTTTGTTTAACCATAGAGAAACTGTTTTTTAAGCTGACTATTGTAGATATCCTTCTAAATCTGGTAAGCCTATTTCACCATCTTCCCATTTGTCAAAATGTCTTCGGGCAACTCTAGGTTTTTTAGTGTACCATAAGAATTTCATTATTAACCCTTCAAATTGTTTTAAATATGATTTAGGTGGAGACAGTGAGCAAGTTTGTATAAAATACAGAATTTTCGGGAATATAATAATTTTAATTATATAGTCGTTTCTCCATGATAAAAAAATAGCTTATTCCATTTTTATTAGCATTTGTTAAAAACTTTGTATATACTTTTATTTGTTTGATTCAGTGGTTGGATTTGTATATATTTATTCGTGTTTGTTAATATTTAATTAAAAACATTTAAAAAAAAAGATTTCCATTAATATTGTAATACTTTTTTTGAAGGCTGTAAGTTAGAGGGCTATAGCGGTTTATGGTACTGTATATTTAAGAGGTATGTCTTGAGGGTGTGAATGTGGGTAGAGATCAGAGAAGATTTAATGGATGATCTGGAGAGTGGCTGCAGAATTAGGCTGGGAGAAGAGCAAAGTGGAATACATAATTAATCAGTTCAGGCAGGTGCCTAGTAGTGATCTACAAAAGTCACCGCATCTGGTGGCTGTGGGCATTACTGTGCACCACATTGTGTCCAGTAGATGAGTGCATTACTGAGCTCCTTTGAGAGATTTATCTGTGCCACATTTGTTGCATAGAGGCTTCAGTAATACCAGATTTCTTTCTCCTACCACTGACTGTCCCACTCTGAGATGCAACGTTGTTCTTCTCAGTACATTCCAGTCCCTATGTTTGGACATTCATTTGCACTATTCCAAGATTCACACTTGAGTCCCAGAATTTGAAACTATTACTTTCTGAAAGGCTTGGAAACCAATTGTCATATTGTCACTTGTCTAGCCTTACTTACTTTGTATAATAATTAATTTTGTAACTCAAGAGTACAGATATCTTATATCCATAGGATATAGGATCTAAGATAGGGCATGGATATCTCATGTCCATAGGATATAGGAATACCTTACTTAGCTTCTTACTCTATAACCTCTGCTATATTTTCTTCTCCCATTCCTCCCACACATAACAAAATCCATATAGTTCTTTCAAGAGTCACCAGAAAAGCAAGTATAATCCCATAATGTCTACTGAGTCTGTTTCCTCACAAGGAAATGTTTAGTCATATGTGAATCTACATATAGGTATACATACTCACCAGACCGAACAACATCAGGATGACTGTAAACTGCTAGTGTCAGGATCTGTTACACCACAAGGACCCAAAGGTTCCCTAAACCAGAAAAATATGAATGAGATCTAGTTGCGGCCCATATGGGAATGAATGACTTGAGGTGCTCCTCCCAGACGGACATGCAAACAGACATGATGGAAAATACTGTACATGTGTTAGAGGCAGGAAACATAGTGGTATTTAGTAATATCTTGCCTTTACCAAGAATGATGATTAGATACCAGGACAAAACAAAAAGAAAAATCTAGCAAAACTAGACTTTCCACTGTGTGATTCCTTAAACCTCTTATATTAGAGGTGACGTGGTACATATGCAAATTACCCTTTAAAGACATCAGGTGTTTCAGCTCAATGGCAATACTGAATGTCCATGACTTTTTCTTTTAAGTCTATTTATGGACAAATTTAGGCCAATAAAGACAAGTAGGGGTTGGCTTTCTTGGCCCGAATTTGTCACAGCTAGTGGGGTTTTGATTTATTGGCCTGAATTTGTCCATATATAGACCACAGCTAGTGGGGTTTGGCTTAATTTAATGGCAATAACCCCTCTCTTGTCCAGCTTCATAGCTCTTACATCATTGTTCTATATAAGTGTAAAGAACAATGATTTAAGAGCTATGAAGCCAGACAATGGAGGGGTTATTGTAATTATGAGACAACCTGATTATATTTTTTCATATACTGGAGGGTAATGTTTATGAGCAATCGAGTATATCTGAGTTAAATTTCTCCTACCATAGAATCAAATAATCAGTTGAGGGATATTTTTATTGAATGGCATATAACTTTGGATGAGTTTAAATATTTAAATATGGTAGCCCCTCAGGTTGCAACATTTTTGGGGTCCCTAAGATCCACACATCTATAGAAAAACCTCCTATGAGTCCTATAGTGGATGGGCGAGGATCTATCACAGTGACATGTGCCCAGTTTGTGGACCTCAAATTAAAACATCTATTAAGGGATGAACAACATCTGTGTAAGGATTCATGGGACGTTTTAAACAAAATGAATGATATTGTATATTCTGATACAGACTTGTTGGTTACAATCAATGTCCATGACCTATACACAGTTATATCACATTCCATAGAGTTGGAATGGACACAGAAGTCCTTGGAAAGAAGGTGTGTAGATCAGGCGTGTGTGACAATAATTGTATAGAATTATTGGAAATTATTTTGAAAAATAATGTCATTTTTTTTGAAGGTAGGATATACAGACAAAAAGAAGGGGTGCTGATGGGATCCGCTGTGAGTTCCTGGCTGGCCAATATTGTCATGCTTCAATGGGAGTTCCTATATATCCTCTCTCATCCTTATAGGGAATGTATGAAATTATATCTACATTATTTGGATGACATTTTTTTATATGGAGGGAGGGAGAAGCAGAACTATCAAAGTTCATGGATTATATTAACTGTAGTACACAGATTTTGGCATTAACACATTCTTATCACATGGAAAGGATGGCGTATCTAAATGTTTTGATAGAAAAGGATGGTACACTGTGTAAGTACGTTTCAAGTGTGTTTAGCAAACCTACGTATTCAAACATTTATTTATTTATTTTATTTGCATTTTGATTACCGGGGAAGTCCATTGGGCCAAAGTGACCCATTTTCAGTGGAGGCCCAGGGAGAAAAGCTCCAAGATGCATTATACAATTTAGATACAACTGATAGTTAATATTAAAGATAATATAATGTAGAATAGTTAGTCATAAATGCATTCACTATCATGCATAGTTAACAAATTCATTAAGCTTGAAGGTAGGGATCATACAGTTTCATTTGAGGAAAACATATATGTTAGGTGTTGAAACAGTTTGCATACAAACATTTTAAGAAAATGTAAATGCGCTTTACATACACATATCAACAGTAGAATGCTATTTACAATATTTACAAGGTTGGGCTGTGTGAGGGTAGCTGTAGGAGTTGTTGAGAGCTGAGAGAGAAGCTATAGAAATTGTTGAGAGCTTAGACAGGCTCATAGGAAGATAACTATGAGAGTTGTAGCACTTGGTAACCAGAGCGAGAACCCCCTTGGATTAGGTTGGGTGAAGGCAGGTACATTTCCATTTAGTGGACAGGAGTTTGAATAGTTGGATTTTGGTTTTCTGAGTTTGGTATGGTTCTTAATGTGGAGGGAAGGGAATTCCATTTTTTTCCTAGTGAGAAAAATAGGAGAAGTTGGCCAGCAGGACGTTTATGTTTATGGATAGTAACTAAGTTCTGATTTTCAGATCTGAGAGCTCTGTTGGGTGTATAAGGGGGAAGGATGTTAGTTAGAGCGGGACATTTTGTTGGGTGAAATATGAGTCTGTGGGAAGTAGTGAGTTGGAGATAGTCTAGGTAGTTTGGGAGTTCAAACCAATTCAGGGATTGTAGGGTTAAGTAGTGATGGGTGGTATTTTTAGATTTAGAGGCAAATTTAGAGATTTTGTTGTAGCAGTTTTCTAGTTTAGAGGTGATAGAGGAGGACAGGTTGGTTAGGAGAGGAGCTCCATATAATAAGGAAGGAAGAAGATAAGTTGAGGCCAGAGTTTGCCTGGCAGAGTTTGATAGAAAGTGATTATTCCTATACAGCATACCTAGCTTTTGGTGGGTTTTCTTAATATTTTGTTGAATATGAATATCAAACTTGAGGTGTTCATCTAGAGTAATGCCAAGTAGTTTGGCAGAGGGGACTACTTCTATAGGTGAGTTGGTTTGACTATAGACTTTGAAGTTGTTTTTATCATAGGAGAGGGTCTTTGTGGCAGGAAATAGTAGAATCTTTGATTTATGTGCATTGAGAGAGAGGTGGTTTTGGCACATCCAGTTTTCAGTTGTTAAGAAGGTAGTTTGGGTTTTAGTCAGCAATTCAGAGGTTTGAGGCAGGGCAGACTAAGGTTGAATAGTTTGCATATTGAATTGTTTTAGCATTAGGAACAGCAGTGTGATAGTTATTGATGAAGATGTTAAAAAGCATTGGTCCAAGGATGGATCCCTGTGGTACTCCAGTTGGGGTAGGTAGGAAGGAAGAGATGGATTTCTTCCATTTGGCTGCCTGTGATCTGTCTGATACATAGCTGGCAAACCAGGATAAAGCATTATCTGAGAGATGTAGGTTTGAGAGATGACAGAGAAGGTGCTTGTGGGAAACAGTATCAAAGGCTTTAGACAGATTGAGTAAAACAGTACAAACTAAGTGTCCTGAATTTCAAGCTTGACTGACAGTTTCTAGGAAAGAGAGTAGAGCGGTTATTGTGCTATGGCCTGAATGGAAGCCATGCTGGGTAGTAGTGAGAAGATTGTTTTTGTGCCAGGAAAGGCATAAGTTGGAGGTGGATGCATTTTTCTAGGATTTTGGAGACTGGTGAGAGCAAAGCAATGGGACAAAAGTTTGAGATGCTGATATTATTGCCTCCTTTATGAAGAGGAAGAATATAAGCTGAGCGTCAGAGTTTGGGGATGTATGATTCTTTTATGGATCGGTTGATAATGATGCTGATTGTGAGAACAATGCCATCAGCAGCACATTTTAAGAAGGAAGAGAGAACATTGTCGGGAGCATTAGAGCAACGTTTAAGTTTGGATAAAAGTTTTTTTTATAAAGTTAGAGGAGATGGGTTTGAGTTCAAACAAATGAGGTGAGTTAGAAGGGGGAGAGTGTAGAGCAGTTGGGTTATTATTGGGAAATGTCTTGGTGAGGGTAGTAATAGTGTCTATGAAAAATGAGTTAAATTCAGAGCCTAGTTCGAGGTCAGATTTACTTGGGTCAGGACAGAGATTATTCTTCGAGACTGGATCTAGGAGTGAGTTTATTGAGTTCCAGAACTTTTGAGGGGTTTTATTGTTATTGGACTGAAGTTTGATATAGTAGGATTTTTTTGTCTTTGTGATTAGTTGTTTTGCACGGTTGTGGAGCTTTTTATACTGGAGTAAGGTATTGGCCAGTTTATTGTTTTGGTAAAGCTTCCATAGTTTGTCTTTGTGGTGCAAAATATGTTTCTTAGTGGGGCTAGTGAGTTTAAAGTATCAAGGAAGACAGAGTTGAAGTATTCTATAGACTTGGAAAGAGGAAGGATATTTAGAATTTGCCAGTTCATTTATTTGAAAGTATTTGAGAAACTAGTTGGGTTGAAGCTACTGAGGTTATGAGTTTGAATGTATTGATGCTGGTTTGGAGAGGAACTAGTTGAGCGATGCATGAAGGCTGGGAGGTGGTCACTAAAGGTATCAAGAATTGTGCCAGAATTGGGTATTTTATTTGGATCTGAGACTAGGATCCAATCTATAGTGGATCCGGGAGGGTTTATTTTGTTAGGTCGAGTAATGGAGAGGATTATTTGAGTGAAGTTATAGAGGTTAATGGATAGGGAGGGAGAGGGGCAATTTATTTTATTCAAGTCAATATTCACATCACCAAGGATATAAGTTTCATAGTTAATTTCAGTAGTGGCCCATAAGAGAATATTTTCAAGTGTAGAGATATTGTTACCAGGTGAGATATATAGGGCAATGATGCATATATTCTTATGTTTATTTAGTTTTAGAATTCCAGCAGTTAGTTCAGTGTTCTGGAATTGAGGAATTGGAATTTGGAGGGGAATTAAGGTAAGAAGGTTGGAGTAGGGCAGTGCTTCCACCTTTTTTATTTAGTCAGTCATTTCTGAGACAATGAAATCCTGGGGGCAGAATCTCAGAGTTGGAGATAAAGGGCTTGAGCCAGGTTTTGGAGATGGCTAAGATATCTGGATGGTTATGGCTTAACCAAGCTTGAAATTGGTGTACTTTGTTGTTTAGACTTTGTGCATTCATTGTAAAATATTTTATGTTGTTGAGATAGGAGGAAGAGGGTAAGGGATTACTGTTGTTAATTTGTTGTAGGACCAGGGTTAGGATGGATATCACCAGCTTGGACTAGGTTGTTAAAGGAGATATCCTTTAGCCATATTGGTCTGCCAGGCATGAATTTTGGTAGATTGTAGATTGGAGCAGGTGACAGTGTCTTGGCTTTAGAGGATAAGAGTTTAGGGTGGAATAGGTGTAGAAAGTTGGGCTGAATGAGAGAAGAGGAGATAGAGTGGGAATGGGAGTAAGAGTGAGGGAGAAGGTCGGTTTGTATGGTAGTTGTCTTTGTAAATGGTATTGGACAAGCATAAGTGGAATATGAGGTAGCATAATATAAGGGAAGTAGGAACAGAAAGAGGAGGCTGGAGGACTGGAGGATGTGATAACTTGAGGAGAGCATGCTGGAGCAAAGAGAGAGTGGTATGAGTGGTTAGGAAAATAGAGAATGCTATGAAGAAGAAAGGGTTTAAAAAGTGATGGAGGTATTCTAGAGATTTAACAAAAGAGGAGGGGACTATAATTATTGTGTGGAGTACAGATTACAGAGTTTAAGAAGGATGGCTATAGGTGGGAGGAGTAATGAGGGGGGAGTTGGCATTGGGAAATTAGGCTGAGAGGGTGGGGTAAGATAGGAATAAAGCTAGGAGTACTGGGGGTGTGTGGGAATTGGGGGCAGGGTAGGGAAGTGGAGTGAGCCTGTAGGGGAATGGAGCGGGAAAGACCACTAGAGTTGAGTATGGCAGAAAAAGTTTCAGCAAAGAGCAGCAGTTTAAAGGCTGTAGTTGGAAGGTATGAGCTAAATATTTCCAGCCAGAAAATGAAGGCTGACTTTACAGAGGGTGGTTTAGCAGGGGGAGAAAATATTCACAGTCTAAGGATATTAACTCACAACCAACTGTTTGTGAAAAAATTAAACTTGTTGGGATTATAAAGACTATCTAGGATTTATATTGGTAGATACTGTCAACTAATGGTAGAAGGAGATAGCAAACAGCAGGGATAGTTGGACCAGTCTTAGGTTTAAATATATTCTAGGGTAGTGATAACAGGAGTGGGAGAGGGCAAACGGTCTGCAGTAGGCTGCTAGAATGCACACACAGGAGGGCAGACTAACTCTATAGATAGTACATCAAGTCTGCATTTAATTAGTGTTAAGCAACATACATTTACACAATCTTGTGGGGGGGGGGTCTTTTCAGTAGTATTTTTGTAAGTACCAGGCAAGCTGGCCAATTCAGGGTGTCTTCAGGTGATTGCCGGAGGTATCCTTTTGCGTTTAAAGCAGGAGGGGAGCGCCCGGGATGGATTACTGTAGAGGAGAGGGAGATAACACTGAGTTAGTTAATACTGCAGATGTAAAGGGGAAGGTAGAAGGTAAGGGATGTTTAGAGAAGAAGGGAGAGTGTAACAAAGCACAGTAGTAGAGAGAGGCTATGGTTAGATGAGGCTGGAGCAAGTATGTAGAGGAAGATTAGGTTTAGGGGATTAACAATGGAAAGCAGCAGACATTATGATATGAACAATACAAGTTAGGCAAAATAGGCTCCATTAAATAGAACAAAACATTAATTCAGCAGCTCAGCATGCTATCATTGACCCTAGTCCGTTTGAAAGGACAGGGTTATAAAGCAGTAAAGCCAAATATAAGCAGCAGAAAGCAAGGGGTAAATGATAAAGTAATACTATAAAATCTCTAAACAGTGCAATATATAGTGCTCAACAGACTAACACAGTAAACTATGGTATGTTCATGCTGTGCAATAACTTGTGCTGAACAGTTTTCAAAACAGTTTTCAGAACAATATAAAAACTGTGTGGTGCCCTTATAGAGACAAATGGAAAAGAAAAATAGCTGCTAAGACAGTACTTAAGCCAAAGGCTCTAGTAGGACCATTGATCCACCTTAAAAGAGAAATAAAGGCCTTCAATGATATATGTTCCATGGAATCCTTTTAACAGGATATCTGGAGAGCAGACTAGGCCAGCAAAGTGCAACAGTCAAGCCCTGTATACTCAGACTAAAGTAATTCAGCTGGCGACAACATAAAAAGAGACCCACTTGTCCCAAAAAACAGCTTACAGCTGCTAAGCCGGTAATTAACCTAAGCAAAGGGCAAATGACAAAGTACAAAGCAAGCAGTCAAACAGTATGGTATATAGGGCAAAACGGTCCCCAAAACCATGTAGAAGCTGTGCAGAGCCCTTATAGTTATAAATGGAAAGAAAAATATCTGCTAAACCTGATTTTAAGCAGAAGGCTTGACGGGGGATTGTTATTCCACTTTAAGAGGCTATCCGTCATTCAGCGATGGACTTTGGTTGGTATCCTTTTAACAGGGCATCATTACACCAGGTTTCTGGTCGTGACAAGCCAGCAGTATTCAGTCAAGCCCCTTGTACTCGTATTAAATTAATGCAGCATTAGTCAGTGTAAAAAAGAGACCCACTCATCCCAAAAGCAGCTTGCAGATGTCAAAAACACATGTAGGTCACAGATAAATGAAGCCGTCAGCACGAGGGTTCACATGTAGGTCACAGATAAATGAAGCCATCAGCACAAGGGTTCTCCAGTTCCCATCCTTATAAGCAGAAATGAGTTATAGTAAAGGGGCAATTGGTTAGGGTGGCACATATGAGCTTGCTGGATAGGGATTTTGTAAAAGAATGTGATACCTTAATGGGATGTTTTCCAAAAGAGGATACCCCCTGGCCATGATTCAAGAACTTATAGAAGAGGTTACAGTGAAGAGGCAGTCAGGGCATTTTAAGTTAACCCTATACTACAGCCAGATAAAGGAATGAGTAATACAATATTGAATATAAAGGATGATCACAATAACAATAACAAAAATAAAAAATATTCTAGAGCTTTGGTTATGCCCTTCATTATCGAGAGACCAAAAATTAAATGGATTTTAAATAAAAACTGGAATATCTTGAGGAAGAATAGTAGTATCTTTGATATACTGGGAGAAATTTCCACTACAATTTACAGAAGGGGACAAAATATAAAAAATATATTAGAAACGAGACACACAGCCTCGGTTTTCCATCCAAGGATGTCTAAATGTAGCAGATGTAACCTGTGTAAACACATATTGGAGGGTGATAGGATTAATATTAAGAATAGGGATTTTATCTTGCAAGGCAAATACAACTATGACACTCTTGGGGTAGTTTCTGGAGCTTGTTGCCAGTTTTCTGAGGCTTTCTACAAAGGCAAAATGGAACGTAAACTCCAAACCGCATTTATGAACATTTGTATGATATAAAAAAGAGAAAAACAACGAATGCCTTGTATAGGCACTTGCAACGACATAATGGCCATTTCTTTAAATTTAGTGTGCTAGAAAGGGTTGAACAAAATGGGTCTATTTTACGTGATCAAATGTTAAGGTGATCAAACACCTAAATGTCGACATGTAACTGTCGAACCATTAAAACCGCAAATGACCATTTACGTGAATTTTTTTCCCTGAGAAAAAATTCACTTGGCCATAGAAAACAAAACAAACTTTAAACACTAATCAGCTGGGTGGCTTCCCACCCCCCCACCCCCACCCCCCTAACTAAATATACCAACTCTGAGATCACTCTACATTGGGGAAAAGGGCAAATTAACAATGACGGCAAAGCTAATTTTTCCCAGTGAAAAAAATTGCATAAATTGCTGTATGCAATTGTCAGAGTTCAACATTTACATGTCACTGTTTAGGTGTTCGATCACCTTAACATTTGACTACGTAATATAGACCCAAAAAAACTAATGGTGGGGTCCTTGGTCTATCACATTGGGAAAACAGGAACTAATTTGGCAATTAAGGTTAGAGTCATATAGATATCTGGCACTGAATTAAGGTATTAGTATAGCTCCCATTTTGAAACTAAAATCCCTGGTTAGATAAGGAAAGATTGTGTTTTAAGACAGCTGCAAACCCATAAAACTGTTTTGAGTATGGTGTAATAGAAATTTGATTTTTAATGGTTTAGAATGCTTCTTAAAATGAATGTAAAATCATATAGATGTGTACATTTTAACAAACTGTTTTTTATACTACAATGTCGTTTTTTTAACACTGAGTTTATATATATATATATATATATATATATATATTTTGTGAATAAGAAGGACTGATCATATGACATTTGTTTCAAGTGTCACATGATTTTTATACAGTATTTAAGGAAGGGGAGGGATAAGTGATATGTATCTGATGAAGTTTTATGGATGGTAAAATGAACGTGCTTATACTATTAAAAAGTTAACGTATGCATTTTTGTGGACGTGATTGGTGTGTCAGTGCTCATTCTTGTACCTGGTGCTACTGTTATGTATATGGCTAGGCATGTTATGGTTTCCGTGATCACTTCTCTAGTATTGTTCCTATGTTCCTGAGCTCCTTCTTTTGTACAAGGTGTCATCTTCCCAATGTGCTTCAACATTTAGCCAGCTTGCCCAAAGGTTGTATAACTGTAGGGGTTTCTCAAGGTTAGCCCTTCATGAGGTAGGAGACACAGCCTACTTCACTACTAGTACAGGCACTGAAGTCTCACATCAATCTTCCCTTCTTCCTGTCATTGTGTATGTCCCTCTGTTTGCTCAGCCCCCCCCCTTACGTTCTTAGGTAAGTACTAGGCTATCTGCCCAAGGGCATTTATAAGCCTAGCCAGAATGTGTTGGCTTTCGCCACCCCCTTAGATTAGTTCCCTGTGCCTCTGTCCAGCAGAGCCATTAGTTCCCTGCGCCACTGTCCAGCAGAGCCACTGCAGTGATCCCTGGGGTAAATTTTCTGTTTCCCATCCACCCGTCAAGGATTCTCTTGAAGAGTGTTAATGAGGGGCTTATATTGGAATCCTGTTCCAAAGCATGGGGAGCCTCTGGGACAGGAATCTATCCCTCCAGCATGTCCTATTTATCGTTGTGGTGAGGTTTACATCTCTAGAGCATGTGGCTCTCAGGGATTTGTTTTTTTTTAGGTGGAGCATGTCCATCAATTCTGGGTTGGACATGGCCTTCTATGTCATGCAGAGATCACCTCTGAGTAAGCGGTATGCAACCGAGTACAGCTGGAGTTTCTTGAGTTGGGCTGCATAGGGCATCTGTTTGAGGCCAGTAATCCTCTTGGTGAGGTACTTTTGTGGTCTTTCCAGCTGTTGCAGGTGTCTTGTAAGGTACATCCCAAACGGAGCGTTGTATTCTATGATGGGTCTAATGCGTGATGAGTAGAGAGGCACAATAACCTCTTTTGTTCTAGATGCAAACTCTTTTGTGATTAGGTGGGCCACATAAAAGGATTTTCTAACTACCTTGGCAATATGATTATCAAAGGAGAGATTACTATCTACTTGGATCCCCAGATCCCTTATTACATTTTCTGTATTTAGGGGACTACCACCTATGTGGTAGTTCACAGTTACTTTATTTTTTCCAAAGGGGATGACTATGCACTTATTGGCATTTAGCTTGAGGCCATGATTTTGACACCAGGTATCCATCTCAGTGAGACCCTTCTGGAGGGTGTCTGTATCAGCTGGAGAATCAATTATGGCCCCTAGTTTGCAGTCATCTGCAAACTTGGTCAGCCATAGTCCTCTTCTGCTTACCTGTACCTCTGAGAAGTATATACCGAACAGGAGGGGTCCTAGGACTGAGCCCTGGGGGACGCCACTTGTAACTGGTTTAGAGTCGGATGTAGAGCCTGCAACTCTCACCATGTGGGTTCTATCCATGAGCCAGTTGGCAACCCATCTCATGACGTAGGGGGTTTATGTTCAAGCTGGTGAGCTTGTCTATAATACTAGAATGGGGAATGGTGTCAAAAGCCTTTGCGAGGTCTAGGTAGGCTGTGTGGACCTCCTTTCCCTCATCTAATGCCTTGGTAACTGTCTCAAAGAAGTCCACCAGGTTTAGGAGGCATGATCTGTCCTTAACAAAGCCAAACTGGGTAGGGTCCAAGGTTTGGAGGTTCCCAATGTCTCTGTTAATGAGTTCAATGACGATGTGCTCCATAGCCTTGCAGACCAGGCTAGTCAGGCTTATAGAGCCATGGTTCCTGGGGTCCGTTGTGGCTCCACCTTTGTGGAGTGGGATAAGTTTTGCTGTGCACCACTCTGTGGGTATGTAGCCTGTAGAGAGGCTGAGTTTGAACAGTGTGTTTAAGTGAGGGGTTAGTTCATTTTGGAGCTCTTGTAAGACACAGGCTGGGACACTGTCCCATCCCATTGAAGCTGTGTTTTTGGCTTTGGATAGGGCTGTTTTAACCTGTGTGTTGGTGATTGACAGGGCCCTACATTCTTCTGGTATGGTTATGGGCCATTTAGGGGGTGAGGAGGGGTGAAGTTTGCACTAAACCTGTCTGCTAGAATGTTGGCAATATCAGTTGGTTCAGTGTATTTTGTGCCATTCTGCACTAACTCAGAGCAGATCTGAGAGTTTCCACTTAGGTTCTTGACATAGCTAAAGAATGTTTTGTGGTTATCCTTGGAGTCACTGGCAATTTTTCTTTCGAAACTAGCCTTGGATGATTTAATGAGGGATCGTAGTTTCTTGCTGATACTGATCAGGGATGTCTTTCCTTCTTGGGATTTTATTATTTTCTGTATTAGTTTCCTCCTGTTGTATAGCTTGTTTATGGCAGGGGTCCACCAGACTGGTATCCTTTTCTTGGAGGAGTGAGTCTTGGTTTTACTTGGGATAGCACAATCCATGCAGTCCTGCAGATGCTCATAGAGTGCCTTTGTATAGCTATTTCTTTCGAAACTAGCCTTGGATGATTTAATGAGGGATCGTAGTTTCTTGCTGATACTGATCAGGGATGTCTTTCCTTCTTGGGATTTTATTATTTTCTGTATTAGTTTCCTCCTGTTGTATAGCTTGTTTATGGCAGGGGTCCACCAGACTGGTATCCTTTTCTTGGAGGAGTGAGTCTTGGTTTTACTTGGGATAGCACAATCCATGCAGTCCTGCAGATGCTCATAGAGTGCCTTTGTATAGGTTTTAGCAGCTTGGACAGCATTGTCCTTTAGCATGGGGGCTGTGAACCTTTCCACCTCAGTCTTAAGTAAAGTGAAGTTTGCTTTTGAAAAGTTTTTCACAGTGGTTTCCTTGACAGGGGGTGGGGGTGGGGGTGGAATGCGAATATCCAGAGTGATTAGTCTATGGTCTGATCTAACCAGTGAGGGGTTGACCTCCGGTTTGGAACATCGGTTGCCCATGTTGGTGATGACCAGGTTCAATATGTTGTTCCCTCTGGTGGCTGAACGTCCTCTCTACCATTTCCTTCCCATTCACTGTATCCACATAGCCCAGACTAAAGCTGCACAACAAAGTCTTTACTATCAGTTTTGCCTAGACTGGCATGTCAATGCATGTGTGACAAGCATTGTTCTGGGTATGTTACATGCATGCTGCTAAGCCTTGATCATGCAACGTGTTCTAGTGCAGTCCACATTTTTGCATGACTCTTCCCTCACCAGCAAACTGCCTACTTTTGGAGCCCTGTTCCTGGAATATCCATATAATGTTGCTCCTGTAACATACTTTGTCATTACTGGGCCACTTTATGCAGTACTTTTTTGTTGTTTTCCACTACATAGCAGCATTCACATTTTTTCTCACTCACTGCCTTAATTTATATCACTTGCAGCTCTGTACCGAACTAGAGGAAATGATATGCTTGTTTACTGATCTAACCATCTGAGAGTCATCAGTAATCAGCTTTGCAGGTTGTATAACTACTCACATTTCCAAAACAGAACTGAAAGCTATTTGTTTTTAAATACTTAAGTTTCCAATGAGTTAGTTATTCACTTCCCCTATTAAGGGGTACAGCAATATTTATTGCTGCATCCTAGCTATGCCTGATGTCACACTGAGTCTGACAGCTGGATTTACAAATTCCATCATTACAATCACGATATAATAAACCAAGTTTCAAGTGTGGTACATCGTGTTTGTTTTGTTGAATTATTTCTATAACAGGGAAACAATGTATTAAATATAATTTACATACTGTTGTATATCACAATGTTTGTAATATTTTTATTTTATGGGTTTATTTTTTTTAAATTTTTTTCCTTCTAATATAGCCTTCACCTTCTATATAAGCTGTAAGCATTTTCACTTATTGCCTGCCTTATAAAGTTGTTTTGCAATATTTCTAGTAAAGAATTTGAAAAACTTAGGATTTATATACATTCATTGTAGGTAAACATGTCTATGAATGTAATTTGGAAAGTAGTTGTATTATGGAAACTTAGACATATACTATTGAAAGTAAAGCACATGGTATTTAAGGATATTAGCTGGTTTGATTCCATTAGCTGCCGTTTGTCTTTTGTGTGGCTGAGTAAGTCATTTAATTAGATGGTGCTCTGGGGCAACTGGGAAATAAGGGTGGGCTCCACAGCTGTCTCCTGGACCACATGCCAAGTTAACTGCCTATGAACATATAACATGTATTGTGATATAATGCTTCCAATTCTTCATTTCTGTGAAAAACGCACATATTACATGTGCAGCTCATTTTAGTGCCTGAGATCCTACGATTTAGTCCAAGCCAAAAAAAAAAATTAAATAAGTGAAATGACAACTATAGTCTGAAACTTGTTTGTGCATGAATACTGAAACTGCTAATTTTGTTAGCCTGATACCACTCAGTTGCCATATCTAGCTATCTATCTGTATACATATTTAATTATGTACTGCTAATCATTGCAAGCTAGAATGCGACAGTTCTGGATTATTAACTGTAAGTGACAATTTCTACTTTTATTGTTTATCCCATTTCATGCAACAATGTAAAAGTAGCTAACTATACTTTCAGTTATTACATTATTAGGTTTCTGAAAACACTCTTTGCACTTATTTTGTTTGCCTGCAACTTCATTGTTCTCATCTGTCTGGCTTTATCTTCTGTGAATGCAACTTTGTTACTTCATTCATAGGTTGCCCCTTAACTGCTTTGTAGCCAGTTATCAAAAATGGTGTACAAAGTATCTTAATATTGATATATAAGTTTATATGTTGGGTTCACTGTCTTGCACTAACTTGTGTTACCAAAGATAGAAATGTGGCAAGATGCACTTCCTGTCCTAATCACCCATGCTTCTGTTTATGTATTTGTGTTTATGCATATTTCAAGTCAGTAATGGCTATGTGGTTCTAAGTTTACAATCTGGGTGCAGGGCTGTGTCAATAAGTTTACCATCTGGGTGCAGGGCTGTAGCTCTAGGTTTAACATCTGAGTGCAGGGCTGTGGCTCTTGGTTTAACATCTGAGTGCAAGGCTGTTAATATTACACTATGCAGTGGATCAGATTACAATTCACTCTTTGTACTTGGAGCTTGGCAGAGTAAAGTGAAATATTCTAGGGCTGCCACAGAAAGGGGTGATACTTATTTCTTCCTTCTCTCCCTTCTTTCTTTCCTTCCTTAATTTATTTTTCTTTCATTCATTCATTTCCTTCTGTTTATGAGAAACTGGGAATGTTTTGTTCAAAAATGCATATACCTCTGTTTGTGATATTAAGACAAATGGCTGCATTTAATTTGCTTCGGTTTGTTTTTTCTGAGTTGGTGGACAAGTGGTTCGTTTCCTGGAGTGAAATTGTGATGATCTGGGTGTTCAATAACATGCTATTTCACCAAAGTGGTCTCAACGTTGTGAATTTTGTTTAAGTGGTTTTTCAACACTATAAAGTAAATTCGCACAAACTGCTATACATGTGCAGCTTATGCCGATGTGCTGCCAAACTTAACACCAAAAGAGCAGCAGCAATATCAAAACAATAGTTTTTGCAGCAGAGAAGCAGAGTTTAAAGAAGACATAGTCAGGAGTGGGTACACAGCATTTGCACTACTGCAGTGAGATGCATTTCTCGGGTGTGTTTTATATGCAAGAGACTATAGGTATAAAAACTAATCTGTACTATGAATACCTACAACTTGTACTTGCACACATAGCCAGTATAAAACATATGTAGTCACATATCTCCACTGTCACTGTGAGAAGGCAGCACAGTGTCAGGACTACCTAATGCTATAGTATCCTGTGTGTCCCTCACAGATGTGCTGTATGCATGTTGTGCAGACAACTGTAATGGGTCTTTCCATATCTATCACAAGCATCATAGCTCACTAGTCCACAGTCATCTATGACTCGCTTGTTGCCACTACCCATACTGTGTGTCAAGCTTACACTTCACTTCTATAAATCCCAGTGGCCCTCTGTGTGGCTTACACCTGAGTTATATACATGCACATCTGTTTCTACTACTGCTCTGGTGTATCATTGCAGTAGCCCACTGTCTATACCATAGTATATCTGTGGCACATATTGTGTCCACATCCCTGTCCAAACCAGTAATGTTCTGTTTACTTACAGCAACCCACTAATTGTAATTGATAACCAACTGACCCATCAGTTTTCATCCTTCTGCTGTGGTTCTTATTTTCACATATGTCATCATGTCCTGAAGAGGGGCCGAAGTTAGACAACTTAAACCAATCAGAGAATGATGTCCTGATTTAGGCACTTGGGACCAAAGTGTGTTGCCTGTTGAGTAGAGTGGATGCCCATCATCCTTTATAGAACCATGTCATAAAGCTTCAGAAGGCTGAGCATACAGCATTTGGTCAGAAATGACTGAAGTTGGTATTTTGAGCAGATCATTCATGTAAGTAACAGAAAAATACTGTTTTCTGCTGTACTTACAGTTGCGTAGTGACTTATAAGTGATGTTTTATCTGTATTTTACTGTTTGGTTAAAAACTGTTCTGGTGTGTTTATTGTTTCTGGTATCTGAATTTATGTTTGCTCTTCCCTTCCTAAATTATGTTGATGTTGTACATAAGTATTCCATCTGGATCTGTGGCAGAGAAATAAACTTCTAGTGTATTCAGAAAGTAGGCATTTTTTAACTGAATTTCTAGTTAATTTTATATTGATTTTTTTTAAATTTCTCCTGCTGGGAAAAGAGTGCTGAGGCAGCATGCTTGTTGTCTTAATTTAAAAAGTTCAGAAGGCCAAGCATATGGAAAGTCCTATTTTCTGTTACACATCTAGTCGGTTAGTGAATTATGCAGTTCAAGTGCCATTTTATTCAGTTTTATTGCACCTTTTTACAGTTTGTTTAAAAAATGTTCTGTCGTGTTTTTAAACTGTGGCCTGGCTGTTATTGAATTGTTATGTAAGTATCTCTGGTACCTGATTTAATGTTTTCCTCTACTTTTTATACATTTTGCTGCTGTCTTGTAACTTTTCTGGCTGCTTTTGGATCAAATGTAAACTTCTAAGAACCAATGTTAGTAGTTTTGTAGCAGTGAGTTAATCTGCTACTGTATTCTGGAAGAAGGCATTTCTGGGATGAGTTTCTAGTTGATTTTCTATTGGTTCTTTCATTTTCCTTGCTGAGATAAACAGTACTGGATGTAGCATAAGTCTCTATTAGATGGACTCAGTCTTTTCCAGTGCTGACTTCTTTACAAACAAATCGAGTCATTCCCATAATCACTAAGAAACTGCAGTTATATTCCCTCATGGTCTATTAATTAGATCTGAAACTAGAACAATCTTAGATAACAGAGAACTATTCTTATGCATCTTATCTTTAAATATGAACCATTCATAAATAAATTAAGTCATATTTCTTATTTCTTATCTCATTTTACACTATAAACACAAGACACATATTAATAAATTAATATATTCTTGGACTAAAATGGAAGGACAGCCAGCTTGTCTACCCTCAATCGCCAGCCTATAGTCTGTATAGTCTGTATACTCAGGAAGTATAACAGCCACCTGATGTTCAAAATAATGAATTATCTGTTAGTTTTTCTCTATTTTTGACACATGCAAGTACTTAGCCAAATTGGTGGTTTCCTTCTCACAAACAAACATGGCATGTGAAAAACTCACATTATCACTGTATCCACATAAAAAACAAATAAACCCTTGTGGGTTGATGCCATTAAAAAGCCCTGCCTGAGCTTCCAAAATGTAGTAAATGTTGGACACAGCTTAAATCAAACAGCAACCCCTATCAACACTAGTACAATAAAGGGGTGACCAAGTAGTTATCCACTCCAAAACTAGTGCACTTACACACCCTTCTAACAAAAGTGTACTAGTCATTAGTGATGTTAGTGTCATACACACACACTGACTCAATTCTCATGAGGCTGGACAAAGAGAGAGTGAGATGCCTTTCAGGAGCCAGGATCTCTGACATATCAATGGCCCTAAAGACCCTTAAGCCAAGCAAATATGACTGGCATGATAGTTCACTCCCATGTGTACCATTATCTGGCATGTACAGTCCTGAGGGATACACAGAAAGACATGACAGAGTACTTCAAGCATATCACAAATCCGTGTAAGACACAGATTTTGAGCAGAATCCTTCATTTTTTCTCCTCAAGTGATGACAACCTACAGATAAATAATGACTGGCTACAAGAACTTTCTGCAAAGCTGATATAACTCTAGGGGAATCAAGTATATTTCAGCATGGGAAGAGATGTTAAATGGTCACTTTGCTTTGACTTGTACCTGTCGTTCCAGGTCTTCTGCATAAAGATTAAAGCCTTTGCTGTCCTCATAATGCCTTGTTTTAGGAAGAGTGCAGCTAATGGATCTCCTAAACAGACAAACACAAATCAAGCACTAGGCAACATCAAGGTGGTTCTGCTCAACACCAAGAGTCTAAATAACCAACTAACTGATCATGAGGCCCTGCTGCCTTTGGAGCACATACATGCATGCGTCTTAGTGCAGAAATATGGTTTAAAAGTACTGCAAGAACCCCCTCCTTTCTAAGGTTTTATGCCTTAAACTCCTTTTGCCCCAGTAGTAACTGTGGTGGAGTATTTATATTTGTTAAGGATGATATGATCCCTAGAAAGATCCTAAGAAACCCATAAACTGAACTGATTAAGATCCAAAGCACACTAAATAAGTTCAACAATTAGATCACAGCATGTTACAGGAGCCATTCTATGCACCTAGAAATCTGTTAGATTCCTAAATATACTGGATGAACTCCAAATCAACAGAAATTCCACTGTCTTACAGGATGTTAACTACTTAGATATAAGCTGTGATACCTATACCTCAAATGTAGGCTATGCCCAAAAGTTCCTTAATTTCATAAACAAACAACTACACAAAATTGTCAAGCAACAGAGTAGAGGGCAAAATATTCTTGACCTCATCCATATGAACAAGGCATCAGTATCAACTATCCCCCTGGTACTAACAACACACCAACTGCTGGAAGAAAGTATGCACTACAAAAAGTTTATTCTCCTTACCACTTTGTCTGCAGCCTTCACAGGGGGATAAATACTTTCCCACAATCCGCAATCACCATTTATATACCCACAACAGCTTTTAGAATTTAATGCAACATACTATTAATTCAAACAATAATTAGCATCAAGTTAAGTTTAAAAAACGCAGAGTTTATGCAGAAAAAAGGTAAAAAAGTAACAATACAAATATGGAGAACACAGGTACACTAAATCACCCAGGCCCACATTATAGTAAGCATGACCAGATCATATTATTGTTCAGACCTCATGGAAATAAAGCATTAAACTTTAGAATTAACTTTGTTACTAATTTATTAAGCAATCCACATTTATCTCTACCTCTGGAAGCCTGTATAGTACCAAGTACTAAAAACCCCACAGAATTTAAATCACCTTTGTATGTTATGTGCAATGCTACACTACTAGCAGGATGTCACTTTCTGACCTCTTTCAAATGTTCTTGGATTCTAAATTTGACTTTTGTGTGGTATATAGGATATCCTCTTGGTAGTCCCTTAAATCCATTCACAGACTGGCAACATTTTCCTTCAAAATCCCCAGTTAGATGCAAACATTACAAAGTTCAGAGTGTTCAAACATACACACCTTCAAATCTCTAAATTCAGGTTTAACTATATTACCCAAGATACTAACACAGCAAGTTAACAAATTTGTAAACAAATTCAATATACAACTATACAGATTTTATTGACCTGGTGGTCCATACCAGATCCAAACAATAAAAAAATGTGATGTTTAAAAGTAAACCAGCCTGGTGGTCCATATGTAAAAGAATACAGCCAAAGGGAAAAAAAAGCTTTTTAGACCGTATAGCAAAACAAACAAACAAAAAACCTTCAAATCAAGGTTAACATTAAAAAGATATTAAAGGAGTTAAAATACACCATGAGGAATACAAAGGCATCCCATGAACTTAGACTAGCATGAAAAGCTAAGGATAATTATAAATTCTTCATTAGCTTTGTTAGAAAACTATCAAGTAACACCCAATCCAAAATGGCACTGCCTACTAAGATCCAGAAGATATAGCCAATACACTAGCAAACACATTTAGTGCACATTCAAATCCAAAGCAGCTAAACAAAGCCACATATCTCACAGAATTTCAAACTCCCTTTCATAACCAAAGAACACTTGCTAAAGGTACCTCCAAAATTCAAAATACATAATCCATAATGCCTGATAATATACCTGGTTGCCTGATAAATAGCATAAAACATGCTTTTTTGGACCAGCTCCTACAGGAATTAAATCTAAACTTAGCTGTTGATTTTGTCCCTGAAGTATGACGCACAGCTGTTGTGATGCAGCTTGCACAAATGAGGGCCCACTACTGACCCATTAGCTAGACTAGTCTAACCTGCAAAGCCATGGAATGTATCTTAACTGACCTAGTTAACTATAATATTAAAAATATTATAAGGCTTGACCTCCAGAAGTCTGGTTTTGTTAAGGGTAGATCCCGATGACTCTAGTAAACATCCATGAGAGAGTAACATAAGGCGTGCACAGTAGACATGCTGTCCATACAGCATACCTTGGTCTGACTAAGCCTTTTGATGCAATATCACATGTAAAGATACTAAACAATCTAAATGAGCTCCAAATTGACCACTTTATAGTCATGTGAAGAGCAAATTGATTGAATGATAGAATTCATATAGTGTGAGTATCAGGTGTATCCTCAGTAAATAACAAGGTGGTAAATGGTGTTCCTCTAGGATCTATATTGGAATCCCTACTATTCTGCAAATTGCAAACCTCGATCTCAGGCTAACCAGGTTTGCAGAAGGCTGCAAACTTGATGTCTTCCTAAAGGTTCATTCTGATACACAAAAACTCCAGCTGGACCTCTTACATGTCAAAACCTGATGCTCAAAAAGTAGATTAAAACTAAATGCTGCAAGTGCAATATTGCTGCATTTTGTAAACAATCCCTTCATCCATCTTTTAGTATAAACATCACCCCACTTCCAAATGAAAGTGTGATGAGATACCTTGGAATATGGGTAGACAATTCTCAAGCCTTTGACCATCACATTGCAACAGTTGTTAGGAAATATTTTTATCTGGCACAGCTGATTGCAAAAGGTATTTAATCTAGATCCAAGGAAGTTCTTAGACCCTTTATATTCAACATTGATCAGCCGATTATCTAAAATAATGCCCCTTTTGGAATGTATCTAACTTGGTATATCAAACAGCTAGAAAGCCCCCAAAGTTTCCAAAATAAAAAGATCAAAGACTTAAAAGACAAGAGCAACCAGGACAACCTTGAAGGATTATCCTTTTATTCAGTACCCTATAGACTCCCTAGGAATGATCTTATATAGCCACAAATCAAACAGTTTCACTAACAGTAGACCTATGAATCTAAACCTGCTTCAACAAATAAACAGATTTTTCATGCAACACTTACCCCTTCTCCAGAACAAACTTCACCCCAAATGAAGCAATGGAAAGCACCAGCTTCCTTCAAAAAGGGAGTTAGACAACTGGCTGGGTATCCACACACACCCTCCTTATTTGTCTGGGCTTTTGCTCTTTAAAACAATAGGTAAGGACTAAGGAAGGTACTAGCAAGGTATAAATGGCCACAAGACCTAATTGCCTTGTATTTTCTATGATCCTGTGATAAGACATTGCTGCATGACATCCCTGTTGTTGGTGGGTAGAATCTAACAACACTGCAATATCAGAAATGTGGCATCATCATGAACAGGTGGTCCTGCAAGATATCATACAGCATAGTGACACAAAGACCAGTCTGACCTCCCACTGCAAGCTTAAATGCCTCATGTTCCACCATGCAGGTGATGAAGGCACAGGTGTTTTACCTGGAAGACTGTACACAGGTTTCAATGTCATCAATCTACACATGCCTTGGAAGTAAAAGTGCCAGTTTAGTAGCTATACTGAATATCCAAACAGGAGCTGTGCTCATATAGGGTGTAGGCAGGTCAGATACACCACTGTATATGTTTTCCATAGGTATAACAGGTGTTTAGGTACACAGGACTGGCAGCGGAGGTATATGTCTGTTCTATATCTGTGTGCCCTGTACTACTGTTTGCATACTCAACACAGAGCTTCACATGTAATATGGGTATTCAGATTCACCCTCTTCTGTCTTGTATTGTATAGTCACAGGTCAGATCACTGCTATGGTGACACCTGAATGGACTGGATCAGGACAGAGGACTGATGTCAGCACCTATGCAGGGTCTGAAAATGATGCCAAGACATAGTCTCAGATGACACACAAGAATAGTCTTTCTCCCTTGCAGATGGTCTTCCACCCATTGAGAACTTTTGCCTTACCCACACCTGGGCTACAGCCTGTACATGATAAGCACTCACCATCCCCACTGGGAAGGATCCTCTTTAGATGAGAACACCAGCACTGCTCCTTCTGTGGCTGCAGTATCAAAGAAGTGCTATTCATCTGATGTAGAAGAATTACACAGCACCGCATGTTTTCCCTGTGTCATTCCATGTCCCAGCAAGCCCATGATATGTGGGTGGCAGTAAGGCTCAGTCATTAGATGTGCTGGGTTATCATCTGGACACAGGCTGCTGATATTTATACCAACATATAAATGATTAGTGTGGTGCATTCCTTCTGTGAGGAAGTCATCCAGCCCACCCAGTGAGTCTGTGGCATGAAGGGCAATGCCATGCTAAGGCTCTTGAAGACTTGGCAGCACCCAACATTGCTATATCACTCTACATCCAGACCACTGCAAGTGCCATCATTACTGCCCTCTCCAGGAGTGTTGTCCATGGTCAGGTTGGGTGCATACATTGGGTGATTGCTGTGGCAAGTTACATTGGGGTACCCAGTCTGCTTTTTAAAGCCTATGGGTATCTCATGCCACTACTCCATGTCATAGTTAAAGTTTTCTGCCAGCCTCTAGGGTCAGGACACCTCACCACTTGAATTTAATCAGATCCCATTCCCACAGGAGCACATCTATGTTATAGGAGGGGCTCTAGTTCTGCCACTTTAAACTGTTGTAATGACCTCAGGTCATGATAATAAAGTGGCATCCCTCCCATTCATGTCCTTAAGTGCTACTCTTCCCTGTCACCGGAAGACTTTGTGACACACAAGATCCCTTGCCATGAGGTCCCGCTCTGTCTCTAGAGGCATTGTAATTTACCCAGGTTGTGATGTCAGCCACATGTCATTTAATCCCTTGGCACCTGTACAAATGATGACTGTTACCCACTACACTAACCCTCCTGAGGGGTATTAGTGGAGATATCTGATGCACAGTGCAGCTCAACAGTTCACTTTCTGGTATAGCCTTTAGCTAACAGTACATGCATCATGTTAGTTCTGTGTGACATCACAGGGCAGTAGAGCTATGTTTACTGTGCTGTCCTGTACTGCACACATCATTGTTTGGGTGTGTGAAATGCAGCTTTTGCTTGCTGTACCTTGCCCTCGTTGTTGGATGATGATGGTATATTGGCTATCACACAGACTTCTGTAGGGAGTCAGGTAGATCGAGGGATACATGGTTGGCCTGCATGCTTTCTACTAATATTATGTAGCATGCAGCATGTTCACACATCTTGCAGTACATGACAGGTGCATACTGTAGTTCGCCTAGATATATACAGATAGTGGAAACAAGCCTTTACCAGTTCAATCACATGCTCAATGAAGTTTGCAGTTTGTAGTTGGGGAGGGTGTCATACTGCAATTTATCCATGCTGTATGGGTTCTGTTAGTGTTTCATCAACCAGGGCACTGGGGAATATCTTGCATGACCTGAAATTCATTGTGGGTGTATGGGGGAGAGATGTGTACACACTGTCTTTAGTTCTGTATATGGCTGATTACCATAGTGCCTTCACTTAACTAGGCAACCTAATGTGTAATTTCATTATGCATGAAGCAGAAATATAGATGACTTATATGCCAGATGTGAGAATCATGGGGACTGATTGTCAGAGCCAGATGTGAGAATCATGGGGACTGATTGTCAGAGTGCTGTGCAGATGCACTGATTATCATTCCCTGTATTTTACATACTTCCTGACAGCTGACAGAATGGTAGCCCTTCTTATTGGCATAATGCAAACTACTGAAACCATGTGAGGTCTTTATTGCCTCATGTATATAATCTAAGGTGCCAAGGGCTTCAGACAGGGAGTAGGACTATGTCATAGAAGCCATGCAAGCTAGAAGTTCTCTATCATCATGTACTGGGGAAGCAGATATGCTAAACCAATTATATTCTTTATTATCAAGCTACACAATGTCAGGTTGAAATCCACTGCACTAAATTTACTGCACCTGACACAGTGAAACTTCCTTCCAAGTGCTGCAATGAGTCATGTCATGAGTTAACTCACATCTTCTCTATTCTAGCACTCAGTAATCCAGGATCACTCAACTGGGTCTTGATAAATTGCATGTTTTAGATCCTTAGGGTTGGATGGATATTTATTTTATTCTGTTACGAAACTAGTTGAACAAGAATTGCCACACGTGTCCATCACTGTCTTTGTATGAGATGTTTTGTATTGTTTTTAGATCTTAGTATATTACAAACATTGATTTTTTTGCTTTGCCTCTCTTTGGTTATTTGTGTTATATATGCCTTACTGACCTGGAATATAGCTGACAAGGATCTTCAGATCAGTCTACCTACTCTCTTAACAAACATTAAATAAATAGAGACCCAATGAAAGTTAGTTTGATAAAATGAAAAGGAATAGCCAAGTCACACATGGAAGTAATGTATTCTCTATTTAACATTTGTTTACTGCAAATGTCCAACTGGGATAGAGGCCATTTTCAGCAGAGACTTGGGGAGAAACACTCCAGACACATGTCTTTGGAATGTGGGAGGAAACCGGAGCACCCGGTGGAAACCCACGTGAATGCAGTGAGGACATGCAGTCTCTGCACAGATGGCACCCCAGCTGAGAATTGAATTGGATAACCTTTTGTGGTGAAGTGACAATGCTAACCGCAGCACCTCTGTGCCACTCAATGTTATGTACTGATAAAATATGCTGGGTGTTCCACAAGCTGACATCTGTCCCAGTTTTTCACCTGTTTATCTCTGGAAGGACCCTGTAGCTAATATAGTAAGTGTGTCACATACTTTGATACCAGCTGGTATAGAAAGTTGACAGATTTCTCCTGATCTTTTTCATGTGACAGTCAACACCTATATAATATCTCTATCCACTCAAGAATGGCCTGAGAACTTCTAGGCAGTTAGCTGGTGGTAGGTGATATGCTGTAAGTACTGTTTTCATTTGTACCAGCTGCTTTTGTGCTTCTGGCTGAGAGGTTATTGAGCATATAAACAATACGTGCTGCTCCATGGATGCTGCCATTGCTCAAAACATCTATGCTTGCTGCAGCAAATTTCCATGTGCATTTTGCTGTTACAGTGATATGCAACTTATTGCACACTTACTGCAAACTACATCTACAAACTGAGACTTGCTTTTAGAGGTGCTTGTTTGCATCACAATAAACACTTGTTAGACAGTCTGCCTTCATTTGCATGCCATTATATGCTCATTTACATACTCATATTCTTATGCTGTTTTCTTACTGCTCAGTGGAGCCAGCTAGTACTTGGAGTTGCAATATGCTTGTGCATGCTTGTTTCCTCTGCAAGAGTGATCTGCAAATTGTGCAAGATGAGTATGAATACCAGACAATGTCAGACATACTGATATTAAACAATTGCATAGCTCAGATTATTTACTTTTCTTCACAGAACTCTAAAGGGAAACAATTTCATAAGGAATATGTGGTGCAACTACCAAACCAGAAACTGTTGCAGGTCTTTATGTGGAAAACTGTTCCAGACAGAAAATGTGATACAACTACCAAAGTGTCACCTGTAGGCTCAATGTATTACAGCAACATTTAGAAGATAAAAAAGTGTGTTAGATTACCAAATAAACTATAATATTCCACTACTATTATTATTATGGCATTTCTGACATGAGCTTAGTGTAATTTCTTTATTAAAGCATTAATAGTGAGATTCTTTTATAGTTACTTACTAAGCATGCAGACAAGGAGACCATTAAGGAGCCTAGCCCAAATCCACAATTGTCTCAAAGCAATGTCTGGTTAAGATATTTGCTCAAGGTTACACAGTAAATAAATGAAGGTGGAGGGAATCGAACCATGTACCACAGGAAGTAGCTCTTTAACAGCTCATAACCTTAATCCTCTTTGCTAACTACCAAACATGACAGGAGCACATAAGAGTGTTCCTTACAAATTTGTGGCACACTAAAATAAGAGTCTTACCTTGCACTACTGCACTTTTGTTTAACACAGTAGAATACATTCCTGAAGTGCTGCTACCTCACATTTCAATTGCAAATATAAGCCATGGTCTGTACATCAAGGGCAACTTGTATTTCAAATACCTATGATGATCTATATCTTGCACTTGAGGGTAACTGTTGTTACAGACACCTTCTCTTATGGCATGTTATACCATCCCTAATATTATAATTATGAAAATAATCAATCATAAGAAGACATTGCTTTAAATAAACATTGACATGTTCCAAGTAATCTTCCTCAAGTGTTAAAACTAGGAAATGTATGTAGATTGATTTGTAGGTCCTGCATCACACAATGTGGCATAGTGTAACCTCAGAAGTGAAGACTTTTTTGTGTGGTACCATTTTTTACAGATTTCAACGTATAAAAAGACAGAAAAGATTCATAATTCTCATGGAAATATTTCGGCCACCAATCATTCATGGCATGCCATATGACTAACCATTGAGTGAGCCATCTATGACCATATACTTTACCAGACTTGAGACAACTTTCCTTTGATTGCCACTAACATCTTTTTTTTCTTTTTAAAACACAATAACTTAAGAGTATAGTAACAAGAAAAAACAAATAAACTATATACAATGTCCATAACAACTAAAAAAGCAATATACATAGGAAAACACTTAATAATTCTCTAACAGATTAGACAATTTTGTCCAAGCAATTAAATGATGAGTTGTGTTGTTAGTCCTTGCTTTTATAGTAGCAATCTCCTTCTTACAAATGTATTTCACAAGATGAATAAACTCAACTTTAAAGACAGGAGTATACTGGGATTTCTAATTTTTAGTAACAAATTTCCTTACTATACAGAGGATAGACAATAATAAAAATGTTTGTTTTTTAGGAATGACTTCAGGAACAGGAACATTGAAGAGGATAAGGGAGTCAGAAATTATAAATTTGTCATTTCATAGAACTTTACAAAGATATTTAAAGTCTAACCAAAATGGGAAAATTATTTTGCAACCATATGTATCCAGTCAGCATCAGGGTGTCCACATCTCCAGCATTTAATTTCATCTTTCTTGTACATTACTGCTAGTCTATGTGGGGTGAAAAAGATCTATGTAAAAAACATGTCAGAACAGGGAAGATGTAGATTCCTTCACCGACTGTACACAAATTTTTTTTTTATCTTTTTCTGAGAATACTTGTCTATTAACTTCACTTGAATAATTCCAAAAAGAAACATCTGTTTTGCTAAAATCATTTCTGAGAAGTTTATAAATAACAGATATGTAAAAAGTGTTCTTGGGTGAGCTATTAATAATTGTTGAGATAAAATCCAAGATTTTTAAGTTACTCTTATTGTATGCCTCTAATGAGGGTATGAGCTTAGTATGTATAAAATCCTTACAAGTTTGGATGTCCAGCCAATTGCAATTTTGTAAACTATATCTGCTAATCAAATAGTCTGCAGAACTTATTTTATTAGCTGAGAGAAATTGATTCCAACATAATAGGTCACCGTTCTTAATTTCTAACATCTTCTGAGTATCAAAATATATCAAACATTCATTTGTGCAAGCAATAGGAAACATAATTATTAATAAATTATTCATTAATTAGAAAACATAAGCTTTTTAAACAACAGCAATATTTGATTTGTAAGAGGTAAGAACAAGTTTTGACTATTCCCTTTGAATGTATATTTTTAAAATCCATATAAATATGTTTGTATGTATTTGAGTATATGGTTCAAGCAATGTCCTGTTACTTTTAAGACGTAAGGTTTCATGTATGGATTTCCAATATAATGTATAAGAAGTATTATTCCAAAGCAACACAATGTTAATAAATGCAGAGTTTAAATAAAAATCAATATTTGGAAACTCTTTACCTCCTTTATCCCAGCTTGTGGTGCGCCAGAAAAGAGAAATTCTTATTTTTTTGGGATACCAAAGGAAGTTGAGTAATAAGTTATTAATTTTTTATTTAATTTTGACATGTGGGGGAATTATTAGAGCTTGGCCAATACATAAGATTTTAGGTAACAGTATCATTTTGATTAAAGTTAGTCTGTCCTCAAATGTGAAGAATAGTCTGTTTCAACTGGCAATTAGACTAGTAAATGAGTTTATAAGTTGTTGGTAATTAGATGTAAGTGATTTTTTTAAAATTAGATTCAATAATGATACCTAGATATTTAATATCAGTGCCCTCTCAGTTTGTCTCTTTTTTTATCTAAGTTTCATAGTAACATTTTTTTCACTTGAAGTGCCTGAGTTTTGTTGTGATTGAATTTTAGACCAGGAGATTTGCAAAGAATTCTAGATTATGTAATAGGTGATCTACTGAATTTTCAATATCATTAGAAGTTATTAGTAGGTCATCAGCAAACAGTTGTATCTTGGGGGATAATTTGTCTGACACCTTATATCCTTTAACACTGTCATTATTTCTAACATAATTTGCAAGAGGCTCAATAGCCAGGGCTAAGAGTGATGGGGAGAGGGGGCACCCTTATTTAGTGCTTCTTTGAATGGGCTAGATAGATAAGATCCAATCTTTACATAGACTATAGACTTTTTATATAGTTTTTTTTTATTAATCCTATAAAGTTTGGAGAGAAATTGTATTTTTGCAGAGCTTTAAACAGATATGGCCAGCTTAGAGAGTCGAAAGCTTTATCTATATCAAGGCTTAAAATAGAAAGCTCATTTTTCTTGTTTGCTAAGTCTATTAAGGACAGTGATCTAATTACATTGTCTTGTATCTTTCTGTTTTTGATAAACCCAATTTTGTCTCCATGAATTAATATTGAAAGAATATTATTTAATCTGTCTGCTAAGATAGACACAAATATCTTGTAATCAATGTTAAGCAAAGAAATTGGCCTGTATTATGTGCAAAGGTTGGGCTCTTTATTTGGTTTTAGGATGGGAGAGATGATAGAATATCTCCATGATGGAGGAATGTTTGCTATAGTTTTAACTTCATGGAATGCATTGAGTAAGATTTTTAAGATGTTATCAGGTAAGAGTTTGTAAAATTCCGGTATTAGACCATCCAGCCCTGGTGCCTTTTTGTCACAAGATGTTTTATTTGTTCCTTTAATTCTTTAAAGGAAAAGGGTTTGTCTATGTTATTAATATTGTGTTTGGGTAGCTTCTTTTGAATATTATTAGCAATAAAGTTGTCTATACTTTTGTTATCACTTGTAGATGAGTTATTATTAATATTCTGGTAATGGTTTTTAAAACATAAGATATTTTTTAGATCTGTAACTTTGATATTCTGATTATTTCTAGTGTATATTATTTTTTTTATATGACTTTTTTCATTTAAATATTTAGGTGTCCCAAGGTCTCTTATCACACTTTCCGTGTTAAGTAGACTAATGCCTATGTGGTAGTTCATGGGTACAGTGTTTTTACCAAAAGGGATGACAATGCACTTTTTTGCATTGAGCTTGAGGCCATGGCTTTGACACTAGACATCTGTCTCAGCAAGGCTCTTTTGTAGGATGTCCACATCTTTTGGAGTTTTGATTATGGCTCCTAGTTTGCAGTCATCTGCGAACTTCATTAGCTAAAGACTTCTGTGTTAGCCTGTACTTCAGAGAAATAGATACCAAACAGGAGAGGACCGAGGACTGTACCCTGTGGTACTCCACTTGTCACTGGTCTGAAGTTGGATTTGGAGTCTGCTACTTTCACAGTGTGGGTTCTGTCAGTGAGCCAGTTGGCAACCCATCTTGTGACATAGGGATTTACACCTAGTTTAGTGAGTTTATCTATAATTCCAGAGTGGGGGATAGTGTTGAAAGCCTTGGCAAGATCTTGATAGGCTGTGTGAACCACCTTACCCTCATCTACAGCTTTGGTGACTGATTCAAAGAAGTCTATCAGGTTTAGGAGACATTATCTGCCTTTTACAAACCCGAACTGGGTGGGGTCCTGAGTTTGGAGATTACCAATGTCATTGTTTATAAGTTCCATGATGATACATTCCATAGCCTTGCAGACCAGGCTCGTTAGGCTAATGGGGCGGTAGTTTCCAGGGTCCGTGGTAGCTCCCCTTTTGTGGAGTGGGACAACCGTCACTGTGGGCCATTCAGTGGGCACATAGCCTGAGATGAGGCTATGATTGAACATGGTACTTGGGTAGGGTGCCAGTTCGTTCTGTAGTTCATGTAGAACACAGCCTGGGATTTTGTCAGGTCCCATGGATGCCGTGTTCTTGGCTTTGGATAGTGTGTTTTTTACCTGTGTAGCCATGATTACAGGAACTTTGCATTCTTCTGGTATAGAGATGGGCTCTTTAGAGGATGACAGGGGAGTAAAGTTAGCACTGAACCTATCTGCCAGGATGTTGGCAATATCAGTTGGTTCTGTATATTTAGTGCCATTGTGCTGTAACTCAGAGCAGATCTGTGTGTTGCCGTTGAGATTCTTGACATAGCTATAGAATGCTTTGTGGTTGTCTTTAGAGTCAGTGGTGATTTTGTTTTTGTAACTAGCTTTGGAGAATTTTATGAGGGATCTCAGCTTCTTACTGAGGCTGACCAGGGAGCTTCTCCAAACATGGGATTTTACTCTTTTGTGCAACAGTTTCTTTCTTCTGTTGTAGAGTTTGTTTATGGCAAGGGACCACCAGATTGGTTTCCTTTTTTTTGGAGGATAGCATCTTGGTTCTGTTAGGGATTGCATGATCCATGCCCTCATGTAAGTGCTTATAAAGTGCATTTGTGTAGGATTCAGCAGTCATACCTCTATTGTCCATCAGCATGGGTGTCATGAAGTTTGTCACTTCTGCCTTAAGAAGCGTGAAGTTGGCTTTGGAGAAACTTTTTACTGTGGTTTCCATAATGGGGGGTATGGGGAGGGATGTGGATGTCTTGGGTGATTAGCTTGTGGTCGGATCTGACCAATGAGGAATTGACCTCTGGTGTGGGGCACCGGTTGCCCATGTTGGTAATAACCAGGTCTAGGATATTGCTGCCCCTGGTGGGGGTGTGGATAAGTTGATCCAAGGCATTGGAATTTATGAATTCCAGAAAACATTGAGCACAAGAGTTGGTACATGAGTAGTTTTCCCAGTTAATGGTGGGGTAGTTGAAATCGCCCATTATTAGGGTGTTAGGTTGTACCCTAATATTTTCTAGTGTATCAAGAATTGAGGAATGGGAATCCTGGGGCATGGTGGGGGATCTGTAGCAAGCTACAATTTGGATTGCGGTCTTGCCCAAAGTTAGTTGTACTTGGATAATCTTGGATGCATTATGCTGAGCAACTAGCCTGGAGATGTGGATATCCTTAATGAATATGGATACGCCTCCGCCTTTAGTGTTTCGGTCCAGGTTAGGTGGCCGAAAGGTGTGGTATGAATTATAGCCTGGTAATGCAGGGGTACTCTCTGGAGCCTTGAACCAGGTCTCTGTCACTGCACAGATGTCGATGTTCTCCATTTTAAGGAGTGCCTCGAGTGAGTGCATTTTGAGGTTTAGACTTCTAGCACTGAGTAGCAATACCCTCAGATTCTTCTTGCTTGTACCTGTTATGGTGGTGAATTTGTCATTTGAACCTTGTCTAAAAAAGGCACTATAGGGGTGGGTAGAGCCTTAGCCAGTATCCAGAATCCCAGGAGTGACAGGTGCAGGCCATCTCTGGCAAAGCATCGTGATTTATCGATCATGTCATCCCAGGCAGACAGACACTGGATCCCCTTAGTATGATACCAGAAGCTTAGCCAATTGTTGAAGTCAATCATTTTGTCCTTGTACTGTGGTATCATTCTGCATGATGGCAGGATGCTACTCAGGGCTAGGGTCATACCTGCCTTGGCTACAAGATTGGACAGCTCCTCCATGTCCCTTTCCATGTTGTCCAGGGAGGTACGTCTCAGGTCATTCACACCAACATGGACAATGACAGAGTCATATTTGTACTTGTTGTGGAGTGACCTGAGTGCATGCATTATGTGGCAGATCCTGGCAGCTGACAGTAACTTTCTCCTTGTATAGCCTGGTGAGCGGAACATCAGTGTGCCTGACTATAGAGTCACCTATGACTAGAGTGTTGCATACATTGTTATGCTTTATGGGCTGTGGTTGAGTGGCACACTGAGTTTGTGGGCTATGTGTCATTTGGGTTTGCTTTGGGGGGTGGAGGTTGCTTGTGTTTCAGCTTTGGAGGTCCCCATTGCTTGGGCAGGTTTTTACTGAGAGCCTCCGTGAATGTAGGTGTGTGTTTTGTGTTTATATGTGTGTGTTTGGTGGTGTAGGTTTTGGGGGACTATGTGCTGAGTGTGGTGTGGTGCAAGTGTTTACCTTCTCCTCTTGACTGTCTCTACCAGTCTTAGGTGAAGAGAGCTTAGCTTCCAGTTTGGCTATATAAGTGCATCTCTCACAGGTTGTAGTGTTGGTTGGTAGGAGGAGAGGGTTGTCTGTGAACATGAGGCAATTGCTGCATTGCCCCAAGATGCCCAGATTCATCAGATAGACAGGAGAAAACACCAGGAGCTGACCCCTAGACATGCCTGGATAGGTGCTTATTTGTTAAGCACTAGAAACTGTTTTCCTCTAGACAGTGAGGAAAGTTGAGTGCTGTAGTAATTTTTAGCTTATTTAGTGTTTACAATAAGTTCTGAATAAGTGCTGAGCTCAAAGAAACAGACTTGAGTGCTGAAACTAAAAAAACTGGCTAGTCCTAAGAAACAAAATTAAGCTAGAAGGCTTCCCTCCAACACAGAAAAGCTTGGGGGCTTAGAAGCCCACATAGTCCTGGACACAGCAAATCTGTATCCAAACTAGACTACCCACAAGAAAGGCAGGAAACAAGCTTAGAATTTTTTTTTTCTATAGCTGTTGTACACAACTAAAATGGCACTGAACTCACAATCCTCATTATCCTTCAGTCACTATAGGTGTAGCAAATAACTAAAATGGCACTTAACTCAAAAACCTCATTATACTTCAGGCACTATAGCTGTAGTACATAAATAAAATGGCACCGAACTCACAAATCTCATTATTCTTCAGTCAATATAGCTGTAAAAAATAACTAAAATGGCACTGAACTCACAAACATCATTATACTTCAGTCACTATAGCTGTAGTACACACTAAAAATGGCACCAAACTCATAATCCTCATTTTCCTTCAGTCACCGTAGCTGTAGTACATAATTAAAATGGTACTAAACTCACAAACCTCATTACCCTTCAGTCACTATAGCTGTACTACATGACTAAAATGGCACTGAACTCACACACCTCATTACTCTTCAGTCACTATAGCTGTAGTACATAATTAAAATGGTACTAAACTCACAAACCTCATTACCCTTCAGTCACTATAGCTGTAGTACATGACTAAAATGGCACCAAACACACAGACCTCATTAACCTTCAGTCACTGTGGCTGTAATACATAAGTAAAATGGCATTGAACTCACAAACCTCATTAACCTTCAGTCACTATAGCTGCAGTACTTAATTAAATGGTATTAAACTCACAAACCTCATTACCCTTCAGTCACTATAGCTGTAGTACACAACAAAAATGGCACTGAACTCACAAACTTCATTACCCTTCAGTCACTGTAGCTGTAGTACATAACTAAAATGACATCAAACTCACAAACCTTATTATCCTTCAGTCACTATAGCTGTAGTACATAACTAAAATGGCAATGAATTCACAATCATCATTACCCTTCAGTCAGTATGGCTGTAGTACACAAATAAAATGGCACCAAACTGACAAACATCATTAATCTTCAGTCACTATAGCTGTAGTACTTAATTAAATGGTACTGAACTCACAAACCTTATTATCATTCAGTCACTATGGCAGTAGTACATAACTAAAATGGCACCAAACTCACAAACCTCATTAACCTTCAGTAACTATAGCTGTAGAACACAAATAAAATATCACCAAACTTACAAACCTCATTATCCTTTAGTCAATATAGCTATAGCACATAATTAAAACGGTACTGAACTCGCAAACCTCATTATCCTTCAGTCACTATAGCTGTAGTACATAACTAAAATGGTACTGAACTCACAAATCTCATTATCCTTCAGTCACTATAGCTGTAGTACATAATTAAAATGGTACTAAACTCACAAACCTCATTACCCTTCAGTCACTATTAGCTGTAGTACATGACTAAAATGGCACCAAACACACAAACCTCATTAACCTTCATTCACTGTGGCTGTAATACATAAGTAAAATGGCATTGAACTCACAAACCTCATTAACCTTCAGTCACTATAGCTGCAGTACTTAATTAAATGGTATTAAATTCACAAACCTCATTACCCTTCAGTCACTATAGCTGTAGTACACAACAAAAATGGCACTGAACTCACAAACTTCATTACCCTTCAGTCACTGTAGCTGTAGTACATAACTAAAATGACATCAAACTCACAAACCTTATTATCCTTCAGTCACTATAGCTGTAGTACATAACTAAAATGGCAATGAATTCACAATCATCATTACCCTTCAGTCAGTATGGCTGTAGTACACAAATAAAATGGCACCAAACTGACAAACATCATTAATCTTCAGTCACTATAGCTGTAGTACTTAATTAAATGGTACTGAACTCACAAACCTTATTATCATTCAGTCACTATGGCAGTAGTACATAACTAAAATGGCACCAAACTCACAAACCTCATTAACTTTCAGTAACTATAGCTGTAGAACACAAATAAAATATCACCAAACTTACAAACCTCATTATCCTTTAGTCAATATAGCTATAGCACATAACTAAAATGGTACTGAACTCACAAATCTCATTATCCTTCAGTCACTATAGCTGTAGTACATGACTAAAATGGCACTGAACTCACAAGCCTTATTACCTTTCAGTCACTATAGCTGTAGTAAATAAGTAAAATGGCACTAAACTCAGAAACCTCATTATCCTTCAGTCACTATAGCTGTAGTACATGACTAAAATGACAATGAACTCACAAACTTCATTACCTTTCAGTCACTATAGCTGTAGTACACAACTAAAAATGGCACCAAACTCAAAAACCTCATTAACCTTCAGTCACTATAGCTGTAGTACACAACTAAAAATGGCACCAAACTCACAAACCTCATTAACCTTCAGTCACTATAACTGTAGTAAACAAATAAAATGGCACCAAACTCACAAACCTCATTACCCTTCAGTCACTATAGCTGTAGTACATAACTAAGATGGCACCAAACTCACAGACCTCATAATCCTTTAGTCAATATAGCTATAGTACATAATTGAAATGGTACTGAACTCACAAACCTTATTATCCTTCAGTCACTATAGCTGAAGTACATAAATAAAATGGCAGTAAACTCACAAACTTCATTACCCTTCAGTCACTATAACTGCAGTACACACTAAAAATGGCAATGAACTCACAAACATCATTACCGTTCAGTCATTATAGCTGTAGTATACAAATAAAATGGCACCAAACTCACAAACCTCATAATCCTTTAGTCAATATAGCTATAGTACATAATTGAAATGGTACTGAACTCACAAACCTTATTATCCTTCAGTCACTATAGCTGAAGTACATAAATAAAATGGCAGTAAACTCACAAACTTCATTACCCTTCAGTCATTATAACTGCAGTACACACTAAAAATGGCAATGAACTCACAAACATCATTACCGTTCAGTCATTATAGCTGTAGTATACAAATAAAATGGCACCAAACTCAAAAATCTCATTATCCTTCAGTCACTATAGCTGTAGTACATAACAAAAATGGCACTGAACTCACAAACATCATTACCGTTCAGTCATTATAGCTGCAGTACACAAATAAAATGGCACTGAACTCACAAACCTCATTACCCTTCAATCACTATAGCTGTAGTACATAACTAAAATGGCACCGAACTCACAAACCTTATTATCCTTCAGTCACTATAGCTGTAGTACATAACTAAAATGGCACTGAACTCACACAACTCATTACCCTTCAGTCACTATGGCTGTAGAACACAAATAAGCTGTAGTACATAACTAAAATGGGACTGCACTCACAAACCTTATTATCCTTCAGTCACTATATCTGTAGTACATAAATAAAATGGCACCAAACTCACAAACCTCATCCTTCAGTCACTATGGCAATAGTACATAACTAAAATGGCACCAAACTCACAAACCTCATTAACCTTCAGTCACTATAGCTCTAGTACAAAAATAAAATGGCACCAAACTCACAAACCTCATTAACCTTCAGTCACTATAGCTGTAGCACATACCTAAAATGGCACTGAACTCACAAATCTCATTATCCTTCAGTCACTATAGCTGTAGTACATAATTAAAATGGTACTGAACTCAAAAACCTCATTATCCTTCAGTTAATATAGCTGTAGTACATAATGAAATTGGCACCAAACTCACAAACCTCATTATCCTTCAGTCACTATAGCTGTAGTACATAATGAAATTGGCACCAAACTCACAAACCTCATTATTCTTTAGTCAATATAGCTGTAGTACATAACTAAAATGGCACTGAACTCACAAACCTTATTATCCTTCAGTCACTATAGCTGTAGTACATAAATAAAATGGCACTAAACTCACAAACCTCATTATCCTTCAGTCACTGTAGCTGTAGTACATAAATAAAATGGCACTAAACTCACAAACCTCATTATCCTTCAGTCACTATAACTGTAGTGCACACTAAGAATGGCAATGAACTCACAAACATCATTACCCTTCAGTCACTATAGCTGTAGTACACAAATAAAATGGCACCAAGCTCACAAACCTCATTATCCTTTAGTCAATATAGGTATAGTACATAAATAAAATGGTACTGAACTCACAAACCTCATTATCCTTCAGTCACTATAGCTGTAGTACATAACTAAAATGGCAATTAACTCACAAACCTCATTACCCGTCAGTCACTATAGCTGTAGTACATAAATAAAATGGCGCTAAACCCACAAACCTCATTATCCATCAGTCACTATAGCTGTAGTACATAACTAAAACAGGAATTAACTCACAAACCTCATTACCCTTCAGTCACTATAGCTGTAGTACATAAATAAAATGGCACTGAACTCACAGTCACTGTAGCTGTAGTACACAACTAAAAATGGCACTAACTCACAAACCTCTTTACCCTTCCATCACTACAGCTGTAGTACATAAATAAAATGACACTAAACTCACAAACCTCATTATCCTTCAGTCACTATAGCTTTAGCAAATAACTAAAATTGCACTAAACTCACAAACCTCATTATCCTTCAGTCACTATAGTTGCAGTACTTAATAAAATGGCACCAAACTCACAAACCTCATTATACTTCAGTCACTATAGCTGTAGTACACAAATAAAATGGCACCAGACTCACAAATCTCATTATCCCTTCAGTCACTATAGCTGTAGTACATGTTTAAAATTGCACTTAGCTCACAATCGTCTTCATCTTTCTGTGAGTTTAGCTTTAGATGGCAACTGTAAATTGTACTTAGTCACAGACTTGTTCCTCTTTTAGTGAGAATGGTTGTACTGTGGCCCCTTAACCATGAGCACCATGAATATACTCTGGACAATTTGTAGTTGAATGTAAAAAGGTACATTCTCTTCATCTTTTTAAAGCAGACCCTCACACATACACACACACACACAAACACACACACACACACACACACACACACACACACACACACACACACACACACACACACACTCTCAGAGTCCAAATGCAGAAAGTGCTTATTATTCAATCTAGTTATCAATCTCAGGCAGCTCTGACAACCTTAGATGTTATCATATAATCACACGTCTCTGCTGGATATTATGCACCTAAGTAGTCTCGGTAGCTCAACAGGTAGTGTACCCACCTTTTGTGTAGAAAGTTGTGGATTCTTTTACCACAGCAGATAAGTGGATTAATTTTCCAATACTGACATTGCAGTGCATTATTGTGTGTAGGGGGGGCTGCATTCCTAACTGTGTTATCCGCCATCCTTCACATGAGATGTTAAACTGAGGCCCCATTTGCCTGAGCTGGTGGTAGCAAATGAGGATGTAAAAGATCCACTACATTTATTGAAAAGAGTAGGGGAAATTCCCAGTGCCTTGTCAAAATGTACACTAGCCAATATGAATACCACCTCACGTCTCCCTTGAAAACAAGCCACAGGCCTAATGGGACTGACCTGGTCAACAAAGTGTAAATAAATAAATAAATCTGCCATATCTTCAACTTCAAACACTAGACTATTGTCTTGAAAACAGAAAATATTTATTTGAAAAGCTTATAATTTTACACACACACTTTCTTTCTAATATCACAAAGCACAGCACTCTAAAAGAATGTCTTGCCATGATTATATTTGTCTTTGTTATACTAAAACAAAAACTGAATATTGATCACTGAAGTTAAAACTGAAAGAAACTATGGTCAGTGTGATTATTGAATCAGAAACTGTCTTATAAAATTAAAAAGAATGTGCACTGCAAATTTTAAAGTATTAAGATGAATGGTGACTATTCCATCCGTAGAAGCATTCTGCTTCTTTATTGATGTACATCTATATCTTCCAGGCAAACTGCACTGTAAAAAGTTATTCTTTCTTGACAAATATTGTAATTCCGGTTGAATCTGGTTTCATCTGACTGCCTTGCTGAAAACTATTAACTGCAGAAGGCATTAACATACATCACTGACATATTTTTTAAAATTCACTCATAACTCCACCCCAGCAAACTTCAATTACTTCAATAAGAGCATTAATAAAGTACAAAACCTGAGAGTTTTGCTGATAATTACCTGATAGAGAAACAGCACTGCACAATTATGTTTTTAGGTATTGACAACTTCTACTTAGAAGATCCTCTGGTAAAATATATATTTTCTTGGCTGATATTTTAATCTGTAGCTGTCTAGACATAATATGAAAGCAGAAGCAGAGTTGTTAATGTATTACTACAGAGTGGAATTTGATTGTTACAGACTGAAACAGACTGAAAATGTACTTGCTGCAGGGAATGGTGTTATAATTAAAAATAAATAGAACTAACTTGCTCAAATGAATAATTTTGAAATAAGACTTGAATGTGAAATGAGCATGATCTGCCAGAGTCTTTTTAAATTTCAAAGCTATGAATGTTGTGGTAGAAAAAGAGACTAATTTAAAAACTGATATCTGAGTGAGAATAAACTATGGTAGAATATAGGTATGTGGATGTGTTGGGATTTAAACTCCATGACTGGTATCAAAAATAGCCACTGTGCTTTGAACACTGAAATAAGCGACTGTGCTTTATTTGTTTACGCCATGGTGCAAAAAATAAGTGGATAGGTGCTCATGAGTTTTTTTGTACTTCTGATATGATGAATATTCAGGAAGTGGTAGGAAGACTGGACATGTGACTTAGAAGAGTCAGTGAATAGAAATGAGTATGATCCCATAGTTCTGTGTGTGTGTGTGTGTATATGTATATAAAGGAGGCACAAAAAATCAAAAGCAGTATAGGAGAGGGTATAAATTATAGCCATTGAAGAATGCAGGCTTGCACTAAACAAAAATGGCAAAACAACTCAACTATGCAAAACAAATTAAATGTGTAGTCAAAAATAACCAGCTAGAATAAATAGTGCAGGGTGCTGCAGTCATTTGAGGCACTGGGTTATTAGAGTTACATACCTATCGTGGCTTTTGCTTGTATAGGGTGCTGGATGTGATATAGTTTCAGAATAGGTTTGAACAAGTTTCCCAAAACTCAGAGTTTTTCTTTTGAAGTGGATGGGGGAATCCACTTGGAGTAAAGGTCCATATATATGGATAAGGGGAGAGGATTTTAGCTACAAATAGCGTGCAGCTCCTTGATGTTGACGTCTGTTGTGGTCACATCACAGAGTTGCACTCACAAAAGAGTAACTCTACAAGAATGCAGAAATCACCAAAAAGCACTTTTGCATTAGAGAAAGTGCCTGAACCCAACATATGGTGTTTCACTAAAATGTTTCACAACATATGATGTCTCACTAAAACATTATTTATATATACCAGCTCCAAGGTTGCTCTATCTCATGGAAAGGAGAACATCCCCACTACACCACAAAATTAAAACTGCCAGGAAAACATGTACACTAGTGATTGCATAGAAGAATGGCAATCACTACTGTTTCATATACAAGCCTGGTTCCTTTAGGATGACACACACACAAAGCCAACTGAAAAATCTCAAGCAGGTCTGGATTTTGAATCCCAATGAATGCAAAGGGGAAAGAGAGCAAGATAATGTGATTCAAAGCAAAAATAAGACAAATCAGGACTTGAAAATGCAGGATTCAGTCAAGTTATAAGAATCTGGATAGCTAGCCTTGATAGAATTGTGTTACCTGTACTTTTGGTAGTCCGTGAAGCATGATGCTCCGAGAAATGTGGCTGGAATGTTAACATACTAACTTTAGATCCTTCTATAGCAGCAAGGAGGGTATAATTAGTTAGAAGCAGCTCTTTTCTTAAATCATGGGATCAGATGCATGATAAATTATTAGAGAAAGGGATGCTTAGAAAAGATAGAAAATGCAGATAACCATATAAGTAATAAACTCTACCTAGGATACACAGATTGATCTATGACTCTACTGTGGTTTGAATGTTATAGAAACTGCTCCATCCAGCGAAACATGCACATACATACATACACATACATGCACAGTTATGCAATTCATAGATGTGCAATAGCAACTAGATGTGCAAACCTTCCTCTTAACGCTGTTTTGCAGCTGAAAGAGCTAGTATGTTTTAAATGGTAACATTTGATTACAGCAGAATTCTATACACAATAACACTTTGCTATTTTTGCTAATTATTTTCCTACTATAGACTTTTTTCTTATTTTCCCCAGCACTTACCTAGCTAAATGCATTTTGTGATGATCCCTGTTGTTTTGGGTTTAGCAAAAGTATGCTTCATAACATGATGGTCAATGAATTAATTACAGGGCAATTTTATTTGACTTCTTTGCAACTGATCATGACTGAAAAAGATTTTTTGCCTAGATCACATATGTATAGAATTAATAAAGCAACTGTGAACTAATATCAGTGTACTATACTCTGACAACAGTTTTTAAAGCACCATTTACTGGTGCTGTGCCAAGACTTGATTTGAGGTATCCCACTGAATATTTTTTAGGTTCATGAAATGCTTCCTACTTATAGGTTTAGTCACTTAAGTTGTCATCATACCCTCTGAATGGCATTTCTAAGTGCTCCACATAGCTTGGATCAGCCAGAAGGAAAATTCAGAACCTTGTTGTAAGGTTATAGTAAATGTTTTATTATTTTTATGTTAGATGTAATAGTTATTTGTCTTTTTGAAACAGCTTTTCTGTTTTTTTTTTTCAAACTGTAATTACAAGTCAGGTTGACACAAAATATTTTGTGGGCTAATTTCTGGTGTCATTCCAGGGGGATCCAGTACCTGAAAGCTGGGGAAGATATGGTTGACAGACCACGATGCTTTGCCAGAGATGGCCTGCATCTGTCTCACTTGGGCTTTAGGCTTCTGGCAAAGGCACTTGCCTCCCCATAGTGCCTTTTTTAGAAAAAGTGATGAGGTTAAAACTACCAACATAAAAATCTCAACAAAACCCAAATTAAAGGTCATGCTGCTAAACACTAGGAGTCTAAACATGAAACTGCACTCATTGCAAGCATTTTTAACCCTGGAAAATGCTGACATCTGCATAGTCACAGAAACCTGGTTCAAAGCTGTGCAGAGTGCCCCAGCTATATCCGGTTGCTCATTCTATCATACATTCAGACTCCAAACTGTGGGTAGTAAAGCCAAAGGAGGTGAAGTTTCAATATATATTAAAGACATACACACCTCCAGGCTGATCAAACAGTATGACGCACAGGAGACACTCCAGGTGCAGTTAACCATTGACAAGATTCCTTTACAAATCATAGCTAGCTACCAGCCACCAACTCTGACTCAACATGCCCAAACTGCCTATCTAGACCTCTTCAAATCTATCAAAATTCAACCCTTTACTCTGATCCTGGGTGACTTTAACTACCCAAACATAGACTGGAAGAACTACTCATGCCAGAACACAAATGCCCAGAGATTCCACAATTTTGTCAATGCAAATGCTTTGGAACAGCTATTCGATAGCCCCACAAGAGGTAATAATATCTTGGACTTGGTATTAACCAATATGAGTAACCAGTGCAGTATCCCTGCAGTATCATCCCCCCTTGTAAGATCTGACCATAAAGTGGTCATGTTCAAAGTCACCATCTTCTCCGACCCCCCTCTAGATAGGGTCAAACATAAAAACTTCTCCAAATCTGATTACAGCCTCCTGAGGCGTCACAGCCCCTGCCCCTCTCTAGGAACTGGTACCAGTATTGAAAACTATACCAAATTACTATAGGAACATTTATATAGATGCCTAGAATCAGGAATACCAGACAGGACTAAATCAACCTCTGCAAGGAAGAGTAAACCTGCCTGCTGGACATCTGCAATAAATAAACTCTATAACAAAAGAAAAAAAATTGCTGTCCAGGACCAAGAAGGAGCAAGTGTCCAATTGGAAGCAATCTCTCCTTAGTCTAAACAAGCAAATAAGAGCACTAGTGAAATCCTCCAAAGCAAACTTTGAGTCCAAATTGGCCACATCTACTAGAGACAATGATAAGGCCCTCTTCACATACATTTGTAGTCTCAAAGGTAGCACTCAGATCTGTTCAGAACTGGTGGTCAAGGACATCATCCATACAAATGCTGTAGATATAGCAAACTTGCTAGCTGACAGATTCAGTGGAAATTTCACCCCTCTATCCCCCACCCAGTAAATCATGACATTCCCAGTACCTGCCCCCTTCTCCTTATATCTAGGGATCAGGTCATCACTGCTCTCTCAAAGGCAAAAAATACAGCCTCCATGGGACCTAGTAACATCCCAGACTGCATCCTACATGAACTCAGGCAGGAACGTGCAGCACCATTAAGTGCCCTATTCAATCAAAGCCTGAGTACTGGCTTTGTCCCAGCTGAGTGGAGGACAGCCACAGTCATTCATTTACACAAAAGTGGAGTTTCCACCGATCTGGATAATTATAGACCAATGGCCTAACTAGCCTGATCTACAAGGCCATGGAATGGATTATCATGGATCTCATTAACAAGGACAGTGGCAATCTCCAAACACTCGATCCCCACACAGTTTGCTTCATCAAAGGGAAGTCATGTCTTTTAAATTTGGTCGACTTTTTTGAGACCGTCACCAAAGCCATGGACAAGGGGAAGGCAGTGCACACCACCTACCTTGACCTGGCCAAAGCCTTTGACACTATTCCCCATTTGGCCATAATAGATAAACTCTCTCAACTAGGCATGAATCCATATATTACCAGATGGGTAGTTAACTTGCTCACTGATAGAACCCACCTAGTCAAAGTAAGAGAAGCCACCTCAAGCAGTAGGCCTGCATCGAGTGATTTACCCCAGGGTTCGGTCTTGGGGCCTCTGTTATTTGGGATATACTTTTCTGAGGTGCAGGCCAAAACCAGTGGGCTATGGCTGACTAAGTTTGCAGATGACTGCAAGCTGGGCACGATCATCAATTCCCCTAGTGACATGGACATCCTCCAAGAGAGTCTCACCCAAACAAATGACTGATGCCAGAAACATGGCCTCAAGCTGAATACAAAAAAATGCATCATCATCCCCTTTGGGGAGAGTGACGTCCCCACAAATTATCACATTAATAACAATGTCCTAACCACACAGTCAGTCGTGAAGGATTTGGGCACCCAGATTGATTTCAACCTGACTTTTGACAACCATGTTGCTTCCATTGTATGGAAAGCTTTCTACATGACCCACCTCATAGGTAAGGGTATCTCATCCAGGGACAAGGAGGTCATAACATCCCTGTATTCTTCCCTTATAAGGCCCATTATTGAGTACAACACCCCATTCAGCATGTACCTTGCAAAGCACATGAGCAGCTGGAGAGACCACAGAGGTTCCTCACTAGGAGAATCCAGGGTCTCAAAAATCTACCATACACAGATAGGCAAAAAGCCCTATCCCTCTACTCTCTGTTTCATACAGACTCCTCAGAGGTGACCTCTGTATGACATACAAGGTGATCTCAGACCCTGCCTTGATGGGACTGCTGCATATCTGCAAGTCAAGCTCCACTCGAGTAACCCATGCACACGGCCTCAACCTGATCTGTGACATCAGTAGGACTTGTTGGTGGGACAGATTTGTGCCCCAGAGACTCCCTCATCTGTGGAATAGACTCCTTGTCCACGTCAAGCAGAGTACCTTTTTACCCCTTTTTAAGCCCAACCTGGATAACTGGATGGGAAATAGAAAATACATCCCTGGGATTCCACCCGTGTCCCTGATAGACAGGGGCATTGGGTGCTGATTTGTCTATACATGGCCTAATCTCTTGGCTAGGCTTATAAGGGCCTCATGACCAGTAGCCTAGTAACTTCCTTTGATCCTATGATATTTATACAACATTCTGAAAGCATCCTTGAACAATTTTAATATTTAAGAAACATGTTTACAAAGCAACCCACAAGCAGATTGAAGCTTGTACTAGTACAGCTATTTTAAGTATTATTTTTTTAATAATTTACAATATCACAATTACATTTTACCTGGTAAAAACTAAACATGGACACTTCTTGTAAATAAGGACTGATATAAACAGTTATCTCTGATTTATCTTATAATATAAAGATTTGAAAATTGATCATAAAGTAGATTGAGCTTATAGTACTATAAAAGGCACTGTATTTTTGATTCACTTAGTCTGTACCATTTTGTCTGCTGTAGCAGTTGTGCAACTACAAGTTTAACATAAAAAATACCTTAGACATAGTAAGTTGGCAACATACTTAAATGTTTAAAGGTATTGCTTTTACTGCTGTGTAAAAATTTTAATAATGTAGGTTATACAGTTACATTTGCATTTAAAAAGTAATAAAATGCATCAGTCTATTTAACAGCTTTAAAATACTTAGTTGATATTGCAATTAATGTTTCATACATGAAATACAGCATATGAGTATATGCAAATGTAATTATATCAGTGTGATTCATATTTTTCATGAGCTATAATTCCAGGATTCTGAGTTTACACATTTTCTCCAAATATGCTATTTTCTCCCATACCCCAAAAACATTAGATAGGTAGACTTCTATGTTTAAATTGACCATAGGTGTGTGTGTGTGTGTGTGTGTGTGTGTGTGTGTGTGTGTGTGTGTGTGTGTGTGTGTGTGTGTGTGTGTGTGTGTGTGTGTGTGTGTTGTGAGTGTACAGTGTAGAGGAAAGGCCTGGCAATCTGCATGTCTTCCCTACTTCCTTACTAAACTCTTTGGAAAGTGTTAACTTTTCATGAGGTCACTGCAGGTATCTGAAGTGATTTGGCAGCATTGGATGGACTGGCAAATGTGGCAGAAGATAAGTTATGTCCAGGAATGCATTATATTGGAGTATTCATCCTGCAAAGTTTGTAGATATAGTTAGCAGGAATGGGTGACAGACATGCCCAGATCAGGGGGATATAAGGGGGAAAATCCACCCACACAATTAGTTCTAATCATGCAGCAGTTTGTTCCAGAATTTGCTGATTATGTGCTTAATTCCTACTTAACTTTTCAGAGTTGTGGAGATTACATTTATAGTCTTTACTCTTCTGATAGTCACTAAGTTCATCTTCACAACAGATTCTTCTGTCTGTAATGTTAAGCACATTCATCATCATCCGAAATGCAGCAGCAGCAGCAGTCGAAGCACTGACAAATACACGTTCAGAAATGCATAGTGCATGTTCTCTTACTAAAACTTTGCTTTTAGCAAGAATGACACCATCATTTTGTTAAAAAAAATTTGTTTTTAAAACCTGACTCCAAGGATTGCTTTTGAGATTCATAGAGAATCTCTGTTCACATATCAGAAGGTAGCAGTATATGACTGAGATTGAAAGTGGGCCGTGTAGCACTATATAAATAAATAAGTGTTCTCATTATAGTGGATAGCAGCACTAGGAAACCTTTGCTAACTGAGAGACCTGTCAGCAAGCTGCTACACACGAAGCGTGTATTCCACCTCCACCTGCCTACCCATTCTCAGATATCTGATAGAGGTTTAAATGGTATATAAATGCTCTTCCTACCTCTTATGTCCAGGATCCTGTTGAAATATTTATCCTTATAGCCCATGATTATTAATACATCCACCCTGCTTGCACTATCACATCCTTGTTTTAAGGTCAGAATGACTAATAAACCCTATTCCACTTCCCACACTGCCATAATTTCTCCCATCATTCTCTCCCATCTCCCCCTCTAATCATATCTCAGAATAGGGTAAGAAATAATAGTCCCCCACAACCATATATTACAGGGGGGTCTCCTCTAAGAAACACACTATTTCCTCATGGTCATGATTTAGCTATGTAAGGTGCAGCTGTTTTGAATGGATTAGTTTATAAAACAGATGTAACTTACAATTGATTTTCATATTGCTGGAGTGGAAGAGGTCCAGTAAATGCTATAAAATGGCATAATGCCTCACTACTCTGGCAGTGTAAGTATGTTTGTTTATCTGGTATGATAATGTGGACAGCACTGGTCATGTGACCCTTTCTGTAGCATGACAGTTCGTGTCACCCTATCCCCCATACCTCTGAACCCTATGAGGCCCAGCACTGTCTATGCACACAGTGCTCATAATTCTTTCTTGTGTTTACCTAGCCCCTACTCTGAGAAAGTTGATCACTCAAAAATGACATGCAGAAGTAACACAGAAGAAATGTCCATACCTCTCTGCTAATGAGCACACTAATTTGTGGCTGGGTAATTGATCCTGGGGCAGGTATGGCCCTAAAAGTCACAAGGCCCTTTGTCTCTGTATAGCAGTCATCTATTTTAACAACTTACAAGTTATGACCCTTGTTCTGTGAGTGACATTTTCATGTATGTTTCATTCTACCTTCTCCAAGAAAATTAATGTATCACATGCTACAAGGAGATGTAAGATCTTCCAGTCATCTCCATTAATGATTGTCTTCAAGTCATCCCAAAGAGGAAATAATATAAGAGTCAGCAGTCTTATAAACACATTTAGAATTATTTGGCTTTACTACAGACGTAATAGCTTTAAAACAATTTATGTGAGTAAACTGGAACAGGAAGTGAATGCAGTATTGACAAATGTTGTTAGGCATTTGAAAAAAATAAAACTTATTTAAAGACAGTTGCCAGAAGGGTATTACACTAAGATCTTTACTGAAATTTGGGTATATAACAGCCATTCTAGTGGAGAAGAAATAAAGCATCCACCTGTACTTCTGGCATCCTATGCTCAGTAATGTTAAATCTACATCAGAAGTGTCAGCCAGAGGGTAGGTTGAAGCAGTCACAGACCAGATCTCCTACCAGTGTGTGTGTGGGGAGGAAGTAGTTACTGGTTAGCATACCTCTCAGCTCTACAGATTTGCACAGAATGTCCATATGTCTGCCTCTTATTTTTCATCTGTTTCTCATAAAATTTTTTAAAAAGTTTTCTGGCAAATCATTGGCAAATTTTAGAGGAGTGAAGTTAGAAAATAATGACAGACATTTGAGATACAGACTTTCTACCTTTCAGAAAATTCATGCTAATGTGATACCTGTTATTCTATCAACCTTCTAAGTTTGTAAGAGCAATATTTAAAAATTGTCCCTATTTTTGAGCCTTTGTATCCCCATTATGTACGGCTTTGTCCAGATTTCTTGCTGTAAGAAGTGGAGAGGTATGCTGGTCAGATCTCCTACCAGAGTGTGTATGTGTGGGGGAATCTTCATGTTAAATTTTATTTTTTTTTAAATCCTTAACTTACATTAAGGCAAAATAATAAATACATAAGCACAAAAAATGCCAATATGCTGCAATATGTAAGGGGAAAGTTAAGATATAGATAAACATACACAACTCAAAAGAAAAAGTGACTCATCTAAGATATAACAGCACAGTCTCAGCTATATGTTCATTCAAAAAAGACAGTTCTTCAGGAAGTTTTTAAAATGATTAATCATGGTGGACTCTGTCAGTCACCTAGATGGCATATTCCAGAGGAATGAATTCAGGGAGTAACAACGATGACCTGATTGGCAGAGGATTCAAGCTACTCCTCTGGAACAGCCATTAGCACCTCCAGGAGGCCAAGCACAGTGAGTATGTTGTTACCAGTATGGAATGTTTCATGAGCTGGAAAGACCCACATCAATAAGGACCAGATGCACCATGTCCATAACTTCAAATAAGATGCACTAACAATTAGGCTTTCAGTGTAACTCTTGCAGATATTGTTTGATGTGTGCTGGCATATCTACCCTCATAAGTAACTCACCTGTATAGTTTTGGACTAGCTGCATGAAGCCAAGTTCACAGTCAGGGAACCATAGGTAGAGAGCATTCCAGTATTCCAGTCAGGAGGATACTAGGGCATGTACCACTATGGGGAGTTCTGCAGGTGAAATAAGCAGTTTAATTGGGAAGATGTTTCAAAAATGAAAACAGGTAGATTTGACAATGGCTATAACCTGGTCCTTGAGTGTCTATCTGTCTGCCTGAGAGTACACTCAAGTTTGTACACTCTTGATATGAATTACAGATTTTTCCCCAAATAGATGAGGTTGTGAGACAGTAATGTAACAGATGACTCCTTGAATGTAGCATATGTAGCCACCATCTTTGAGGCATTGAGTGTCAAACACTTGGTAACCATCCAATTACAGATGTGTTTCAGGCCATCTTTTAGGTTACTAAAGTTTGATGTAGGTCTCTGCGAAATGTGAAGCATAGCTGCCTGCCATGAGCAAAAAATGATAAAACAACCTTGCTTAAACAAAATTGCCAAGTGGAAATGTGCCCAGTGAACAGTAATGGACCCAATATGGAACACTATGAAACAGCACAGATGACAGGGTGGATACAGAGAAATTAACCACTGACACTAGTCTAAAGGTATTCCCAGAGAGATAGGAGGGCATACCAGTTAAGGACTATACCTGAAAGGCAACAGTACATTTCTAATTGGTCCAACAGAATCTCATGGTTCAGTGTATCGAAGGCTAATAAGAGATCAGCAATATCAAGACAGAGTGAAACTACTGGTGCTGCACCAGCTTCAGATGAAAATCAGAAACAAAAGTACCTAAGGGAAAACCTTAGAAAGAAAAGGTGAAAAGCCTACAGATAATCACATGCATTTTTCAGATATGTTTAAAAAAACTGTAGCATTTTAACTAAGTTAAGTTACAGTCTCCTCTCTTAAATATGACAGATGTTTGACAATAATTGTTTAACATGGCAGTATCCGTCTCAAGTATGTACTGACAATAATTACACCTGCCACATTTGATAGAGCCTGTCTTATAAGTTGATTTCCCCCTTTCTAAAACTTCCTTAAATGTTATCAAGCACCTTGTATATAAAAGTAGGTTTGTCACCCAGATGTCGGTAAAGATCCTTATCCGTTTTTAAAATAGCCCAGTTATGAGAAACAGTATTTTTCACCATATGACTAAGTCCATCATATTTGATAGTCATTCCCTGATGGAAATTTCTCGAATTTAACTGTGCATTTATGTGCCCACCTGAGTCCTTCACCAAATAAGTTTACCCAAATTGCATGGAAGATGAGTGTTCCTTTTCTCCATTGTCAGACTGTAACTCAACAGGCTTAATTTATGTAGCAGCACGACACAGAAACAGCAAACCAGGATCCAAAATAGGTTTATTGTCTTCACACTCTAGCGCCTCGGCCACTGTAAGCCTTCAAGGAGTAAAGTATCAGTAACATAACACAGTTTATATAATCACACCAATCAATCAATAAAACCATTATACAATTAGATAATAAAATTACTCAATTAAATCACATTTTTCCAACAGCATTCTGTGTTCAAACCTCTAGGTAATAAAGTGCCAAACTTTAAAATAAAAAACAGTTTCATACTTTAAAAAGTAATTTGCCCACCACTACATCATCAGACTCAAACTTTGCTATCTGCTGTAAAATAGTAGCTTTTAAAGTATCACTGCTACCTTCATGAAATTCACAAAAATGTTGAGCCAAAGGGCTCATTTTTTTATTTTTTATATCCCTAAGATGTTCTAACAGCCTGACTTTAAACATTCTTTTAGTTTGCCCAATGTAGAACTTATTACATCCACATGTAATTGCATAAACCACCCTATTAGTTCTACAAGTGTATGAGCCACTTGAATAAAATTGTATATTATTAATATTAGAAAAAGCTCTATATACAAATGGGCAAGCCTGACATTTCCTACATGGGAATGTACCTAAACTAGATGGTTGCAGAGGTATTTTATTCCCTGGGTTAAAAAATTTTGTTCGTACAACCATGTCCTTAATACTCTTACCTCTTTTATAAGAAAAAATTAATTTTTTCATTTTTAAATTTCTTAATTCATCAAAATTATCTAAAAACACCCAAAAATGTGATATCTTATATTTTATCATATCACTACATACATTATATGTGGACACTACAAATAAATTATTATCCACCTTACTTTCTCTATTTACTGTATAACTATTAATGATCTTTTTCTTATTATACCTATCATATCTCATATTTATGATTTTTTCTATATCAGCATCCACTAATTTACTATCATAATTTCTATTCAAAAACATCCTTTTAGTTGTTTGAATTTCCTTATAAAACACTTCATCATTACGACATAACCTAGAAATTCTTAAAAAATCACCATATGGCAATGCTCTAATAATATGTGCAGGATGACAGCTATTTGCTTGTAAAAAATCATGTGGATCCCCAAATTTCCTATATAAACTTGTAATTATGGGCAAACCATCAATACCTTGTAAATTAATATCTAGAAAGTTAACTGACTGCCCACATTGTATCCCATCAAAATTAATTTTAAATCTATTGATTTGGATTTCTGGTACAAAATTCTGTATATCATCATGTCCACCCTCACACAAGAATATCAAATCATCTATGTATCTGTAATACAATTTCACATATTTCTTTACAAATTCATTCCTATAGATGCATTCTTTCTCTACCAAGCCCATAAATGTATTTGCATACATTGGGGCAAATGGGGCACCCATTGCCGTTCCTTGTTTTTGATGAAAAATTAAATTATCAAAATAAAAATAATTATTTTCTAAGCAAAATTGTACAAGATCTAATATATAATGTGTGTGAGGTGAATCTCCCATGCTGTTAAACACAGCTTCTAAACCAAATCTATGTTGGATATTCGTATAAAGACTCTTAACGTCTAAAGTAATCCAAAACATATTCTTATTCCAAATAACTGATTTAATTTTTTCCAAAAAATCAAAAGAATCTTTAATATAAGAGGGAAGACAGGCAGCTTCTTTCAATAATAATTTATGTAACACAACACCTAGATTGTGTAAAAAATATTTCCTAGCAGACACTATAGGTCTACCTGGTGGTTTATCTAAATTCTTGTGTAATTTGGGGAGACAGTAAAAATAAGCAGGACTAGTATCACTTAAGCAGAGTTTCTTCTTTACATCATTCTCAGACCAAAAACCTAAACGTAAACCTTTTTGAATTAGATTCACATATTTAGTTTTTGCCTGTTCAATACCATCCTGATGAACTATACGATACACTGTTTCATCCCCTAATAAATCCCAACACATTTCTAAATATTGTGTATAATGCATAATCACAATCTTATTGCCTTTGTCCAAAGGCTTTATGACCAACTCTGTTTGTTTGGAAAAGTTTCTCAATTCCTGCCATTCTATCTTGGACAAGTTATATGTAACTGAATTCCTATCAAAATGTTTTAACTCAAACTCTAATTCAAAATCTAGCATTGCATGTAATTTTTTGATACCATCATTACAACATGGAGGCATAAATGTACTTGCTTGTACTCAAGCACCTTGTATATAAAAGTAGGTTTGTCACCCAGATGTCGGTAAAGATCCTTATCCGTTTTTAAAATAGCCCAGTTATAAGTAGGTTTGTCACCCAGATGTCGGTAAAGATCCTTATCCGTTTTTAAAATAGCCCAGTTATGAGAAACAGTATTTTTCACCATGTGACTAAGTCCATCATATTTGATAGTCATTCCCTGATGGAAATTTCTCGAATTTAACTGTGCATTTATGTGCCCACCTGAGTCCTTCACCAAATAAGTTTACCCAAATTGCATGGAAGATGAGTGTTCCTTTTCTCCATTGTCAGACTGTAACTCAACAGGCTTAGTTTATGTAGCACTCTGTGACCAATGTTATGGTTTTTACGTTGGTAACACAGAGGGGAAATTGGCCAACAGGATTTATGAGCACCTACACGATATTAAAAGGCTTAATCTAATAATGCAGTATACAGACAGTCCATTACCTTGCGAAGGTTTTAAAAAATTTATATTTGGCATTTTGGAAGTTGTTCCATTGGAAGCCAGAGGAGCCTGGGAGAACAAGTCAGAGTATAAGGAACTCCTCTGGCAACATAGGCCCGATGCTACTATTACTCCAGGTCTTAATGACCACATTTCGTTGCAACTGGTACTGAAAATGAGAGCAGCTAAACTCTGAACTTACAGTTTGGAATATTTTAAATTGTTTAGATATTTACAATCTGGGACTTACAACGTGTTTGATGTTGTTTTAAAATTTCACACTTTTACAATATTTTATATGTTATATTTTTTATGACAGAACTTTCCTTAGTCAAGATTTTTCATTGAAGAAGTATTTAGGGAAGTTTATGGAGAGAGCATGTTAGAATTTTCTTTAATTTTTACTATTCTCACTGTTTACTTCTAGCTCTTTGGCTTTACCGTTTGATTAGAATCAATTGTTCCCAATTAATGTGAGAGAATTTTATTCTAATTAAGATTATAGAAGGGGTACCATATGTGGCAAACTATTTTTGGTTTATTGTTCTGAAGACGTCCACGGTGCTGGACAAAAGCACTTAACCTGTTAATAAAACTGAGTTTGTATTGTTATTTTTCACCTGGATGTTTGCTTTATTATATGTACAGCGTACAGCCACTGATTGTGACGATTTGTGGTTCTTAGCTTTTAAAATCTGTTGCACCTTACACCATTCTTTTTTCAGGATGACACTGAACACTGTTAGTCCCTAATCTTACATTGCTTAGGTGTCCATAGCAAGCTTTGGTTAAGCACTTCTAAGCCCTGTTAAGCCCGGTTAAGATTGGTTCTCACACTAGGGACCTGCTTTACAAGTTTATCTTTTTTCCAAATTCCGAATGCAATCATGGCATTCCATACATTACCAGTAGATTAAGAACCATATGCTTTTAACGAGTTGCCCGTTTTCTAAACTGGTGGGCTCACTTCATACAAGTTTAAGCAGCAGCAGTGGTTTATGGTTAGCTATCCATTCAGTGCATCTGAAGAATACCAGAAATTGCTTACATTATGCCATATTTTGAAATCTGCATTGCCCAAGCAAAATACTAACACAGCTCCATTAAATAAAACTGATGGTGTGGATGAAAACAAAAAGTAAAACTGTTAAAGGATTACATATTACATTATTGTAGTTTCAGTACTTAGAATACCATATGGTCAGCACCATATGATCGAAGTACTAAAACTTCAAAAGTGTAATAATAAAAAAACAAAACAAACAAAGGTAACTTCTGAGAGCAGGGGGGCAAGCACCCCTGCACCCTCCACACCCCTCTACTTAAATATAGCAACTCTGAGATCGCACTTTAACGGAGTTAAGCGCAGGAAAGGGAAGGTTTCCCTTCCCTATGCTCTAGGGCAATCTCGGAGTTGATATATTTAAGCAGTGGGGGTGTGGGGGTGCAGGGGGCTTGCCCTCCTTCCTACACCCTTTACTTTTTCTTTTTCTTTTCATTTTTTTATGAATATTCGAATATTTAATCGTTTGATCATTAAAGGTCGACCTTTAGTGATTTAAACGATTGAATATTCGATGTTCCAATAGGAACCCCTGTTAAAGATGTGTTGAAAATCAAATAGAATCAAACATGACAAAAGGTTCATTTGTTAGTGCTCTAGCCTGTGCTTTTTAATAATGTTATTACTGCAATATTTGATTAGAGAAGCCAAACAGGTAACTGAACAGCTAAACAAAAGAGCGAAGCAAATCCAAAACACTCGGTTCCCGAGTGTTTTGGATTTGCTTCGCTCTTTTGTTTAGCAATATTTGATTAGGTAAATATAATGTTGGCTTCTGAAAAGTACTTATAATCATATTGCATTTGGATTCACTAATTCTTATACCATACCTTACAGTTCTAAATAAGTGTTTCACAAATAATTCCGCTTGTAATGTGAATAACTGGATTACAGTACTTATTGGTAGAAAAATGGTGGAAGGTAAACCCTTTATAAGCAGTACTCTTGAGAAATAATAAAACAAAGTAAGTGGATTTTCTTTTTTTTCCCTTTTACTAAAAAAATTTGAATTTTGGATATGAAATATGCACTGTCCTGGACAGATAATCACTAAACAAAAAAAGAGATTTAAATTCATATTTATATTCTGAACATATTCAAAAATAGGCTGGCACAGAAGTCAATACCTGTATGCAAGTTATTAGTGCACTGTATAACATGATCCTGTTTCACTGAGTAACTCATCCAGTTAAACAAAATCCACAGATGTTTAGAAAAATAATTTCTGAGGTAAAATAATTTTATTATGATTAGCATCCCCTATGCTTGATTAATACATGATTGATGAAAGAAAAATGTTTGATCTCAACAGATTGAAAGGAACACATTTATATAAATGCCTGAATAAGTGTTTTTGTAGGGTGTCAAGCCATATGTACCACATGAGCTTACGTATGCTAACTCCACAGTTGCACAACTTGTGGGAAAGGTGAAACTCCACGTTGCAACATGCATAGGGTTACCACCTGTCCCACTTTGCGAGGGACAGTCCCTCTTTGGGCAGTTGTGTCCTGCATAAAAATTGAAAAAATGGCAAATATTTCCTATATTCAATGTAATAGTTGCATAAAACAGTTATTCTGTTTCTGAAACACCTAAATGTTATAAGAAACAGAATAAGCAACTAAAATGCTACAAGAATAAGCATTTATTTAGGCAAAAAAAGTGAAGTTCTGTCCCTTGTACCGGCCGTGGGTATGTTTTGCCTTGCAAAATCTGACATTTGTACAAAAAATGTCCCACTTTGGGCATTTGAAAAGGTGGCAACCCTAAACACTCAGCATTCTTGCATCACATACTCTTAGAGTATACAGGCTTTTAGCTCAACCAGTTTTCTTTGAAACATTTCAACCCAACAATATACTAGCACTGCTAGTATAAGTTCAACTTGCATGTTTTGTAGCAGCAAACTGTAGCATTTGGAATTTGGAAAAAAGATAAACTTGTAAAGCAGGTCCCTAGTGTGAGAACCAATCTTAACATGGATCCATATATTTACTGACACACAGTCTGTGAAGGGATGACATGAGAGTCACCTCCATTAATTTTGCTGATCCTGTTACCTTTTTAATCTTTGTTTATAAGCTACAACTCTGCTTCAGTAAACATTACAGCTTGAGATCAGGTTTTAAATTTAGACATTTAAGTAAAATAGACATTTGCTTATATCCCAATATTGTCTGAGCTTGACTACAGTTTGCACATATCCCCATGTCCTTTTTTGGTTTTATCTAGGGCTACAGTTTGCTGCTACAAAACATGCAAGTTGAACTTATACTAGCAGTGCCAGTAGTAAAACACATAGCACACTACCTAGGAGGCTGTGGGTTCTATTCCAACAGCAGGAAAATGAATTGCTGATATTGCAATGCAGCATAATGGGGTGCTGCACTTCTGTCATGAGACTTTAAACCAAGGTCTCATCTTCATGAGTTGATGGTAACTCAGGTGGATGTAAAAGGTCCCATGGCACTTATTGAAAAGAGTGGGAGAATTTCCACAGTGCCTAGGCCAAATTTACCTATTAGTATAAATGCCACCTTTCGTCTCCCCTGAAAAGAGGCCACTAGCTTAGTGGGACTAACCCTGTCAACAAAAGTATAAGTAAATAAACAAATAAATAAACTGCCTACATACTTATTACCTGTGCTTGCTTCTTGTTGTATGGATCGCAACTGTAAAGTTTTAACTTAGTCCACTCTCCTGGATGGGAAAAAGATTAACTCCAAAGATGGAGAGAATGGAACACAACTAAATTTGAAAAAAGGCACAAGCTTGTGTTGTAATAACTTAGGAATGTACATGATATTGGCTAAATATTCAAAACATGATGAACATAAAATGCTAGTAGTCCTAGAAACAGTATTGCTCAGTAAGTAGAGAAGTTAAGAATTGCCTTTATAATTGTTCTTATATGTATGTATGCACGTGTTTTTATTTATGCATTTATTTATTTATATATGGGCCTAGTTATTCATGTACACAGTGAGCAGATGCAAAGATGCATTTTGTGTAGTTTAATACTATGAACCACCATAATTCGTACACAATGATTAGTACAGTATCATCCATGGTAGTTAGTACACGAAAGGGATAAACTCTCACATGTTATTTAAATGTATAGAGGAATGCATAGTACACTGCTGGGTACTATGTGTTCTGTGTTCAGTGATTGGAGAAGTGCTACATAGCATGACAACACTACACAGTGTAATACACAATACACACAAGCATTTATATTTTATATATAGAGGGATAGATAAATTGTGCTATAGTAGAATTGTAAGGCCTATCATTCAATTAAATGGTCCATAAATGGACAGAAAGAGATGAAAGATGTACCATGTAATAAGATGTCTTTTAGGAAGACACAAAGTAATTGTCCTATATAACAGAATGAAAACTGCAGAGGGATTACAGGGAGATGCAGGCCAAGACCTGATCCAGATGAGCTATACAGGCTAATGGGCCTCTCAAGACCAGAGAGATTAGGAGGCCTAAAGGAGGATATGCATATTATCTTTGCACATTATCAGGGAATGAACATATTCCCCAAGCTCGAGAACTGTGCAATTCCACATACCTGTTGACCATCTGCTTTGTCAACCAAATTGTGTCAACTAAACAGATCTCAACCAAAAGTAGATATGCCCTTATTTGCTTCTGCTGTATACACCCACATATATACAGAGAGAGAGAGAGATGCATATATATAATATACACATGAATAACGATACATTTATATCCCAAACAACTTGAATTATAGACAGACATGTTGGAGTAGTGCAGCAGTTTGGACTTTTTTTACCACATTTTTCAAATAGTAGCCATGGCTTATATTAAAAACACAGCATTAGATCCTCTTTCAAGGGCTGCATTTATTAGATATGTTGATTAGTGCTCTGCAATTTCAGTTTAGGTACAGATCTGGTATGCAGTTTATTACTGTATTTATTACTGTGTTAAGCATGTTATTCACTGACCAGGTAGACCAATCTAAGTTATTGTCTGCATGCCAAGCATAGTGGTACAAAGAAATAATATACAAAAGACTGAGCAAGCAAAACATATTTCAGTTATAACTCTTATCTGTAGATAAGAAAGCATAATGTCAAATAAAGTATTGTTTCAGAAGTAGGTACTGATTTGTGGGAATATGTAAAGAATATTGGCTGATAAATAACTATTACATTTGTTGGTGATAAAGCAGTGTGTGCACAGCTGTGTACATGTAACGGCTAGCATTTAACACTTTAGTCTACAGTAAATGCAGATAGGTGATGGATTTATTAGAAATGGCCTTATTTTGCAGGCCTATGAGGTTGGGAGTTGGTATATATGGGGTTGGGGGTTAGTATGACGGTTAAGGTGTTTACCTCACAGGGTTTTATTCTCACCTTTGAAAGAGAAATTGGCTAGGCTTAAAATGGTCCACAAGGGCAGCTAACCTAGTACCTACCTATAATATGGCACTTTTAAAAACCTTGATCATTGCATGGGAAATCGCAAATTCACCCGCCCCAGACTGATCCCCATGCTTCTGGTAGACAAAGGTCGACAGTAAGGAAAATTAATACTCAACTAACATAACCCACACACACACACACACACACACACACACACACACACACACACACACACACACACACAACTCATAGCTACCTCTTTACTAACATACTCCACCATACAGGCACCCATGAAACTCTGGGGGAAATAAATGGGCTGGGTTGCAAACTAGACTTGTAAAGAACCTGGTGATCATTAGCCTAGCATAAATCTATGCACAAAGACAGTTAAAGAAAGATCATGTGATAAAAAGGAAGAAGATGGAGTTGCAAATATATATGCAAGCAGGTATGGGAAGATGAGGGCAATAAACAGACAGATGGAAAATCATATCAAAATGAAAGGGAAATTGAGCAGTATAAGACAATGCTGCAAACCTAGAAATAATGGGAAGCTGCACTACATAAAAAGAGTAAGCTAACAAAAAAAAGTGTGAGAAGAAAATTAAATGCTGATCTTTTGAAAAAAAATCTGAGAATAGATGGGATAGCAAATAGGCCTGCCTCGGCAGGTCAAAAAGTTTTATACAGTGTGTTCATATTTGTTGCTGCTGAACTAACTCCATGTTGCAGAGGGATAAAGGCATGACTGTACTCAAAAGACCAAGGTTCAAGTACCAGTCTGGATGCTAGAAGTGACAGCTGAGGAGGCATGGAAATAAAGCAACTAACACTGCTTCTCAAATCCAGGGAGACAGTTAGTTTGTTCCCACAGCAAGAACTCTGCTGGCACAGGTCTAGTCCAAGACCTATATGAGGTCCAGCTAAGCAGAGTGGCTGTGTGAAAGCATGTACCTTCAAATAGCTCAGCATAGCAGGACACTGTACCACTCTAGTCAGCCAACTGACTAAGTAATGTACACTCAAGAAATGGAATCATCTAGGTTGTCAAGACAGTCATACATGACTTTCTCTCTACAAAGCTATGATACAATAACGTGAGTTTCTGAAAGGCAAGCCTCCTACTGAGGATGAAGATCCTTATGTAATAACATCACATATTATGTTTTCAAGAGAGAAATGGAACATTGTGATAGGACATCTGAAGGTATGATACTCAGCTGTGGTAAAGGACAAAAAAGTATCTACCATTGTTGAAATGGTGAATTAAAGAATGCAGTTGTAATATTAATACAGATATAATAGTGTAAGGAGTAAAAATGTAAAAAGACCATATGAAAACTGAAAATAAGAAGGGTGGGAATAGTGTCCTGAGCAGGCAACAAATATGCTACAAGCTTTATTTAATAGAAACGTTTTTTTTTTTGTTTTGTTTTGTTTTTATGTGAGGGGGTCAGAAAAAATATCTAGCTTACCAACTCTTGTGGTTGTATAAGTGCACCTGTTTGGAAACAGGAAAAGAAGATTCCAATGGCCGAGCCCATGCATGTGCAAGACCATATCTTGTGGGGAATGGGGATGAAAGGTGGGCTACAAACCCAGTTACGGAAGTTGACTGGAATGAGATTATCTTGTAAATTTGTTAGAACTTCATGTCTCAAAACATGGTACTGGGAATCTGTAGGGCACATGCATTCACTTTCACCTTACCAGAGGTACAGGTTATAATGTCATTACATGATGCTGAATGAATTAGCATGGTCATGAGCATATACTAGGCAGTGCAGAACAGTGGTATTTAAAACTGAAGGTGTTTGGATGTGAAATATTACTAAATCAAAGATAAGGCAAATAAGTTGCAAAATCATTTTTGTCAAGTATGTGACAGATATTGACACAAAGCTCAATCTGGAATAATATCAGATAATGGCCATTCGGTTTACAATCAACTTTGTTCAAATTCTGTATGTCCGATCGCCCAATTCAACAATTTGAAATAACAAAAAAAAAAATGTTGACATGAACAACAGCGAATGTTAGGGTCCATTCACTGCTGTGCATTTCAACATTTTGAATGTAGATCGCACTATAGTGGAGATTGGAAATGTACCCTTTTCCTCACTGTAGTGCGATCTTGGAATTTGTATATATAAATAGCAGGAGGTGTGGGGGGTGCAGGGGGCTTGCCTCCCTGCAAAAGCATTTTGTTATTGTTGACCGGAAGTGTAGTATTTTCGGTAAAGTCGACATTTCTGAGATGTCGACTTTACCGAAATGCTGTATTCTACATTTAGTTTGGTCGTTCTTGTGATTTCCGATATTTTGATTGGGAAATCTGAACACTTGCACAATGTCAGTATGACAATATGATAGGAAACTGGCCATTCATAGCCTGCAGAGATGTATGCAATTTGTTTTTTTAAAATAGCTGCAATAATTGCAAATAAATGTACTTTGGGTGGACTGTAAAACAATGCTTACTTGGGAGCATCTTCATAACACTGATTTAACACAGGCACTAGTTGTAACCAACCAGCACAGGTTTGCATCAGGAATATGAAACATTACTACTAGCATGTAATAAATATTTTATGTAGAAACAGTGAAGCTGCATAAACATCACAAATGAGTGAAATGCTGAATCCATATGCAAATATCACATATTTTAAGTCTGATTACTACATTTTGTACTTACATAGGTAATGCTCACAAACTATGCTGATGGCATTGATACCCTATAGAAATTATTTTTTTATATTATCTCCAGATTAGACCCCATATCATCATCAATAGAGGTTTGTCAAAAACAAATAAATAAATGCTGTTTAGCCGAAGGTGTTTATTTCTCTTGAACCAAAGATAAACTATCAGTGCTCTTTTTCTGCAGAATTGGAATGATTCCCACAGTAATCACTTTAGATGGCAGACTGGTACTGTACAAGCTCAGTACAGGATATGATTTCAATGGTTTTAAAAGCTATCAAAAAAGTATAGCTTTAAAGTGCACATGATGCATCAATTTACTACTGAAAAAGATGTTCACTTGATACATTTTTCCCAGACTGAAAAGTTTAAGAACCCTGCACAATTGTTTTGACATTAAGAGGACTGTAAGGCATATTTCTTTCTGATTTTACCAAATAAACCACCTTTGGCAAGTCTTGCTATGCAGCAGATTGTGTTAACTTTGTGTACTTTGCATTTCCAACTCATTAATCAAGGTGAATTCTGTAGTACTGCTTCCATGTTGCCTTTTACAATGTTATCTTTAGCAGAGGTCTCATAATGCTTCAGGAGAAACAGTATCCAATGTAAGCAGATACGTGCTTTAAGTCAAGTATATCTGCAGTCATGCTCAGTTATATAAACTCTGAGTGATCAACATCTCAGTTCCAAATGTTCTTAACATTTGACAGCATTAAGCACATGCAAATAACTGAACTATTAAAGTTACAGTCATTTGACAGTAACTGGTTAGTTCCTTACCTTAACTTTTGCAGTATATCTTTATCCACAAACTATCATTCTTTGAGAGAAATCCCAAGGTTTCAGTAGGCATGCTGAGATGGTTCTGTCCAGAGCACTACAATCCCTTCACTGCTGTGATAATGAAATACATCTTGGCCTTCTTTACATCTTTTATGAATCATGAAAAACAGCAGGTAGTGTACCTTTTCTTGTATTACTAGCCAAAATCAATGAAAGTCTGTGACCATACAAGTAAACGTCCGTACTAAGGCCTATGGATTACTCAACAAACAGCAGCCTAGATTTGGAATGCAATACACTACTAAATCTGCAATGCTGTCCTTCATCAATAGCATATCTGAACCAGCAGAAGTAGATGAATTGACTAATGCTGTATTTGATGGACTGTTCTAAAGCAGTCAGGTAAACACAAGAGATGTGTCAGTCTGTAGCAAAAAGCTAAAGTTGGCTTCTTGCTGCAGTTACACCTACTAATGCATTCATTTAAACAGTCAAGGAACCACCTGACTAACTGACTGACTGCTTAAATGAATAGCACCGTCCCACTTCTGCCTAACTGGCAGCTCATCTGCATTGTCAGTTGTGCCCTAGTAATAGCCAGCAGATAGGGTGGCTTTCCTCTTCACCCCACCCTAACTGTGGTCTTTTTTGTGTACTTCAATACAAGTTACTCCTTAAACAATTTAAATAAACTATTATTTTTTGTCAAGCTTACGTTATAACCAGTAAGGTTTTGATGCACCACTAGGCAATGTCATTGTCCACGTGACATTTAACCTTTTCATTTACTCTATAGTAATAACTCTTCCAAATATTAGCATATCTCCTTATCCTAATTACATGGTCATTAAAGCCTCAGGCAGCTCATCTTCATATATAATAAAAAAATCAACAATTACTTGACATAGCTATGACTAGCTATAAAATTATTGGGACTAGAAGTAAATCAAGATAAGACCAAATCCATCCTAACTAGCACAGAAAATGTTCTTATTATGGTCAAAAGTAGAAAGAACTCCTTTGGACCAGATGATAGTTATTTTTAATCAGTTCAGACTTACAAGTATTTGGGGTGAAGTATAGAACCTGCATTGACCTTTTCCATCTATTTCCATAATTATATACAAGTTATGAGGTCTACTGTCCATCTGCCATAGAGTTGTTCATCTAATAGCTAGAGCGGCAGGGTGGACACTAAGAAAAGGGAAGGGAGGATAAATCCATCTCTAGAGTGCAGAATACCTAACATGTATGCCCCTTCTATTTACAAGCTGCATAGACTACTCAAAAAAAAAATGTCAGACCCATGACAAGTATACAGAAGAGACTATGTGACTGTCTTATTCTTAGCAATGCAGTTGATTCCCCATTTCCCCATAAAAAATATTATCCTGCAATTATTGCAAGTTGCTTGCTTTGCAGATAATTACACAGACTCACCTCATGGCAAGCAGTTCAGCTCTTTATATGATCCATAAATATCATACTGATATGCATAAATCAGTGCTGATACTAAACTTTTGTATCATCGGCACCTGACAGCCACATTCACTGACAACTTCCTCTTGGGGCAACTGCCACCTTCACCCTGCCCTTGTTATAGTTCTGCCATCATGTACACTCTAAGCATTTTGTAAATCAATATGGATTACTGCAGATCACTGAGTAGAACTCTGAAAGTTAAAGTAATCTCAAGAACACTAAGCTCAATTGTATTTACTGTTACAGAATCCTGAAGTTTCAAGCAACTTGACTTGACTAATCAAAAATCAGAAAATATATGCCATCTCTGGTGTAGGGGATAAAACCTTCAGTATGACAGTTATGATACAGTCTTAAGTAGTCCACGGGCTGGAACAGTGGCATGAGGTGGGGTCAGTATGAATGGTCAATGTCTGCTCACCCATCCTGAAGGGAGGCAGCTGCCTGGTCTCCTGTAGTACCAAGATGGCAAGTGACAGGGTGTACATCATGCAGGGTCATGAAACAGGGACAAATTCTCATCATTATCCAAGTGTTTCATGTGTGGTACCTCCATGCTATACGTGTGGAAGTGCATACAAAGAATGGTGAGGAAGTGTTGCTACACCAAGTACTTTAGCCAGTAGGGTAAGAATTAGGCTTCATAAATAACAAAACTCTGTCCTCACAGGAATGAGATATCAGCAGTGCATGCCAAGCCAAGATGATAAAGTTTTCATTATAAAAAGCTATTCTCCCCCAGAAGGATGAATCCCTTCTATGTGATATTGTATGATACTAAAACCAAGGCAAATAATGGGTGAAAAATTGGTCAACAGGGTGAATGGGGCAGCTTGATGGCAAAGGATCTCCAAGAGAAAAAGTAGAAAAAAATCAGAAAGTACAAATGATATAATGGTTAAGTTCTTTGCATCCCATACACAGGGTACAATTCTGACCTCTGGCCACTGCCTATTTGGCATTTGCATTTTCTCCCTGTATCTCTGTGGGGTTCTTCCCAGCTCCAGAAAACATGCTGAGTGTTTCCTCCTCAAACACACCGATGAATAGAGCTGTGGGCAGCAGCACAGACTCTACATGATGCCCTATAAGGGGAAGAGTTCTATAGACCAGCCTCTGTGAGCAGCTACTATGGTGTGCATTATCCTGAAGATAGGAGAACATGAATCACAGACTGTATGCTATGGCAGGGCTAGCCACTTGACTGTGTAAAATATGGCTCTAGGTGATTCAGTCATTTTGACTAATGTCTTCAAAATGGCATGGATATTTAGGTTCATAGGATGATACTAGGCTATTGGCCCAGAGGCCCTTATAAGCCTAGCCAAGAATTTCACCCATGTCCCCACAAAGTCAGTACCTGTGTCCCCTGTCCAGCAGGGACACAGGCAGGATCCCAGGGGTGTATTTTCTGTTAACCATCCAGTTTTCTCTTAAAGATTGCTAGAGAGTTACTCTGCTTGACATGGAGAGCGAGTCTATTCCACAGACGGGGGAGTCTTTGGGACACAATTCTATCCTGCCAACAAGTTTTATTAATGTCACAGACCAGGTTAAGGCCTTGCATGAGGGTTGCATGAATGGAGTTTGTCTTATGGATATGCAGCAACTCTATCAAGGCTGGGTTGAAATGGCCTTGTATGCAAAACATAGGTCATCTCTGAGCAGTCTGTATGAGATGGAGTAGAGGGACAGAGCTTTTAGCCTATCTGTATAGGACATGTGTTTGAGACCCTGGATCTTCCTGGTCAGGAACCTCTGTGGTCTATCCAACTGCTGTATGTGCTTTGGAAGGTACATGCCAAAGGGGGAACTGTACTCGATAATGGGTCTGATAAGTGAGGAGTACAGGGATATTATGACCTCCTTGTTCCTGGATGAAATACCATTATTTATGAAGTGGGCCACATAGGAGCAACTTGGTGGTCAAAAGTCAGTTTGCTATCAACCTGGGTGCCCAGGTCCCTCACGTTTGATTGCATGCTTAGTACATTGTTATTAATGTGATAATTAGTGGGGATGACATTTTCCCCAAAGGGGATAATGATGCATTTCTTGGCATTCAGTTTGAGGCTATGCTACTGGCACCAGTCATTAGTTTGGGTAAGGCCCTCTTGGAATGTTCACATCACTAGGGGAATTTTATGGAAGAGCCCAGCTTGCAGTCATTTGAAAACTTGCTCAGCCACAGGCCACTGGTTTTGGCTTGCACCTCAGAAAATTATATTCCAAACAGCAGAGGCCCAAAGACCGATCCTTGGGGGTACACTGCTCATTATGGGTCTACTACTAGAGGTGGCTTCCCCTACTTTGACTGAATGGGTTTTATCAGTGAGCCAGTTAGATACCCATCTGGTAACATATCGGTTGATGCCTGATAGAGTTTATCTGTTATGCCTGAGTGGGAAATAGTGTCAAAGGCTTTGGCTAGGTCAAGGTAGGTGGTGTGCACCATCTTCCCCTCATCCATGGCTTTGGTGACTGTTTGAAGAAGTCAACCAAGTTTAACAGGCATGATCTCCCTTTGACAAAACCAAACTGTGTGGGGTCAAGTGTTTGGAGGTTGCCAATGTCCTTGTTTATAAGGTCCATGATAATGCATTCCATGGCCTTGCACATCAAGCTAGTTAGGCTGATGGGTGTATAACTGCCGGGGCCAGTGGATGCTCCACCTTTCTGTAGTGGAATGACAGTGGCTGTCCTCCATTCAGCTGGGATGAAGCCGGTGCTCAGGCTTTGATTGAATAAGGTGTCTAATGGACCTGAGAGCTCATTCCTGAGTTAATGTGGGATACAGCCAAGGATGTTATTGGGTCCCATGGAGACTGCATTTCTTGCCTTTGAGGGAGCATTAAGGACCTGCTCCCTGGTGATGAGGGGAGGGGAGCAGGTGCTGGGGATGTTCTCGTTTACTGATGGGGAGGCAGGAGGTGAAGTTTTCACTGAACCTGTCTGCCAGCAGGTTGGCTATATCTATGACATTTGTGTATGTGGTGTTACTGACCACCAGTTCAGAACAGATTTAGGTGTTGCCTTTGAGATTGGGGACATATGTGAAGAAGGCCTTGTGATTTTCATTGGTGGATGTGGCCAATTTGGACTCGAAGTTAGCCTTAAAAGATTTCACCACTGACCTTATTTGCTTGTTCAGACAAAGAAGAGATTGCTTTTAACTTGGCACCTGTTCCTTCTTGGCCCTGTACAGCATTTTTCTTCCTTTTATTATAGTTTGTTTATTGCTGCTGTGCACCAGACAGGTTTACTCTTTCTTGAGGAAGATGATTTGGTCCTGTCAGGTATTGCTGAGTCCATACAGCTATGTAGGTGCTCATATAAATTTTTGGTGTAGGGTTGGACATTAGTGCTAGTTCCAACTGAAGGGACAGTGGCTGTGATATTGCTTATACCTGTTCTCAAGAGAGTTAGTCAGCTTTAGAAAAGTTTTTTCATTTGATCCTGACGGGGGGGGGGGGGCAGGGGAGATGGTATCTTCAAAAGTGATCAATTTATGGTCGGATCTTACCAAGGAGAATGACACTGTAAGAGTATTACAGTGGCTACTCAAGTTGGTTAGGACCAGGTCCAGGATATTTTCACCCCTTGTAGGGGTGTTGACCAGCTGATCCAATGTATTGGCATTGATGAAGTCAAGGAATCTCTGGGCATTCATGTTTGGGCTAGAATAGATCTTCCATTCTATGGCTGGGTAGCTAAAGTCACCCAGGATCAGGGTAGAGGGTTGAATCTTGATGGATTCAAGTAAGTCCAGATAGGTGGACTGGGCATCCTGAGTTATGGTTGAGCATCTGTAGCTAGCTATTATTTGAACAGGTGTTTTGTCAAAGTTAACTGCACTTGTAGTGTCTCCTTTACATCATAGCGTTTGGCCATCCTGGAGTCTTTCTCTTTAATAAATATTGAAAATCCACCTCCTTTGACTTTGTAGCCCTTTGTTTGGAGTCTGAAAGTATGGTGAGATGAGTAAACTGGTATGGTTGGGGTACTCTCAACAGCTCTCCACAGCTTTGAACCAGGTTTTAGTGACTGTACAAATGTCAGCATCCTCCAGGGCAAGGAATGCTTGCAATGAGTGCAGTTTCATGCTAAGACTCCTAACATTTAGCAGCATGACCTTAAATTTTGTTTATAAGAATTTTTCATGTTGGTAATTTTGTGCTCATGACTTTGCCTAAAAAAGGCACTATGGGGGAGGCAAGAGCCTTTGCCAGAAGCCTAAAGCCCAGGGGAGACAGATGAAGGCCATCTCTGGCAAAGCATTGTGGTCTGTCAATCATGTCCTCCCAGGCTGTCAGGTACTGGATCCCCTTGGAATGACACCAGAAACTAAGCCAATTGTTAAAGTCAATCATTTTTTGTTTGTAATGATATATCATTCTGGGTGATGGTAGGATGCTGCTTAAGGCTAGGGACATACCTCCCTGGGACACATAATCAGTGAGCTCAATCATGTCTCTCTTCATATAGTCCAGAGAGGTATGTCTCAAGTCATTCACACCAACACGGACTATGACAGAGTCATAACAGTACCTGTTGTTAAGAGACTTGAGTGTATGTGTGATATGGCAGATTCTAGCACCTGACAAGCAACTTAATGTGACTTTATCCTTGTCTAGCCTGGTGAGGGGCACATCTGTGTGTCTCATGATAGAGTCTCCTATGACTAGTATGTTAGGTTTCTGGTTGGGCCTTAGAGGTTGTGAGACACAGACTTGTGTACTAGGTGTGATGCTTGGTGCTGTGGGTTGTGATGTGCATGCGTGCTTTTGCTTCAGAGGTCTCTTTTGTTTAAGTATGTTTTTGTTGAGAACCCCTGCATATGTGATGTGGGTGGTGTTAGAGGTGTAGTGTTTATAGTGTTTGTGCAGACAACTTTCTTAGAGCCAGGTGTACTGACTTATGACTGAGGCAGCAAGGATTCTTGGTTCTTAATGTAATTGCATCTCTCACATATTGTGTTACTAGGTGGTAGTACTAGAGGGTTATCTGTGTACATAAGGCAGTTACTATACTGTCTCAGGATGCCCATATCAACCAGACTAACAGGAGAAACCATAGAAAATTGTCCATCTATGGTTATCAGAATCTGTGGAAGAGAGGCCAGGGATAGTAGAGTGGGTACTATCTAAAGAGAGTACCTATATGTGTGAGTAGGGCTTGATAAAATCAATACAGTAGCTGCAGGCAAGGGCATCACTCACACAGGAGTGCTGATAAGGGAAAAAATGCAACTGAGATACCTTGCAAAGGGTTAAAACAGCACAGCGGCAGTGTGCAATGGGTAAACAAGCACAAACCCATGCAAAATGAAAGTAAAATAGAAACACTGGAATTGACCAATCAACCCTTGTCCCCGAGCTCTTAGCTCAACACCCTATGCGAGACCATTTCCAACCAGTTCACTTACTCCCACTAAGTGCAGGCAGGCCCTGGCCAACACAGGATGGCATGGCAGGAAACACAAGAGTCACACAAACAGATCTGAATACAGCAAAACCTGTGACCAAACTATGCTAAAGAAATTTAAACTCTGTTTAGGTCAATTTAACACAGGAGAACAGATACTTAAATGTAACAGTAGCAAAAGAGAGCAAACTGATTTAACCAAATAACCAATAAAAAAGCTCAAAGATGAGCCCAGTTCCAGCAGTCTTCAATCAGGCAAGTTCTAACTGCACACTCCTGCCACTAGGGTGGAGGGGAACACACTAGAAAAATATTGCCAGGATTAGTGTTAAAGTTATACAAACAAAGTTGGATTCAGCAGGTCTGAATCTAGTCTATCTTACAGCAAACAAGGTACACCAATTTCAGAATGAAACAGTTCAAATAAGCAGGCACAATGAGCTTTTAACCAGAAATTCCCAGCTCAGAAGGGCAGAATCTACCCTCTCCTCCCACAAGAGTGCAGACCACAAACCTTCTTAATGTAAACTAACTGGCCTGAAACCCAAATGCTTAAACCAGAACTAAGACACATTTAGAAAAACAGACAGTAAGCCTTCAACCAGCAACTCTCAACTTAGAAGGATGTAAGCTACCTCTCCTACCACAAGAGTGCAGACCACAAACCTTCTTAATGTAAAACAAATGGTCTGAAGCCCAAGTGCTTAAACCAAAAGGCTTAGAATAACAGTTACAATTTAATCAGGCTACTACAAGCAGTAATAAATACAGCAGAATAAATGCAATTGAGTACTTTTAAGAACAGGCTGCAAAAGCAAAATAAAGTAATAAAGTAGGAAGAAAAACAAATACAGTAAAAACAGATGAATAAGTGCATTTTTTTCAGGTTAAGTGGGAAGGAATGAAATACAATAATTTAAGGTTGAGAAACTAAGAGGGGTGGGCCTTCTCAAATGATCTTTCTCTACTCAGGAGAATATGTTGATGAGATGGGGCTGGGAGGAGTATCCAAAATGAGATTTATAATGGGGGCAGGTGACCAAAGGCCACCAAATTTAAGAACACAACAAGGACTGGGCAGGTGGGAGGGGGAACTCTTAAAACTCCAACAGAACAGAAAACTTAAAACAAAAATATAATACTAGAATAAGATACAAAATAGAAATGATCCAACCTTAAATAAAGAGCTTCAAATCAAAATTAAATGCAGAGATGAGTGATACTCAGAGCAATGCAGACCACACAAACACTTCAGCTAACTACATATATTTCTAAATAAAAGACCAATGCTGTCTCCCAGCTTCTCCCACTAATTAACTGATGCTATTCACAGTTTGCAAAGGAATTCTTTGGTAACTTTTTTTTAACTGAATCTAAAATCCAACAGAACAGAAAACTTGAAACAAAATGCAATACTAGAATAAGATACAAAATAGAAGTGATCCAACCTTAAAATAAGAGCTTCAAATCAAAATTAAATGCAGAGATGGGTGATACTCAGTGCAATGCAGACCATACAAATACTTTAGCTAACTACAGATATTTCTAAATAAAAGAGCAATGCTGTCTCTCAGCTCCTCCAGCCAGTTATAAGTGGCTTGAGGCAGCCTACTCTGATCTATGCTGGTGGGAGGGGTGTATATATCCATACTGGTCAGTTTGTGCCCACCATAAAGCTCAGCAGCCCTGGGTCAATAAGCTACTGGGCAGCAGGTATTCAGCTGCCCAACCTGGGTTACGTAGGATAGCTATGTTGAATGAAAGCTGGATATAAAACCAGTCAACCAGCCAAACATGAACTAAGATTTGTTATAGGTCACTGTAGGTTCACTGACTGGAGGAGGAAATTGTATTTTCTGTTTTAGAAATAGTCACAATTTTACGGGGTGTTTGAAAACTCATGTCTAGAAATTTCCATGTGAATTCTCTTCAATAAGGGGAAGAAGTATTTTTACCTACTGATTTCAGAGAAAGTTTTTTATTAATTTTTGTGAACTCTTCTTTATTTTTGTTGAGAAATTCCAAAAGGAAGCATCAGGGGAGACAAATTCACTTCTGATGATTTCTTATATGATTGATAAGTATGTCTTAACTATAGCTGAGTTATTGTTAATGTTAGAGAAGATATCTAGGATTTTAGGGATAGTTTTATTGTGTGTGTCTAATGTTAATTTGATTTTATCCTGAATGATTACTTTACATTATATGTCAAGCTAAGTATTATTTTCCAAGATATATCAGATAGCCCACTGAATGAAATTTGCTTCCATTAAGAAATTGATGCCAGTAAATCAGCTTACTATTCTTTAGCTCTTGCATTTGTCTTATGTTAAAAGATATTAAACATTCACTGGTAAAGCTAGCAGAAATAGTGTTATTAATAAATCATTAATTAAATAATTTGAGTACATACTTCGTTTGAATATTAATAAAATGTTATTTATGGAGAGAAAGAAAATAAACTTATGTTTATCATTTAATGTATATTTTTTTTAGGGCCCATATCGAGACATGTCTTTCAATGTTTAAAAAAAGGATCAATTATTAGAGATCTGAAGAAGCGTACTCAGTGTGTACGTGAAAGCGCTTATCAACTTTTTTACTGGATTAAAAGCTCATTGTTTCATTGTGGTGGTCCAGGTTTGTGTTTTTTCCATATATCAATTATTATTTATTATCATGATTTCATGGATTGATTTCCAGCAAGAAGAATATGAAGAGTTTAGACACATAAGTAATACATTGACAATAGCAGATTCAGTATATAAATCAATATTAGGAAAGCCTATACCACCCACTTCCAACTTTTTGTGTGCCAATGTAAGGAAATTCTTGCTTTTTTAGGATGCCATAATAACTTAAGTAGGAAAGCATTTATTTTCTGAATTCTTAATTCTTTAAATGGGGGAAGAATTAATGGCAGACTGATAAGGTTTTTGGGTAGTATAATCATTTTGATTAGGGATAATCTAACCTCCAAAGTAAAAAAAAAATATTTATACTAATTCTCTGTTAGTTCTGTTATTTTATCAATTAGATGTTGATAGTCAACTGATAATGATTTATTATAACTGGATTCAAAAATAATCACTAAATATTTTAGTTGTGAGTTCTCCCAGTTAAAATCTTTGAAAGAACTCATATTTGAGGTTATCTGTTTGTTAATTAGTAATGTCTTTATTTTCTTGTGATTACATTTTAAAACTGACATTTTCTCAAATAATCCATAGATCTAGTTAGATGTTCTAATGATGTATCAACATTTCCACAGGCGATTAGTATGTCATCTACAAATAATTGGATTTTTGGTGAGAGTGTGTCACTTAATTTATAACCTTTTATGTTTATGTTTGATCTTATGAACTTAGCAAATGGCTCTATGGCAAGTGCAAATAACAGGGGGGATAAGAGACATCCTTGTTTTGTTCAATTTAAGACATTAAATGGACTAGAAATAAAAGAGTCTATCTTTTCAAAAGAAACAGAATTAACACAGTTTTTTGATTAAATCTATACATTTAGTAGAAAATTTATATTTGTATAATACTTTAAATAGATATGACCAATTTATTGAATCGAAGCCTTTATCTAAAGCTAGGCTTATTAATGTTAATACATTCTTTTTTATTTGCTATATCAAGTGAAGAAAAAAAGCCTTATGTTGTCATGTACTTTCCTATCAATTATGAATCATGTTTGATCATCATTTATTAAAGTTGGGACTATCATATTTAGTCTTTTTGCCAAAATAGACAAAGATCGTGTACCCTATATACAAGAGATATATAGGACTATATGATGAGCATGAAGTGGGATCATTATTTGGTTTTAGGATGGAAATGACAAGTGAATATTTCCAGGAAGGTGGAGTGTTAGAGGTATTCTTAACTTATTTGAAAGTGTTTAGTATGATTTTTAGAATGTTATCAGGAAGAAGTTTATATAGTTCCAGAATAATCCTGCCTAGACCTGATGCTTTATTTGTCTTTAGCTTGTTGATTTGTTCTTTTAGCATTTTGAAAGTGAATGGTTTACCCAACTTACTTTTATGTTGTTTTGACAGTTTATGTTGAATGTTTACTCTTAGTAATCTATCTAAATATCACTATTACTTATGATTGCTTGCGTTTTATTAATTTCCTTGTAGTGTTTATTAAAACATTTTAATATATCGTATACGTCTGTTACTTTAAATGTCCTATTCTTCTCTTTATATGCAATTTCTTTAATATGATTTATTGTGTTCATGTTCTTTGATCTGATTTCTATTTTATGTAAACTTTTGGGGTTTATTGAATATGATTGCAATTTAGATTAATTGATATCTTACATTGAAGAATATCCTGGTATTTTGTTAAGTTTTTTTTCCTTAGTATTTGCTACTTTGTCCTTCAGTTTTAGACTTAATTTTAAATTCTCAATTATTGCTTGAAGAGCTATTAGTTCTCTGTCCCACTCTTTCCTTTTAGATAAGTACCAGTTTTTAACTTTACCAAATATTACAACCTGTAATGTGTCCCATAGAATAATTTCTGTGGCCTCATCATTATTACTTAGCTCTATAAATTTCTTAATTTACTGTAAGAACCAATCTTGAAAGCCTTTTATTTTAGTTATGTATGCTGGGAGTTTAAAGTGTTTTGGCTTGAAGTTATTTTAAATGTAATGGCATTGTGATCAGTTAAAGGACATGAAACAATCAAGACATCATTTATCTTAGAATATAATGTGCTGGATACTAAAACTTTATCTATATTTGTCTGAGTGCCATATCTGTAAGAGCAGTGAATGAAATTCGAAGGTAATTTTATATCAATTTGATCTTTCAAGTTCATTGTATTAATACATTTATTTAAATGTTTCATTACTGGGGATATTCTGATTGTTTTTGTATTTTATCTATGACATAATATTCAATTAAAGTCACCTGATATTGACATCTCACCTCTGGAGTGTAAGGTTATGATACCCAAACAACTCTTAAATTTTTTTATACCTAGACCTGGTAATCAATGTGTGTTTATAAGGTATAGTATATTTTTTCCATTTTTACTACCATCATACCATTTTTATCTGAGTAAGAATCCACAATCTTGGGTGAGCCTAACATATTTTCCAAAGTATCCTAATGCCTCTTTTTTATGTTTAAATTGAGAGCTAACACTGAATAATCTTTAAACAATATTCTATTTAAATTTTCTGACAGTAGGTGGGTCTCTTGTAGAAATATTATATCAACTTTGTGCAGGGAAAGATATTTATTTAGACTACTTCTCTTTATGGAGTTGTTTAACCCATTAACATTTAATGAGAGATATTTGTACATTGCCATTACTCAAGATGGTTTACTTTAAAACTGCTTTATATTGCTCTGTTATACTAATCTTTAAAATATATGTAATAGTACTTGTTATGGACAAAAAACAAAAACTTAGTCTAAAAACAATAATAATAAATACATTCAAAATGTTCAACGTGGAATATACTATTCCAGGCTTCTTTCGTTTTTCAGACAATCCACTTGCTAACCAGACCATGTTACAGTCAAACACTATTTTGTTACTACTACAAGTATATAAACTGAGGTTATGTATATAAATATTCAGCATAATTAAAGATTATGTTATTAGCTTATATAATACATCAAGCACTGAATAACACAATTAATATCCTGCAGCAAGTAGTTATAAACTTCAGTATTAACATACTTCACTTCACAATGACAGTATTTTACAACAAGCCACAATCTGTCCTATAGTAAAAAAGAATACTAGTGTAACATTTTAAACCTTCCCTCTTTGCTAGCTTATTTAAGCAAGCAATACACATAAATCAGGATTTTTTTTGTTAACCAAACTCTTAAATGTGCAATAAATAAATACTTTACTTACATTCCCTTTCATTTTAAAAATGACTTTTCTACCTTAAAGTCCATGAAATGTCTATTTTTGCTTTCTGTTTGACATTCTGTAAGCCTCCTGCTACTGAAAGTTCAAAGGACATGTTTCACTTACTTATTATACTCATGAATGGTTCCTCATGAAAATGAAGAGCTGTAGGCTCACACAGAGGCTCAAGACATGCATAAAAACTTCTTTGGAACATTAGAAGGTAAGGCAGCAGGAATTTGAGTTAAAAAGCAAACAGCTTTAAACATAAATAGCTCGTGAATTTACTGTACAAGCCATGAATTAACTGAAAAGCTGTTTTTTTTCTCTTGAAATTAAGTAAAGCAGAGAAACTTTGATTAAAAAGTAACTAGCTCATTAAACTATTAAGTCCTGAATATAATACATCACTATAAACACATCTATTAACTGTTCATTTTTTAAAATAAAAGGTGAAGAAAATAATGAAAAAAGGAAGTAATAATTCTAAATACATTCATATAGAGCGCTGCCTTTATAAACAGCCCCCCTCCCCATATTCATAATCTATAATCATTAAAATAAAAGAATAGGGAAAAGGGTAAACTGAGAGAGTGAGCGTAACAGAACTGTATGACTACACTGATTTTTTATAGTCAGTATTGCATTAACTACTAAGAAAGAAAAACTGATACATTGTACTTGGCTTCCCTCTAAGATTATGTTATTAGCTGTTTGTAGCTGGGAAGCTATTTTTGCAGTTCTATTTAATTTAAAATCAAAAGAGTGTTACCTTTAGTTGATTTGCTTTAAGGGATATCAACCTGTTTTAAAATTCATAAAAAGACAAATAGGTGGTTTATTTGCCTCTAGGCTTTTTTTCTTTAATTTACCAGTCATTTTTGCAGCTTTTCTCTTTAATGATGTACTGGTGTCCATTACTTTCTTTTTCTGAGCAAAGGATGTAATTTTCAAATGTTTTTTTTTTTCCATCAGGTAGAAGATGTCTTAGTTTTGCAGGAAATAACAAGTGGATTTTGATTCCAGCTTTCTTCAGAGATTTCAGTAAAGTTATTCATGCTTTTCTTTTTCTTTTTGAGACCACAAGAGAAGAGTAGTCATTCTCAAATCCAATCAGTGAGTCTCCTAGTCTTAAAGGTGATACAGACCAGGCAGTTTTTAATACAAGATCCTTGTCTTGGCTTGAAAAGAACTTTGCTATGATGGATCTCAGATGCATCATTTTTTTATTTGGAGATACTGTGACCAGAGAGCTGTCAACCCTTTCTATTCAAAAGGATAGGGCTTCTGGAATATTAAGTATTTTGGGTATCCAGTATGATAGAAAAGTCACCATATCATCATCCTCTATTTGTTCTAGGACCCCATAAATACTGATGTTGCTTCTTCTTGCCCTGTTCTCTAGATCATCTATTTTCTCCATGAATGCATTTTTCTGCTGCAAAATAAATTCTATGTTATTTTCTCCTTCCAATAATTTGCTGTCCATGTCTGAAACCGAGTCATCTATGGCAGCTATCTGAGCCTTCTGCTGTTTAATGTCATCATTAATTAATTCAATTTGTTTGGTGCAGTCTTCTTTTATTTTATCTACTTTGCAGTCAAGTTTGTCTATTTTAAGAGATAAATGTTGGAGAGGTTGACTGCAGCACTTTCTTCACTGTATTTTCTTCTAGAACAGTTTTAGAGTGGCTCATCTTCTTTCAGTGTATTTTTTCCATCTTGAAATTTGAGAGGAAAATATATTGCATACTTCTTATTTTTTGCACCAAAATGATCCTCTGCATTTTCAGATCACTAATTTAGCAATTTTAAATAGTTTTTGCTAAAAATAACAAATAATTCCTGTCAGAAATTATTGAATGAAGCAGAGCAAAGATTCTGTGCTGCTATCAGCTTGCTATCTTGGCCATGTCCCCTCAGAACCTTCTCTTTTATTAGCCTAAATTTATGGAACTCTTTTTTTCCTTTGCATTATGGAAATTATCCAATACACATGCAGCTATTTCTCACTAAAGTAGAATCCAGTTATGTTAATGGTGCTGTTTAATTCAAATTTCTTCAATAAATACACCAGTATTAAATATGCGTGAAATGTTGTTTTTGCCTTTGTACTGCAACTTAGGCCTAAAACTCATTAAAACTTAAGTGTAATAAATCTCTTGGGTTGGGCAATTAAATCAGCTTTTTTTGTCTTACTATTTCAACTTAAATTATTTTCTTCCATTGAAGTTGCTTAGTCATGCAACAGTGCATCACAAATTCAATTTAATGCATAGTTCTGTTTGAAGTAGAGCAAGACTGCATTTTGGAAGCCAAAATATAGTTCCATAAGTCTTGAATACACTCCTGTTGTGCATTCATAAATGCACAAAACAACTATGCAAACAAAGAAAAGTTACTGTAAAGAACAATGTGCAGATGTGAGAAATTTTATGAATATGCTTATGGTAAAGAAGCTTATGTTATAACAGACTGCAGACATATTCAGGAAATCCTTGGACAAGGAACCTCAGATTACGGAGGAATAATTCTTGGTTTACAGAAGTATAATCTGCAAGTAAAATATAGAAGAAGTAAGGCTACAAATAGAATATATATTGAGTGTAACACACTTGCTACAACAGCATAAAAGACTGTAGGAAGATGACTTGTATATTGTTTATGTAACACTACAGTTACTTGTGAGAAAAGAAAAAGAATACCAGAAATGTAGTGCAAGTGACACAGGAATCCAGCTACTGAAAGACTTTACACTGCAAACTATTAGTAAAAAACAGCCTTCTTTTTCCTTTAATAAAGGAACTTGGTGTTCTCAATCTTTGATATTTAAATTTACAAAATAATTCCAAAGGATATATGAGCTACATCTGGGAATACTATAGTGCAAAGAAAGATCAAGGGATACAATATTTTGTAATCATATAGTGCAAGTAGTGTAGTGTTGTACCACCTAAAATGCAGGTATAACAGCAGTCCAAAGGAAGGGATCCTAGCCTGCTCAGCACCAGATCCTCTATGTAGCAGAGTTGGGTATTGATTTGCCCCATTTCAGAGAAGACCTACCTCTCATATGTGTGTATCATCATTGCAAGTCCTCTGGAAAAAAAAATCAACTGGACAGACAAGTGCATGTGCGATTATTCAATTAAAGTCTATATTTTCAAGACAAAAAATATCTGATATTTATATATATATATATATATATATATATATATATATATATATATATATATATATATATATATATGGCAGTGGTCCATAAGACACAAATTTAGAATTCAGATGATTTGTTTGTCAAGGGGAATTTTGACATACCATTTTTAGTCTACACTGCTCTTAATCTAATGGGCAAGTGGAGAGAACTATCCATATATTGCAGAATCTTATGAGGAGGAGCAAGAAAAAAAACTATGAGGATTTTCATCTTGTTCTTTTGGAAAATAGGAAAGTTCAACTGTAACAGCTGATGCTTTTACCAATGTATTTGTTGGTGGGCAGAAGGTTGAGAAGCAGATTATCTGTTCTACTTCAGCTACATTGCTGATGCCTAAAAATCCCCATAAAGTAAAGGAAATGCTGGCAATAAATAAGGGGACAAAAGTACTATCATGACACAGTTTGTATGACATACAAGCTGAGTGGGAAATAAGAGATCAGAAGGCATGGGAAAGTCAGAAGCCTGAAGCTGAAGTACTTGCTAAAGTATTTGGACCTAAATCCTATGCAGTTTGTAAGAAAGTTATGTGGAAAAAAAATTACATTCATTTGTACAAAATAAATTCAGAGAAGTTATGTATTTATTTTATTTTACATTTGTTTACAGGGAAAGTCTGACTGGACACAGGTCCTTTTTAAGAAGAGGCCTGGGGAGAAAAGCTCCAGCAAAAATTTACAAAATTATAAAAGTGAAAGTAACTATTTACAATATTATACAAATAAAATAAAATGCAAAATACAGAATTAAAAAACTACAAAAAGTATACAAAGGTAAGGCAGAAACAGAAATGATAAAAGTTGACAAGAGTATAAGAAAAAAGTGAAGTTTGTGATTGTTGAGTGACTAACATGAATTACTACAGTTAGACATACTGGAAAACATAAGTTAGACTTATTGTTATAATTAGCAATTTTTCTGTGGGTAAGAAGATTATGAACAATGCAATCAGCTTTTGATTTCTATGCCTAGCAATTTGGTATATGTTATTGGTAAGAAAGTCGTATTATTTTTCGATGTAATGGAGAAAGGTTGACATGATAGGAGGGTTTTGTGAGGTAGAAGAGAAGTAGCTTGGTTTTACTGGGATTTAGTAAATGAGTTGGGTGTCAGTGAGTCACCCTTCAGACGATAGAAAAGAATCTTGTGTTATGGTCTGTAGGTCATTTAGGGAGAGAGCTGCAGTTATAAATGTGGAGTCATCTACATATTGTATGATGTTAGAGTGGGGGGGTGGAGGTATGAAGTTTGCTTGTGAAAAGATAGAAGAGTAGGGGTCCAAGGATGGAGCCTTGGGGAACCCCTAGGGTGACATAAAGAAGGGGGGAGAGTTCCTGTTGCCATTGAACTGCCTGCTGGCATCCTGATAAGTAGCTTTTAAACCAAGTAATGGTGAAACAACTGAGATTTAGGGAGGTGAGAATGTCGATATGTTTGTTGTGGTTTACCATATCAAAAGCTTTGGAGAGGTCAAAAAAGATGGCAGATACAAATTTTCCTTAATTTCTTTACTGGTTTACTATGTTAGTAAATGACATTAGGGCAGTTGTGCTACTATGAAAAGGCTGGAAGCCATGCTGAGTGTCTGATAGTAATCTAAGTGAGTGTAAGCAAATTATGTGTGGACAATTCTCTTCAGGATTTTGGATAGGGGTGACAGAATGGCAATAGGCTGATAATTGATTAGATCTATGGAGTTGCCTCCTTTGTGTAAAGGTAGGATGTGGAATATTTTCCAGATGTCAGGTACTAGGATTTCTGAGATTGATCTGTTTATTAGTATGGCTACTGGATAAGAAATTGCATCTGCAGCAGTCAGTGGTGGCTGGTGACTTCAAATCAAAGGGGGGCTGCAGGAGATAGCTGAATGGGTGCGGCCAATTAGAATGGGTGTGGCCATCTAGAAAGGGGTGGGGCTATGCTAAAAACTGGGACTTTGTGTAGAAGAAAAAAAATATTTTAATGCATCGGCTACATGACAGCTTACTTAATATCTAGGTGAAAACCAAAGGGTTGTGAGGCTAGAAAAAATAAATTACTTTTTAAATACATTACTGGAATGCCAGTCAAAATCAAGTACAAAAAAACAAGCAGCACTCAACTCAAACCACTTCTCCTTGTACTTAATTATAATTATAATTTATATTCAGTTTTATAAAAGTACCAAGTAACATGCTGAAAGTAGCAATCTCTGTGATATCCCCACTTGTAAAAATGTTTCTTATCCAAAAAAAGAACTGCTGCCTAACAACTATCAACTTGTTTCATGGGGAAAACATGATCAAAGTAAAAAAAATGAACAGCAAGCAAGAAACAAGCTCAAGATAAATAGCTTAAGGGATTACTGCACAGGCTATGGACCACACATGATAGATTTACATTTTATTTAGTTTACATGTAAAGCCTGCAAAGATGACTGCAAGTCTCCAACAAATGTAATGAGGTCCTGAAAATACTTTAATTCTGTTCTTTATTACAGATACTATCATATGCATTTCAATACCCAAGGCTTATACGCTATCTATGTAAATATTCTCTGCATGGCAACAACAAAAAGGCTTTCAATGTTGGTAATTCTTTAACAGTATGCTTATTAAAGCTTACTTGCCTCTTACAATCTCAGACAAGCTTACCTGATAGTCATTAAAGCATTACTAGTTAAACACAGACCAATAGGTACTGCAAAAACATGCATTTTCTGAATAAGAAGCATAAATCAACAGTATAAAAATATGACAGAAAACCAGAACATTCTGCAAAATCAAGGACAGATGAAAAGCCACTGTAGTACTTGTGCCTACTTTGGATGGGGGGATACTCTGCAGACATACACTGCATAACTGCTCCTTGCCTTGCTTGGACACATCCAGAGTCATTACATGGGGAAGAGGGATACAACAAGTATGTCATAATTTGAAATGTCTCTGGCTGACGGTGATAGTCCTGACACATTTGTCATACCTCTCAACCTCAGAGCAAGAAATCTGGACAAAACCATAAACAGAAGTGGAACAAAGGTCCAAAAATAAGGACAATTTTAAATATTGCTCTTATAAACTTAGAAAGATAATAGAATAGTAGGTCTTGCACTAGTATGAATTTTCTGAAGGGTATGAAATCTGAAACTCAAATGTCTGTCATTATTTTCTAACTTCAATATTTAATGATTTGCAACTAATTTGCCAGAAAACCACAATCTTATGAAAAACAGACCAAACATGTGATTCAAAAAATATAAAATAGCCGCACAATACAGCTGGGAACCTGTCAAAGAAGGGACACTTTTTAAAATATCAGTACTGTTAACTTGAGCAGATGACAAAAATAAGAGAATCTACATGCATTTCTGAAATTAAAAGTAATCTATAAGTCTGATTATTACAATTACTTATTAAGTGTAAACCCTCCATGATTTCTTCCAAATTTGCCATTTTGTGAAGGGATTATTAGGGGGAGAGCAACACTATGAGCCAAAATCGGGGACAGTTGAGAGGTTTGGATATACCTAATTCTATAATGCAATTTGTTTGCACATACCTCTCAATCTCTTAATGCAGGAAATCTGGACAAGACCAAATATATTGGGGGAACAAACAAACAGTACTAAAAATTGCTCATGTATAAACTTAGACAGTTGACAGAATAACAGGTCTTGCTTTAGCATGCATTTTTCTAAAGGGTATAAAGTCTGAAACTCAGTGTCAGTCATTATTTAGTAACTTAATTCCTAAATGATTTGCCAGAAAACCACAAATTTTATGAGTAACAAGCCAAAAATAAGAAGCAACAATCTATTAATTCTGTGAAAATCTGGACAGTTGAGAGGTATAGTTTAGTCGGGGCTATCTTTAAGTTTGCCACCCTTCCACCCTCACAAAATCATGGTCAAATGGGGCCTCCCCCCTACAGCCATTTCAATGTCAATTACTTGGCTATTTCACCCCATTTACCATAAGCATTGTGATGTGCATACTGCTTTACTTCAATGATGATTTGGATTTCATTTAAAAGTTGTATTTTACATTTTACAGCACAAACTCAAAGACATCTGCAAAACAAAGCAATGCAGTCTCACAATGAAAACAGACTTGGCATTAAAACTTCTCTGCCCTTGAAACTCATTCATTGAAACAGCATTGAAACCCACATTCAAAGAAAATATATCTGGCCAGTAGCAGATAAAGATTAACTTTGGGCCGTTTTCAAATCATAGGTCCTTTGCACAGGAAACATACGTGTTCTTTGATACACCTTCCTGATTGTATTAAATTATATTCCTTGTATAATACAGTACAGTTGTTAGAGGGTGTTTTAAATTTATTGTTTTGAATATTTATCCAGTAAACAATGAAACAAAATGCATGCACCACTAATGACAAAACTGCACAATTCAGAACATATCATAAAAGTCTACTCAAACGTCTACAATCCATCAGTATCAGTAAATATGCACAATCTCTGCAGAAGTAAACATCATCGAAACAATTCCACATTAAAGAGATCTGTAACTAATGAAGAGGTTGCTGCTAGCAAACAACATTATATTTCATTGTTTCATCTACAAATAAAGTGGCTGTTGCCCTTGAGGAATAAATTGCCTATTTTACATTAAAAAATGATAAGCTAGTAATATTGCAATAGGGAATGGATGGCAAATTGATAACAGGTTCATAGTTACTAGGTATCTCTGCCAAAGAGGACATTCTCAGGACTGCAGCATCCACCCCGTATAAAAGTACAACACACTACAGTATCTACATACTCACAGCCTTCTGCATCAAAAGCAATAGTACACTACCTGTTGTGCTATTAACAATGCAAGCAGACACAGCCTAAGCAGCACTAAATGTATCTTTCCCCGAAGCTCTCGGCTCCTTGTAAAATCCACTTGACACTCAACTGTATCTTTCAACTTTGCACAAGAAATCTGGAAAAAGCCAAAGCCCAAAAATCAAGGACACATTTTAAACATTGCTTGCATAATCTTGAAATGTTGCTAGAATAAAATATTACATTCCTACCATGCATTTCACTGCCAAGTCTTGGACCCAGGACTCTGTGCACAACAGTCAGAGCAACATACCACTATGCCAAATCAACTGTTTCTTGAAACATGGGAAGATTGAAACTTAAATGGCTATCATTTAGTGAATTCAGTTCTCACCATAGCTCTCAACCTCTTAGTACAAAACACCTGGACAAAGCTAATAATGGGGGAATACAGCCCCCAAACATATTCAGCGAATTCAGTTCTCACCATAGCTCTCAACCTCTTAGCAGAAAACACCTGGACAAAGCCAATAATGGGGAAATACAGCCCCAAAAATAGGAACACATTTCAAATACTGATCTTATAAACTTTAGAAAATTGCTAGAATAAAAGGGGCTGTGTTCCTTTGTACTTTCTGAAGAATATGAAGTCTGAAATTCAAATGCCTGTCATTGTTTAGTGAATTAAATCCAGAAAACCACAGATCTAATGAGGAACAGAACAAAAATATTGAGGCAAAAATTTGAGAAGTTTTTGCAACTGATGGTGGGTAGAGAATTTAGGCTCCTGCTACCTGCACCCAAGGTACAGGGTTTAAGTCCGAGTTATTCTCTACCACTACTGTTGCTGAGTCTCCCTAGCCACCAGGTATATTTATCTGGGGCATTTACTTACACACACACACACACACACACACACACACACACACACACACACACTGTACCTGTTGAATGGCCCAGTCCCTTGAAATATAAGCCCCATAACATTCCTGCCAGCTCCTGTGATGAAAAACATTCCTGTGCGAGCAGGCAGCCTGCAAATGTTGCAGTCCGGTCCCCCTCCCAGTCTGTACAGGTCTAACTGCACAGACGTCTGGGCATTTCTGTAGTCTGCGACACTGTGTCTCCTCCAGACTGCTCTTAACTCAGTCCGGATTAGTCCTGGGTATGCATGCAAGTCCCAGCTTACACGCATGTGCAGAGTCTGTTCTGGGAGGTTTAATGTTTTTTCCAGTTTGTTTTATATATTTTCCTTTCCAGTTTGTTTTTCATTTTCAGCTGGGGGGGGGGGCTGCAGTCCAATAGGACAAGCCATCCCTGGCAGCAATTTGAAGGATGTCAGCAGGGAGTTTGTCTGCTGCTAGTGTGGTTGGCTTTAGCTTTTTTAGAAGTTTTCTTATGTAATTAACAGAAACAGCATGTAGTCTGAAGGAAGTGGGGTCATTTTGGGGTGTGGGAAGCTCATGAGTAGTGGGGGTGTTCTGGGACTTGGAAAGGGTGACAATGGTTTCTGGGAAGTACTTGTCGAATTGGGTTGCTATATTATCTGTATTGCTGGGTGTTGTAGGAGTGAGTGTAGCTGATTTACCTGGTAGTAGAATGTTATTGATGGCCATCCAGAACATTTGAGGGTTGTAACAATTTTTTTTGAATATTATGGTAATAGTTGATTTTTTCAAGTTTGACTAGTTTCTTAGCTTTGTTTCTCAGTTGCAGGAATGTCAGTTTAGAGGCTTGGGATTTATCTTTATGATACTACTCCCAGGCGTTATCTCTAGCTATGAGCAAGGATCTGCATATCCCTTACCTAGCCAAGGGGCCAAGTTACAAAAAAGATGAGCAACCTGAAATGGCACAAGCAGTCTTAGTGTAAGAGAAAAGAGATTGTGAAAAAGAATGTTAACCAGGTAAGCTCAGCAGACATATAGTCTGTTTTCAGAGGTGCTCCATCAGCAAAGTTAAGTGACTTGTTCAGAATCACACAGTCATATGGACATTGTCAGAATCAAACTCAGTGTTGCTGCAGTTCTATGTCTCTCAGCACATAACATTAAAGCTCTGCAGCAGTCTGTGTGGGTCAAAGAGTTGCACATATAGAGTCTAGAAGATGTCGCCAAATGAAGATGTTATTAAAAGAACTATACCAGAGACAAGACCAGATTGCAAGTGTAAGCAGTCCTGTTAAAATGTTGAATAAATAAAAGAGATGTGTTGATTTCTCAAAAATTAAAAAGGGTTCTGCAGAGTGAAAAGCTGCATTAATTAACCTTAACATTGCTTTCTGAGTATGTTCACAAGGTTTTAATCTAATGTAAACTGCCAATGACATGTATAGTAAAGTGATAAGATTGACTTATAGATTATCATGATACTGTTATCAACTGTGCCATCTCTTTTTAGTCCAGAGTATCTCCTCTACTATCTTGAACAGTTATGCCAAACTGTGGTCTTCTCTCATGCAATCTATCTCCTGGGTGAGAATTCTCTTCTCCTCCTATCTTCTTATTGTCTATCCAAAATCTGCTTGCTAAATCACTTCTGCTTTCCTGCATATATGACCAAACCCAGTGGCACAATTAGGGTAGGGCAAAGGCAGTGGTGGCTGTGCAGACACAAAGTGTTAGGAGGCATAATCAGCAGAGTGGGTGTTAGCTTAGCATTAGCATTCAGCAGTGAATGCCTATACCTTATCTGCAGCCATTGCTGAATGAATGCATTTATGGTATTAAAACTACAGCAAGCCATTTGTTACCTTTGTAGCAAGGAGTTTGCTACAGTTTTGGTCAAACAAAATAACTTATTTCTTCTTCTTTTTAGGGGGCTTAACTTAGAGTTGAGGGTAGCAACCTATAAGCTGTGTTTCTACCTAAATCACTGTCATCTGTTCTCATTGACCTTCTTTACAACTGGGGCTACTTCAGCTTCTTAAATGTCTAAATTTTTTCATCTGTCCCACAGTGTACATCCTACTACCTATTTCTGGCAATTCATCTCCATCACATCAAGTTTCTTCAGCTTTTCTGCCTTCACTGTCAAGATCTTGTGCCATACAGTAGCACTGGCCATACTACTATTATCTTACTTTGAAGCTTCTTTGATATTCTTTTGTCACACACTACCCCTGACACTTTGTGCTACTTAATTGTAGCACCTCTGATTCTAAGTTTTACCTCATCATTCAGATTTCTTTTTCTCTCAGCTCCACCCCTAGATACTTAAAGCTGTTAACATTCTCCACGGTTTTCCCTTCTTAGCTCAGTTAAAAGCTTCTTCTGATTTTGTCTATTTCCTGACATGACCACTGTCTTGTTTGCACCTTGTTTCATTCCAGCTTACAATGATCAATGTCACTTAATATGTGCTCTTCACAGATGTATTTATTTATATATATATTTTTTTACTTTTAAAAAGTAAACACTAGATTCATGGTATGTACCTTTAAATGCTAATGAGCTAGCTACAGAGATTAGCATACCATGTGGTACACAGACATTCCACATAATTCAATTTACAATATAGACCTCATGGAGTTTACAACACATCTTGTCTCTGTATACTGTTTAATAAGCTGCTTGACATGACTATATCCTGCTTTTCTCTTCCATTTTGCATATTCCTAGAGTGCCTATCTCAAAAATAGAAAAAATTGTTTCAGATAGAACTAAACTTGAAAACATTGTTTTACTTGCATTTTCAGCAACATGAATTGCATTTGTTGTCTGTATATTAATTAATTAGCCAACTATCCATTTTTTTCCAGACTATCCAGAAATCAAACTGATTGTCTGGTAGCCTGAAAAACACTGTACAAACTTTGATATTCAGTTTAAAAAAGAAACAGACTATCAGAGTTTGCTACACCTGTGGATTAACTATGCTGTTTTTTTTTTTAACAGAAAAGCATAGTAAATTGGCAGAAAAAAAGCATCTGAAATGGGATAAAGAAGGTGTTCCTCCATATCTGACATGACAATGATGTCTCAAAATGGGCGGTAAGTGGGTGAGGAGGGGGTGGAGATTCACTACAACAAAAGGCAGCAACCCTATTATCAGGGCCGGCCTTAGCCAAAATGGTGCCCTAGGTGAAGTAGTGCTTTGATGCCCCCTAAGCCCCACCCACACAATTTCAGCTACACCCACAGGATCACTCCCCAAGAAAGCCAGCCCAGTCATTTCCTTAAATTATTTAAATGCATAGGAAGAAAAAGATACCTTGTAATGTAGTTAAACTGCAACTACCTTTGCAGCATGTTCTACTTTAAATACCAGAGCGGGATCATGGTCAGATAGGGCCCTAGGCAGGGTAATAGATCACTCCTCCCACAGCAGACCCTTCTGCAGCAACCTCATGCCTCCCCCCTCCAGCAGCAGTCCCCTCCTCAGCCATTCCAGTGTTCCATTATTTGGTTATTTCTCACCAGTTGCCATGCATACTGTTCTCTTATTTGATTCTACAGTGATTACAGATATTGAAATAAAATAGCTCAAACAAAGATAGCCATTTGCTAAGCAAACAATAATCTTGCAATGAAAACAGACTTAGCATAAACAGTAAACTTCTCTGCCTTTAAAACGCACATTCATTGAAATGGCATGAAAACCCACATTATAGAAAATGCATCAGGCCAGTGGAGAATTGTTTACCTTTGGTTTGTTTTCAAAACAGACTCCTTGCACACATTTTTAGGGCCATGCATACATGTATTTGTTCTTTGGTTCACCTTCCTGATTGCATTGAATTATGTTCCTTGTATAATACAGCACCACTTATTAGAATGTGTTTTACATTTGTAGTTTTAAATATTCTTTTAATAGGCAATGAAACAAAATGTATGAACCAATAACTACCCATTTCAGAAAATTTCAACCATAAAATGCCACTCAAGACTTCTGTCATTACAATCCACCAGTATTACTCCATGCGTACAATCTCTGCAGAAGTAAAATCATCTGAATTCTATATTAAAGAAATTTGTAACTAATGAAGAGGTTGCTAACAACTTTGCATATCAATGTTTTAGCTACAAATTCAGTGCCTGCTGTCCTAGAAGAATTAATTACCTATATTATATTAAAAACTTGGTACACTGGTAATATTGCAATAGGAAATGACTAACAAGTTCATAGTCACTATGCATCTCATACAAAGGACATACTCAGGAGTGTAGAACCCCTATCCCCCATTATAATGCACCAAATAATCAACAATCATATGGGCATTGCAGTATCAGCACTCCATCTACATGGTGTGGAAGTAGAATCCACAGCCTTCTGCACCAAAGGCAATTATGCTACAACACTGCTTTCAGATTCTACACCACAGTGTGCCATTTGATAAACAAAAAACAGCTAGCTGCACACTGAAAACATTTACAATTGTTGAAGTGTGTTTTAAATTTTAGTTTTGACCATTTTTCCAGTAAGCAATGAAACATGTATGAACCAATAATGACAAAACTGCTCATTTCAGAACATTTTAACTATAAAAGGCCCCTCAAACATCTGTCATTGCAACCCACCACTATCAGTCAATAAGCACAATCTCTGCAGAAGTAAAATACATCTGAATAATTATACACAAGAGATTTGTAACTAATGAAGAGATGCTACTGGCAAACAACTTTACATTTCAGTATTTCATCTACAAATTTAGTGCTTGCTGCCCTCGAAGAATTAATTGTCTACATTACAGTAGAGAAAAAAGTGGTACACTGGTAATATTGCAATAGAAAATGACTGAGTAACCATTTCAGAAAAGTTCATAGTTACTAGACATCTTAAACAAAGGAGAGCACACTATAAAATGCAGAACCCTATCTCCCCTTAAAATGCCGCGAATAACTGGCAACTACAGCATTAAATACCATGCCTCCATACCTCTTAACCTCTTAGCACAAGAAATCTGAATAAAGCCTAAAATAATGGGAGGGGGCAAAGACCCCCCCCCCAAACAGGGGCAGATTATAAATATTGCACTTACAGACTTAAGTTGTTAGAATAACATTTGTTATAGCATGCATTTTCTGAAGGATGTGAAGGCTGAAACTCAAATGTATGACATTTAGTTATTTAAATCATCAGTGATTTGCCAGAAAACCACACATTTTATGAGGAATAGGCCAAAAATATGAGGCAAAAATCTGGACAATTGAGAGGTATGCATACCTCTCAACCTCTTAGTGCAAGAAATCTGGCCAAAGCCTTACATGATGTGGATGCAATGGCCAAAAAAATAGGGATAGATTTCAAATATTGCACTGTTTTTAACTTAGTAAAGTTGCTAGAACAACAGGATTTGAGTTAACATGCATTTCTGAAGAATGTGAAGTCTGAAAGTTGTCTATAAACTCAGCCCAAGACTGCCTATGTATGGCAGTTCCTAAATGTTTTATCCCATGTATGGGTCTCCTCAAATTTTTTACAATATGATCCCAGTTATCATCATTAATGGTAACATACAACTATCAACCATGGAATGGGTAAGGTCAATCTAAGCAAATAGGATAGGTTAATTTGAGCATAAAAAGGGAAACTGGCTAGACTTAAAATGTCCTGCCAGGACAGCTAGCTTAGTACTTACCTATGACCCTATGGACAGTAGAAAAGAAAAACATACATCAGGAATACCCAGCACTATGGATAAAAGCCTGCTAGCAATGTAACCAATGATATCATGAGCACCCAGCAATGCCAACTATGGAAAATATGGGGTGTCCATCTTTTTTCTTAGATGGGCCTACAGATGAAAATAGGTGGAGGTCATAGCAACAAGTGATGTGCCAATGAGAATGAAACAAATGGCAACTCAGTTATCAACAAAAGTAGATTGGGGTGTTATGGGTCAGTTCTTCAGCTGAGATGGCTATCCTAACAGGCCACAAAATAATTTCCTTCAATAAAGCTATTAAAACACTACTCTACATTCCTTATTGTATTCCGAGGTGGTACAGCAGTAGCATTGTTACCTCACAGCAAGAGGTTCTCCCATTCGATTCTCGGCTTGGGAGTGCCTTCTGTGTGGAGTCTGCATGCCCTCCCCGTGGTTGGATAGCATTCAAAAGACATACGTGCATAAATGGGCATGCCTTTGTTGAAGGTTGGGCATCGAGCTGGCACCTCAGCATTTCGTAAAAATCTACTGCCAATCATTAGTGGACCGGAGTTCTGCTGTGGCGACCCCTTACTGGGAAAAAGCCAAAAGACAAACAACAACTCTACATTCCTTATTGCGGTTATTCTATACAAAGACTAAGAAGGTACTCAGTGGACTTCCTACTCATTCTTCCAGAACTGGAGGTAGACATGAATACTCCAGGTCTGCTAGCTCAGGATCACTATTTACAAAGTCTGTGTACTGAATGGCCTAAGGTCATTTTAGCAATCATGCATGTGGCCGTCGGGAGGCAGAAAAGTAAAGAAGCTTTTGAAATGTGTACCTTATTACTAGTCATGAAACAAGATGATTTAAAGTTAGCAGTCTTCAATAAGGCCTGAAGAAATCTACATTCTGAACCACACTTGCAGCTGGAATAGTTCTAATTATGCATTAGAACTGAAGATTAAGGGATTACTATAATAAATATAATGTACAACAGTAGAATTTAATGAATATGTTAATGATTTTTGGATGAGTTATGTATAACGACTTTGAGTTTGATCCCCATATGCTCAGCTTTCATGTAGCTTGAAGGATCAATAGGTCATCCTTGAAAACAAGCAGATGCATTTAGTGGGTCTTACTTTGTTAACAGCACCCAAGTAAAATAAAGAAATCAACAGTACATTACCTCCAACATTCGCATTCACCAAGAGGAGATGAACTTATATTTCTATTGCTAAACATAATGCTTCTTTTCAGGGAAGCTGTCCAGCAAGGAATAATTAAAAATGTTTCAGATAAAACCTGAAAAAATAATGAGAGAGACTATTTCAAAAGCACCAAAGACTCCACAAATAAGTTGAGCATGGCTAGAAATTCTAACTTTTGACTGGGATATTATTTTTCACTTGCTAGTACAGTGTATATGATCATTATTTGGGTGACTTCAGTTTTATGATTTACCAAAGAACTACAAATTTTTTGAGGACAGTTGAGAGAGGTATGTTGCTTGCTCACTCACAAAAACACACACACAGCTAGCAGTACAAATACACAAACCTACTTTCTCAGGAAGCAAGACACACATTCCTTCTCTTTCATACAGCAACTACCAACTTGTTTAAATTCCACACACTCCTACTCTCATACAACACAAACAAGCACCTTCTCTCTCATACACACACACCTACTCTCTCACACAGTAAGACACGCACTTTATCTAACATGCAAACAGAATGACTCATTTAAATTCCACACACACACACTTTCTCTTGCATACAAAACCCCAGTTTAAACTACACAGGCACACACATACACTTACCTACTTTTTAAACCGAACGGCCACATGCGTACATATGCAATTAACCCCTCTCTTGAAGTGCTAGTTTAATTTCCACGCTTTAGAACCTCTTCTTTATATCCACGCTGGCGTGTGTGCATGTGATGCACGCATGTTCCTCCTTAAAGGAGAAGACTCCACTACCGTGGAGTGAAGTGTTTTTTTTTTCCTTTTGGTTAACTGGTGAAGCATCTGGCCAACCTGCAGTTATAAAAGTGGGAGGGTGCTTGCCCCCCCACACACACACACACACACACACACTATCCTTCCAGTGCCCTATGTTTTATTTATTTTAATTAATTTACTTTTCATATTATGCATTTGCATAATAAGAAAAGTAAATTAATTAAAATAAATACAGAAATAAATATATACAAATTACACCCTTTACGATGCCGGCCTGTATGGTGCCCTAGGCGGTTGCCTAGTTCACCTATGCCTAAAGCCGGCCGTGCCTATTATTCATCCATCATGTACATATATCTTACAAAATATATTCCCTGTTTTGGTGTGAATTTGTGCTGGGAAATGCACCTGATTGTCTGTTGCTGCCAAGCCTAGTATATTATTATACTGCAGATATTTATTTATTGGGAAAATCCAAGTGGGCCAAAAAGTGTCAATTTTCACTGGAGGGTCAGAGAGAAATGCTCCACAATCACAATCCAGCAACAATCAATTACATATATTTAAAATCACAAAGTATCATGTAACACTCCAAAACACAGAAATGTTGTAATGAGGAAAAACAGCTGTTATGTTGTGCTTTATATGCTCTTTTAATAATTTTGTTTTATTATTTTATTTGTTGTGGTGTCTTGCATGAAAGAAAATAGTCCTTATATATTTCATTAATTAATATATTTTATATTCCTGTATCGCTCAACCTCTCCCATCCATTTTCTTGTGTCTCTCACTTTCATCCCATCTATAAGACAGTGGAACAGGGTTGATACACATAACAACCTGAGTATAGGGGCCAGATTCCAAAAGAGTTGCTATCAGTGTAAGCCTGCCTTGGTTCTAAAAGACCCGTTTTCAGTGTGACTTACTTTGGTGTAAGGCCCATCTGTAAACAGGCTTATGATTTCAAAACACCTTCTCTCAGCCTGCTCTCAGTGTGAGTGGTCTCTTTCTCTAAGTAATGACTATCACAGAATTGAAGGGGAGTATGGGATTTTTCTCATTTTCTCCAACTTTGATGAGTTAGTGTGATTTTGGATTTGGTATAAATCAGCTATAAATATACATGTTGTTGAGGGCTGTGAGAGCTTGCTCCAAGTAGGGAGCTACAGGGAGTTTGTCCCTTTGCAAAAAAAAAAAAAAAAAATTGTTTTGGTTGTGTTGCTGTCACCTTCCAAGATTTTAGATATTTTGGGTATGAATAATGATTAAACAATACATAACTTTTCATAGCAGACTGTAGTAATTTGGAAAATAACTTGATAATTAGTAGCTGCCCGAATCATTACATTAGTTCTCTGTCTCATATGAGTCGCATAAAGGCATCATTAGGATCGGTGCGACATTATTAAATAAGGGAATAAAGTACTACCTCCAATCATTTCTATATCCTGTTTTTGTGTGACATGTCAGAATTCCTGATATCATCATTTCATTTAAAGAAACAATATAAATCAGTGTGTCATTGCTTATCCTGATAGCTATGGTCTGCCTTTGACTGTAACAGTTATTGCATCTAGAAGAGACAGGAAGAACTGAGACTGCTAAGTGTAACATGGTCTGGGTCCATGAGATGCTGTCGGAGACTATCTGCAGGAGACATGAACTGACAGTTATGAAAAGAATGGCTACCAGACTCTGTTATGGAGGAAGGTATGATTTAAATGGATATTTGGCTATGACTGTATCTTCCAGTAAAAGGATATTGATACGGAATTGCTTCCAATCAAATTCAGAGCAGTCTTTCAAGTCTTGTAATAAACATCAGTTTGTCAGAAGTAAATAGAATTTTGAGACTGGGCTCCCAAATGAAGATGTATATTCTTGTTTTTCCTGCTTACTTCTATAGTTTTATTTATTTTTTTCCTTCACAAGAATCATATGAAACTAGCATAAGTAACTTGATTTGACATATAGTTCATATTCAGGTAGAATCTGTGAATGTGTAAATCACCTTTTACAATTTGCAGCCTATATATGTATAAGTCATGGTTGTTGGCTGTTCATCTCAAGAAACACTGTTTAGCAAGTACACTGTACAAGTTTTGTCATCCTGTACATAAACATATGCTGTTATATAAATCAGTCTGTATTTAATGTAAATCTGGCTATTTATTTACTGTGTGTTTTATTATAGAGTCTTGCCTTATGTTTCTTATTTAATACAATTTGTATAACCATGTCTAATAAATGATGATACTAAATGTGGTGTGTATCTAAGAAATCAAAATCCCTTGGCACTTTTAAATACATATTTTGGCTGATTCTTTCTTTTCTGTGAATTATAGAGAGATACTGCCAGTGTTAATGAGTTGTTTTAACCACTGCAGTATTCAGTGGATTTGGATAGACATATATCAGTTTCCAAAGAGCATTTGCCCCTCTGTTTTCCATTTTCATCTGAATAATGTATAGATTTGCAGACAGCATGATATGTCACAAAAAAGTGACTCAGAAAAAGAGGGTTTGTTTGTTTGTGTCTTTCGGCTTTTCCCGGTTAGGGGTCGCCACAGCGGAAATCCGGTCCGCTAATGATTGGTAGTGGATTTTTTACGTACTGGGTTACCAGCCCTGACGCACAACCTTCAACGAAGCCATGCCCCATTCACATATGCCTCTACACAGAAGACGCTCTAGCTGAGAATAATGCAGGCAATTATTAGAGACAATGACTGGGAGTCAGAAACACGTAGTGCCATTTGTAAACCTGTTTTACACAGGTTAGCACATTAAGTCCAGGTTTCAGATTTAGGGACCAGTGTATTATCACTGAGATAAGATGGTAACTGCAGGTTGCACTACACTGATATTGCTGGAAAAGGTTGCATATGCAAAAGGGACAGTCCTAGGGCATGATGGCTAATGCAAATTAGTCATGTGTGCTTAATCGGTCCTCCTTGGTAGTGTTAGACTAGCACAGTAAAGTGATATAGAAATAGATTCACCACACTACTGGAATGTGAACTGGAAAAAAGCATGCCTTCTTTTGATGGCATTTATTCATTCATTCCTATGGCAGGAGCAATTCTGTGAATGTTGGAGCAGGTAAACACTGTGAAACAGCTTGTGTGTGTGTGTGTGTGTGTGTGTGTGTGTGTGTGTGTGTGTGTGTGTGTGTGTGTGTGTGTGCGCGTCTGTGTGTGAGTATGCATGTGTAGGGACATGATTGCAGGTGTGTGTATGTATGTGTTTTAGTAGGTGTCTGTGCTACCCTTTGTAAGGACTGGTAGGGGAAACAATGTTGCAGCTAGTTATAAGTTCATAGGTTCATAGGTTGGTACTAGGCTATCAGCCCTAGGGCCTATACAAGCCTAGCCATAACAATTCCCTGGCTATTTCTTCCCACATTATTTACTTTCCTGGACCCCTGTCTAGCAGGGTGACTGACGTGATCCCTGGGGTGAATTTCCTTTCTCCCATCCAGTCGTCAAGGTTCCTCTTGAAGAGGTCCAAAGAGGCACTCTGCTTGACATGTATGGGCAATCTATTCCAGAGTCTGGGTAGTCTCTGGGTTAGGAACCTATCCCTCCAGCATGTTTTGTTTATTGTGATGACAAGGTTTAGATCCCTGGAGCATGTAGCTCTGAGGGATTGGGATTTCTTTAAGTGTAGCATGTCCAACAGCTCTGGGTTTGACATGGCCTTGTATGTTAAGCAGAGATCGCCTCTGAGTAGACGATATGCGACAGAGTATAGCTGGAGTTTTTTAAGGCGGTCAGCATAGAGCATCTGCTTTAGGCCTGTGATTCTTTTAGTGAGGTATTTCTGAGGCCTTTCCAGTTGTTGCAGATGTCTTGAGAGGTACATACCAAATGGGGCATTGTATTCTATAATGGGTCTAATGAGGGATGAGTACAGTGGGACAATGACCTCCTTTTTTCTGGATGAAAAGCCCTTCGTGATGAGTTGTGCCACATAGAAGGATTTCCTGACTGTTGTGGCGATGTGGTTATCGAAGGTGAGACCACTGTCCACCTGTGTCCCTAAGTCTCTTATCACACTTTCTGTGTTTAGTGTACTGCCACCTATATGGTAATTCATAGATACATGTTTTTTCCCAAAAGAGATAACAATACATTTCTTGGCATTGAGCTTGAGCCCATGGCTCTGGCACCAAGCATCTGTTTCTGTAAGGCCCTTTTGTAGAGTATCCACATCATTTGGGGATTCAATAATGGCTCCCAGTTTGCAGTCATCTGCAAACTTTGTTAGCCAGAGTCCCTTAGTGTTGACCTGTACTTCAGAGAAGTAGATGCCAAACAAGAGCGGCCCCAGGACTGAACCCTGAGGTACTCCACTTGTCACTTGTCTGGAGCTGGATTTGGAGTCGGCTACTTTTACAGTGTGGGTTCTATCAGTAAGCCATTTAGAAACCCATTGGGTGACATAGGGATTAATGCCCAACTTAGTAAGTTTATCTATGATTACAGAGTGGGGGATGGTGTCAAAGGCCTTGGCAAGGTCTAGATAGGCTGTGTGGACCACCTTACCCTTGTCCATGGCTCTGGAGACTGATTCAAAGAAGTCAATCAGGTTCAGGAGACAAGATCGGCCCTTCACAAACCCAAACTGGGTGGGGTCCAGTGTTTGAAGGTTGCCAATGTCTTTGTTTATAAGTTCCATGATAATACGCTCCATGGCCTTGCAGATAAGGCTTGTCAGACTGATGGGACGGTAGTTTCCGGGATCCAAGGTGGATCCCCCCTTGTGGATTGCGATAACTGTAGCTCTGCGCCACTCAGTGGGCATGAAACCTGAGGTGAGGCTATGATTAAACATGACACTTAGGTGAGGTGCCAGTTCATATTGTAGTTCATGTAGTACACAGCCCGGGATGTCATCTGGTCCCATGGATGCTGTATTCTTGGCTTTAGAGAGTGGGTTTTGTACCTCTGTGGCCATTATTACTGGAATTTGGCAATCTTCCGGTATTGAGATGGGCCATTTAGGGGGTGAGAGGGGGGTGAAGTTGGCACTGAATCGATCTGCCAGGATATTGGCAATATCCTTCAGATCAGTATATTTAATGCCATTCTGTTTTAGCTCAGAGCAGATCTGAGCATTGCCATTTAGATTCTTGACATAGTTATATAATGCTTTGTGGTTGTCTTTGGAATCTTTGGCAATTTTATTTTCGTAACTAGCTTTGGAGGATTTTATGAGGCATCTCAGTTTCTTACTGAGCTAGTAAGGGAGTTTTTTGCATCCTGGGATTTTCCTCTTTTCTGCAAAAGTTTCTTCCTTTTGTTGTAAAGTTTGTTTATGGCAGGGGACCACCAGATTGGCTTCCTTTTTTTTGGATGAGAGCATTTTGGTTCTATTTGGGATGGCACGATTCATGCATGAGTGGATGTGCTCGTACAGTGCCTTAGTGTAGGATTCAGCAGTTGAACTTTCAGTTCCGGTCTGCATGGGTGTCATGAAGTTTGTCACTTCTGACTTGAGTAGCATGAAGTTGGCTTTGGAGAAGTTTTTTATGGTGGTTTCTTTACTGGGGGGTGGGGGTGGGATGTGGATGTTAAGGGTGATTAGCTTATGGTCAGACCTGACTAATGAGGGGTAACCATAGGTGTGGGGCATCAATTTCCCATGTTGGTAATGACCAGGTCTAGGATATTAGAGCCCATGGTGGGACTATGGATTAGTTGATCCAGGGTATTGGAATTTATGAATTCCAAGAACCGCTGGGCAAAGGTGTTAGTACACGAGTAGTTTTCCCACTTAATGGCAGGGTAGTTAAAATCACCCAGTATTAGTGTGTTTGGTTCTATCTTAATATTTTCCAGTATGTTTAGAAAGGTGTAGTGAGACTCTTGGGGTATAGTGGGGATCTGTAGCAAGCTACAATTTGGATTGCAGTCTTACCTAGTGTTAGTTGCACTTGGAGAATTTCAGACACATTGTGTTGGCCAACTAGCCTGGTGGTGTGAATATCCTTGGTGAATATTGACACTCCTCCACCTTTAGTGTTTCGGTCCTAGTTTGGTGGCGAAAAGTGTGGTAAGAGTTGTAGCCTGGTATTGCAGGGGTGCTCTCTGGAGCCTTGAACCAGGTCTCAGTTACTGCACAGATATCGATGTTCTCCATTTTAGGAGTGCCTCGAGAGAGTGCATTTTGAGGTTTAGACTTCTAGCATTGAGTAGCATTACCTTCAGATTTTGCATGCTTGTACCTGTTACGGTGGTGGTTTTGTCCTTTGAAGTTTGCCTAAAAAGGCACTATAGGGGTGGCAAGAGCCTTAGCCAGTAACCTGAATCCCAGGGGCGACAGGTGCAGACCATCTCTGGCAAAGCATCATGGTCTGTCAATCATGTCATCCCAGGCAGACAGATACTGGATCCCCTTTGAATGACACCATAAGCTTAGCCAATTGTTGAAGTCAATCATTTTATCCTTATATTGTGGTATCATTCTGGGCGAAGGCAGGATGCTACTCAGGGCTAGGGTCATACCTGCCTGGGCCACATGATCCGAGTGCTCTTCCATGTCTCCTTTCATGTAGTCCAGGGAGGTACGTCTCAAGTCATTCACTCCAACATGGACAATGACAGAGTCATATTTGTACTTGTTGTGGAGTGACTTGAGTGCATGCATTATGTGGTGGATCCTGGCACCCGACAGGCAGCTGACTGTAATTTTCTCCTTATTCAACCTGGTGAGAGGGACATCAGTGTGCCGGACTATAGAGTCACCTATGACTAAAGTGTTAGGTACATTGTCTTGCCTTAGGGGCTGTTGCTGGGTGGCACACTGGTGTTGTGAACTATGTGACACATTGGTTGTGATTGGTGTTTGTTTGCATTTCAGCTTCAGAGGTCTTTGTTGCTTGGGCAGTTTACAGTTAAGGGCCTCTGCATTTGTGGATTTAGTGTTGCTATATGTGGGTGTTGGTGGTGCGGGTTTAGAAGGGCTATGTGTTGCTTGAGGTGTAGTGTGGGTGTTAACCTTCTCCTCTTGACTGTTTAGCACAATCTTGGGTGGAGAGAGCTTTGCTTCCATTTTGGCTATGTAAGTGCATCTCTCACAGGTTGTAGTGTTGGGTGGTAGGAGGAGAGGGTTGTCTGTGTACATGAGGCAATTGCTGCATTGCCCCAGTATGCCCAGATTCACCAGGTGGACAGGAGAAATCACCAGAAGCTGACCCTTGGACATGCCTGGTTTGGGGCTTTTTTTTTTCTTTGTAAAGTATAGGAGCTGTTTCCTTAGCAAGGTACTTTGCAATTATAGGCTGTTTAGTGCCTACTATTAATTTCTCCTTGTTAACAAGGAGAGTTCAGTGTTTGTATGAGTTTAAGGTTTCCTAGTGCTTTCCAGCAGGTATTAGAGAAAGTGCTAGTCACAGGGATGCTTAAAGGTAAGATTGAAAAGAATGCACTCTGCAGTGTGCACTAGAGAAGGTAGATGTGAAAGTAGGTAACTTGAGTTTTACCGGTTTAAAAAGTTAAGGTTTAGTGGAGAGTTACTATTTTTAAAACAGCAAGATGGATTGAAAGAGGTGGTCACTTTTGTATTTTGGTACTATGAAATACTGTAGGATGGCCAATAAATTTAAATAATTGAAGGGGTGGGATTTCAAAAATGATGATTTTGTGATTACTCACATAAGCCAGTGAAAGTAGAGAGAAATGAGATATATGATCAGATTAACATAAGAGGTGGGCAACTAGAAAGACAGTGGTATTTAACAAGACAACTTAAATGAGTGGGAGGGTGGGAAAAATTTCTGCCTGACTCAGAACAGAGAGAGCTGTGGTCTCTTTTGAAGTTTTAATATGCTGTTAAAACAGAATGCAAGCAAAACACAAGGTAAAGAAAACAAACTACAGTATTCAAAATATAGAAAGGCAATACAGTAATACAAAAAATAAAAGCAAACTAACCTTTCCTTCACAGCAAAGTGTAGCAGAGTCTGGATGAGCCTTTCTGGTAAAGCTCTGAAATGTTTTAGTTTACTCCTTAAATAGAAATTTTAGTTCCTAGCTCCACCTCCTCTGTTAACAAGTGATTAACCTTAATTGACCTCTTCTGTCTTATGAATTAGTCCTTAATTAATCAGTTCTTATTTCTGCCTGATTCAGAACAGAGAGCGCTGTGGTCTCTTTTGAAGTTTTAATATGCTGTTAAAACAGAATGCAAGCAAAACACAAGGTAAAGAAAACAAACTACAGTATTCAAAATATAGAAAGGCAATACAGTAATACAAAAAATAAAAGCAAACTAACCTTTCCTTCACAGCAAAGTGTAGCAGAGTCTGGATGAGCCTTTCTGGTTTATTAGTGGTTGATTCAGAGACATGATGAGACTCTAATTAGATTTTGCTCACTGGTTTTATCATTTGTCTCTGAATTGCAAGATATTGCTGTTGCACTGCTGAGTAGAGTGGCATTACCCAAATTCAGTTGGCAGCAATACCTTTCTAAATCCTGTCCGGTGTGTTCTTGTAGCACTACATATGTTGCTGCCTGTGTTAAATGCACCCAATATATGTGGTGTTTTTTTTTCTTCTTCAGATCTATATTGAGATGCAGTTTCCATTTGAGAGACTTTGAACTTCAAGTCTAACCAACCAATTTCATAGTAAAAGATTGGCAATAAAGAAATACAGTTTAAGTGGTATAAATTGTTCAACATCACATGAAAAGAATAAAAAGCTGGCATTCAACTTAACACATAAATAAAGACACCACATACTGTGGTATAAAATCAGCATGATCATATGGAACAACAACTGTACTGCCTCACATATTTCATAGCATTCATAGTAAATGAAAGAAAGAGCTCGGAAAGTCACGTGTCAGCATGTACTTTTGATCACACTTTCCTTAAATGGGATTTGATGGCCATTTATTGTTGCAGAGAAACATACCTATCAAACTCTTAGTGCAAAAATCTAGACAAAGCCAAAAATAATGGGAAACAAAGGCTTAAAAAATAGGGACACATTTTAAATATTTTTCATATAACGTAGAAAGTTGCTAGAATAACAGGTTTATGTTAGCATGCATTTTCAAAAGGAAATAACTCAAAGTATGTCATTATTTAGTAACTTCAGTCCTCAGTGAATTGTCAGAAAACCAAAAATTCTATGAGGAACAAACCAAAATATGAGGTAAAAATCTGGACATTCTGTGAAAATCTGGGCAGTTGAGAGGTATGCAGAGAAAGGAAGGACTTCCACAAGCTTTGGATTGCTATTATCCCTGATGAAACACATTGATGGTTCATGACTGGTCCAGTGGGTGAGGGTGAGATGACCATGGGACCAGAACTAAACTAAGAGAGTCAAGGGAAGCAGTGATTTACCCACTGTGTAGAGTTTCTTTTGTAGCTTCCTACTGGCCCCTCTGAACTTCTGCTGCTCTCAGTGGAAACTTAAAATCTGTTTACATATAAATATTTTGTATACATCAAGTAGAGATGATTTTATAATGCTTCTGTAAAGAAGTATGTTCTTGTATGCAGGAAAGGTGTTAATCTATGAAAGCAGACTTTGAAATGTCAAGCCTGGTGTGTTATTTTTACCCCCTTGGTGCATATAGATGTCTGAGTATACACCACTGTATGCCCCATATACTTATATTTAGCTTGATTGGAATTTCAAGCTTCCTGGCACCTATAGATTTTCTGCCTGGGCAGTTTTTGCCTAAGCTAAAATTCTGAGAATGCAATTTTCAACCTACCTGTAAACAAATGTATATATATCATAAACCGTAAAAGTTACAAAAAAGTTAAAATATGAAAGATATTCAGCTGACACCCCTCTTCACAATGCTTACAATAATATGCTAGACAGGCATAATGGTAACATTATATTGAACAAGTAATTATATAATATGTAAATTATATTATAATAATTATACAACTATTCCCACTCTAACCATAGTAGATAGGCTCAACTATCAGGGACTTTTGTTCATGCATATGTGCTCCCCAATTTGCTACAAAGCAGTTTTGCAGATGTCATTAATTTTTGAGATATTTGCATAATGCTGATTTGAATCAACATTTGCATAACTAATGGACAAATAAATGTAAATATCTGCAAAGCAATTGTAGACTAGTTTAAACAGTTAGGAAAATTCTATTACAATCTGTCTTTTTTGCTCTTCTACTGTACACTTGGTAAACTCATAAGCATGTTTTACAATTTGCTTAATTGCTGGTCACAGTTGTGCCCAGCTTTGCCCCTATTACCATATCCTCCTAATATATCCAGCTTGCCCCTTTACCTTATTTTCATATTACTCTAGCCTATGCACTCTTCCTTCACTATTCTTTACTGTCTTGTATATTATAGCTCTCTCTATTCTGTTAATTCTGTAACATGTCATTCGAGTTAGGAGTTTTAAACTCCAGAGGGGTTCAGGTTGGTTATTTTGTTTCATGTTTATGTTATAAATATTTTCTAATAACTTTTCAGACGTTCATATCTTATGTAGTAGGAAACAACCTTAATTTTAAGAATATGATACTCTTACACTATGTTTGTTCTAATGATCACAATAGTATTCCTATTAGATATATTCTTGTGTATTTCTTAGATCAGTATGTTTATATTTACATCATTTAATTTTCAATGACTACACTAAAAGGTATATCAGTTAACATTAATGGTTTAAATAATCCTAATAAAAGGAGGAATTTAACTAGATATCTTAAGTTACATAAATCCCAGTTAGTATTTTTACAAAAAACTCACTTAATAACAGAGGATATATTCAGACTTGAATCTAAAACATATAAGATTTTAGTAAGTTCTGAACATACTAAGAAAAAGAGAGGAGTGGCTATCCTATGGAACAGCATAATGCCTTTTCCTAAAATAATAGATACATATAAGGATAATAAAGGAATGTTTTGTGCAGTCACCATAGAAATAAACAGTAAAATTTTCACATTGATTAGCATTTATTGGATCCCAGGGATAGGGATAAACACAGTGAAACAACGTCTAGATCAAATTGTACTATTCTTTAAAGGGAACATTATTTTGGCAGGAGATTTCAATTGTATTCTAGATTACAAAGACTCTAGTACTAATGGGAAGAGAAGAATATCTACATCATCTAAATTATTAAAAGACTTTTCAGATACTTATTTTTTGAAAGATATAAATTATTTTGCAGATACTACTACTTTGTTTTACACCTTTTTTTCTCATAGACATAACTCATACTCGAGGATAGATAGAGTTTTTATTTCTCATAATTTAACAGATTCTTTAAACAAATCATCAGTGATTTCATGTCCTTTATCAGATCATAATTCTATAATTTTTGAAGTGGTAGTTAATCCAAATTTTAATATTCATATAAAAAGGATCCCAGCTTATGTCACAAAATTAAAAGATTTTAATGATTTCATTTATACAGAAGTACAGAATTTTTTTAGAACTTAACAATACTAATGATATATCAGAAATTTACATATGGGATGCCCTAAAAGCTTATCTATATAGTAGGATATTGAATTGGTACAACAAAAAAAAGATAGCTTGGGATAAAGAGCTGCAAGATATACAATGTAAATTAGACACTTTAAAACTTAGTAATATGGGTGATAAAGATATATCAGATAAAATAAAATAAATAAATATGTTAAATAATAAATATCTAGAAATATTAAAACATAAAACTATGATCAATATAGAAAAAAATCAAGTTTATAAATTTCTCTTCTAACCCTAAATCCTTAAAAATTCTTGCTAATAAAGTGAAAAGATTAAATAGATTTAATAATATTAATGAAATATTCTCCCCTAAAAAAGGAAAAATGGTATCGGAAATTCATAATATATTAACTGAATTTAGAGAGTTTTTTATAAACATCAACCAAACAACTAGTGAAATTAACTCTAAAGAGGAAATAAAAACATTTATTAATAAATACACTAAAACAAGACTTTCAGAGGAACAAGGGATTTCTATTGATAAATAAATATCTTTCAAAGAACTTCAAACTCACATTACCAAATTAAAGCAAAATAAAGCACCAGGTAATGATGGCATCATTCCTGAAATTTACAAATTACTACCTATAAATGCTCTAAAATTGCTTTATAAAGTATTTAATCTTGTTCAGGACAAAAACATAATTCCACCTTTTTGGAAATACACTTTTATTTCTCCTATTTTGAAATCTAACAAAGATCCCTCTAAGTGTGCCTCCTATAGACCAATCTCCCTATTAAACACTGATTACAAATTATTTATGTCCATTTATGCAGAAAGGCTTAAAACACTTTTACCCAAATTAGTTGATAGTGATCAAACAGGGTTTATAATGAAGATAACTTCATATGATAACATTAAAAGAATATTAACTTTAATTGATTTTGTGAAAAATCTTAAAACAAATTTATCCCTAGTTAGTTTAGATATAAATTGTGCTTTAGACTCAGTTACATGGGAATGTTTGTTCACTCTATAAAAGGAATTAAAGTTCTCCAATAATTTTATCAGTCTTATCACTCTGTTATATGAAGGTAGCCAAGCTTATGTTAAAATTGGCACTAGTATATCTCAAAATATACCAATAGTGAAAGGTACTAAGCAAGGGTGTCCTTTATCCCCTCTTTTATTTTCATTAGTTATGGAACCATGGGCAAATTTAATTAGACATGATACAGATATTGAATGATACAAGTTAAACCCCACTATATCATCTACAATACAAATGTTTGCAGATGACATATTGATTGCTCTTGGGAGTAGAAGGGAATCTATACAAAAAGTTTTAAAAACATGGAATATATTCAAAAAAAATCCGGCCTTACTTTTAATAATAATAAAACACAAATTCTTTTAACAGGTTCAAAAAAATTCAATATACCTGATGAATATAATGAATATATAGCTCAGTCTCAACAAGTAGCATATTTAGGTATAATTATTACTAACAATATTAAACATACCATTCAAATAAATTATAATAAAAGTCTTTTACAGATAGAATATTTAATAAATAAATTACCCTTTTCTATGGATGATAAACTTTTAATAATAAAGATGATCCTTCTCCCCAAAATCTTATATATAATTCAATCTTTATCTATACCTCCTTCTTACCAAATAATTAAAAAAATTAATTCAATGATTCAGAAATTTTTGTGGTTCCCAAATAAGCCAAGGATTGCATTAACATACCATAGGTATAATTGGAATAATGAGGGTATAGCCATACCAAATTTAGAAATTTATTCAATTTCATCAGTATTCAATACAATCTCTCATCTCATTGATGTGGAATATACTGCTAAGTGGAAAGAGTTTATAGAGGTATTGTCACAAAATACCAAAGATATAAACAGTTCCTATAAGCTAAATATAATTAATAATCCATTTATTTGGAGGTTAAAAGATTATATTTCTGAATTTTCTTCTCTCCAAGGATTGCATTAACATACCATAGGTATAATTGGAATAATGAGGGTATAGCCATACCAAATTTAGAAATTTATTCAATTTCATCAGTATTCAATACAATCTCTCATCTCATTGATGTGGAATATACTGCTAAGTGGAAAGAGTTTATAGAGGTATTGTCACAAAATACCAAAGATATAAACAGTTCCTATAAGCTAAATATAATTAATAATCCATTTATTTGGAGGTTAAAAGATTATATTTCTGAATTTTCTTCTCTGAGTTTTAACTCTAAGTATATAGTTTTTCTTTTTAAATCATTAAAAAATGTTATATTTAAATATAATATATATAAGGATTGGCTTTTTTTACTCTTCCCTATAGCCTACACACACAGATCTATTTTCTCTTCAGATTATACAAAAAATGTCTATATTTCAGCAAAAGCATTTAACATTTTGGCACTAAATTATGATAAATAATGAAATAAAATCCAATAGTTTACTATTGGAAGAGTATAAACTTGATTCTTGTTTATGGTTAGAGCTTCAAGAAGCTAAACAATATGTATTAAATAAATTGGATTCTATGTCTCCTATAATTAGGAAAAAAATTCCCAAGCTACTACAATATATGATTTTATCAGTTTTGCATAAATCCCCTGCTAATAACAAGTTATCAAACATTTATAGGGCAATTAAATGTGATTTAGATACACATTCAGATAATTATTGGAAATATTTTTCTTTAATAATAATCCCCCTTCTGAGAAGACAAATTTAATATTTTACAATCAGCAAGTATGACTACTTTTTCTTTAAAATGGAAATTATTCACATGGAGATTTTTAAATAAATCATTTATCACTCCTCATAATATAAGTATATTTTCTAAAAAGAATATAACATGTTGGAGATGTAATACTGAATTGAATGCTGACTGGTCTCATATGTTTTATAATTGCATATATTTAAGAAAATTTTGGGATGATATCAATAATTTGTTGCAAAACAATTTTTACTGATAATTTATATCTAAATCACTTGTTTTATTTAATACTCCTGTTCCTGATTGTGTAAAAGAGAATAAGTACCCTTTGGTTTGGTCTATACTATCTATAGCTAGAAAAACAATCACTAAGAATTGGAAATCTAGTACAGCACCTACATTTTTGGTATTTAAAAATATACTCCTTGAAATGTGTAATTTGGAAATGTTAACTATTAAATCTAGATCATCTAGGAATGCTACATTATATAATTCATGGAATATCATCTATGAACTTCTAGAAAAATAGTTTATTAATTTATGTAAACAGATGATTTTTATTAATCCTACAGCTACATTAAGAATTTTTTTTTGCATGATGAATGTCTTTGTACATAGTTTAGTTACATTGGTTTATATATTAGAAAGTTTGTTTTTTTAATTTCTTGTTTTTTAACTTTAAAGAAAACATGTTATAATTTCATGGAAATATTTGTTCATTTTAATAATTATTTAATAAAATTCTTTGAAAAAAAATAGTTATAGAATTTGAGCTATGCCTGCAGAACTCTTAAATATCTGTGTGAACAAATTCTGTGCTAGATTGTAAATGACTACTGTGTGCATATCCAGTGTGTATACATATTTCAGTTTAGTACCTGTTAATAATTATTGAGTTTTTTTTTATTTTTAATTATCATACCCTTCATTGTCACTCATTGAAACAGGTCTGGATTTGAAAAGGGTCATGGTAAATCACTCTCCACATCTTTAGGAAACAAAATAAGTAAATAAACAGCTCAGAGAAGTAAAACTATAAACTGTTAGCAAGCTTCACTGTTCAAGTCAGAGTTTAATTTCTTCATCCTCCATTTGCCTGCTGTATGACTCTATGTAAATGACCAAATTAAAGGTAAAAAGATCATGCGGACAAACCATTCAGTAAAAACTGAAAAAAAAAAACAGCAAAGCTAGAGTTTTCACTGTGTGATACATTTATCTTCCTCTAATGGAGGCCCGTGGGATATAAGCAAAGGACCCCATAAGAACATCAAGTGTTTTAGCTACATGGCTTCTAAATTCTCACATTTTCCTTTTTAAATATTTATGGATACATTCAGGCTAGTAAAGCTAAACCCCAATAGGACATATGCATGTTTCAGACTCATTTATTGATCTTATTAGCACAGTATAAGTGAAATGTGTAGCCACAATTTAGAAATGCAGGGTTTTTAAACCTAGCTGGTGCCCATACACATTAAGGTGCCTACAAAATATACCAAGTAATATCCAAACCAAAGGGTAAACTGGTCACATATACAAACCATTCAGTAAAACCTGCATGAAAAACCCAGCCAAGCTAGAGTTTTCACTGTGTGATACCTTAACCTCCTGCAATGGAGGTCCATGGGATGTCTGCAAACTCTAACTGACTTAACCTGAGAATACTCCTGGTCTGAGTATGAAGTGGTCCTTGTGGCTCAATTCTGGCTAAAAATTTAAAAGTGCACATGTATACATTCATAAATAAGAAATGTTGTGGTAGCAGAATCTTATTGAGGCCCAGATTGAGTTGAAATAGAAGAATCATAGGATGCATGGAGGAAATAAAAAGCATGAGGCAAAGAGGAAATAGAGTAGGTATTTTAATGCAGCATTAATCCAAGTTTATACGGATTGTATGAAAAAGTAGAATTTTATGTAATATGTCAAAAACATTTAAAGAAAAGCTCAAAACACACAGGAATGCTAAATGCGACAAAACATGAGAGGGAGTGTGAAGCAGTTTACATTTAGCAGGTAAAGAAGTTGGATTGTACATTGGTAGATGATAAACCTTTATATCAGGTAGAGACCACATAACTGAATAAAAGAAAGGAAGATAGAAAGGAATAGAGAGGTGATGATGAAACCCAAGTAAATACAGAGGTACAGATCAGGTAGAAGGGTTACAAAGGATGTCTATGACAGAGGCTTATTTCATAGTTTCATAGCTGATTACCAGGCTAATGACAGCAAGGAGCCTTTTTAAACTTAGCCCTGCTTCCCAAGGTGAGAATCAAACTCTGTACCTCGTGTTTGTAAGGTAAACTATTATGCCAACTCCCAACTCCTAAAAATGTATTCACTTCAGGCAAAGTGGATACAGCAACAAGAATTATGCATGCATGCACATGCACAAATGCACACACACACACTAATTTCCCATTCTGTACATTAAAATTCCTACCTATCTAGGTACACAATCTAGAGAGCATGGTATTAGTTGCAAGTTCCACAGAAGATCAGCTAAAGGAAAGTAGGAATTAGAGTGGTATGGAATTAAGACTGCCGGGAAGGTGAACATATAAAAACTCATAAAACATACAAAAAGGGAGATGGAGAAAGCAATGAATGTCCTTCAAGCAGTTATAGATATTTTTGGGTTAAAAGCATGAAATTGATTAGTATAGAATCTTAGACTGTGTTAGACATCAGGGCCATGTGGCCATTTAAGTCTTGCCAATGCATACCCTTAGACCTTACTCTCTTTTTCAACAAGCACTAGGCCAGTAATAATGGGCTGAATTTATGAATACCCATCAACTTGTGTAATTCCTTCTTAAAGAAAGATAATGTGTCACATAGTTTGATCTGGAGAAGAAGTTTGCTCCATAGAAGGGCTAGTCATTGCATGACAAATCTGCCTCTCCACTGTAATTTTTTTTTTTTTTTTTTTTTTGCTGAAACAAGTTCAGATCTCATCTCTGGTTTTAATGTTTGCTGGTCTGTTTGATTTTTGGGGAAATATGAGGTCTTGGACTGCCAGGTCCCTAATGACCTAGAAGGCAAGGCACAGATCACTCCATGGAGTTTCTAGATACTGAACTCAAGGACAAGGCCTTTAGACCCTTGGTATGTTTTGTTAGGAACCTTTAAGATCTCTCCCACTGTTTGAAGAGTTTAGTAAGATACATCCCAATGGGCAATGTAATTGATGATGGACCTATTCAGTGCAGAATATAGAGGGATAAGTAATTCTTCAGATCTAGATGAAATGCCCTTTCTGATCAGCTGTGCCAGACAGAAGGATTTCCTGACCAATGCTACAACATGAGGAGATGGAGTAAGTTATCTATCTATGTTCTAAAGTCTCTCGCAACATCTTCATTTTGCAGTTGATTGCTTTCTATACTATAAGTTGAGTGGATAATTTGTTTACCAAATTCAACAAGATTGCATTTTTTTATCATTTTATTGTAACTCATTTTCAGAGCACTGGTTATCTCCATGTGTAAGTTTATTTTGTAGTTTCTGTATAGAAGAAAGGGATTTGAGTATAACACCCAGTTTAAATTATACACAAACTTGATTAACCACAGTTCACTGTTTTTAATTGGAGATCAGTGAAGTATATGCTGAAAAACAGATGTCCTAGCACGGATCCCTGATGGACTCCATGGGTTAACTTCATGCTTTCTAAGTATTTTCCTGCTGCCCTGACAGACTAGGTTCTGGCAGCAATAAGGAAAGAGGATGTGAAAAGCAAAAAAAAATGCTGAAGAAGATATAACAAAGCTACTAGAACTGGGGAAGTGTAAAACAAGTGAGGAGAGGACAGATATACAGGGACTTGGTAGAGATGGAGAAAGCAATAGGGTTTAGAACATTTATTGGGAAATGCATAAAAGAAAGAAGGGCATAGGAGAGTGAGGAGAAATGGGTAAAGATATGGAAGATAAATATTTTAAATATATCAGAGACAGTGAAAAGATTAGTATATGAAATTATTATATCAATGATATAGTATGCAAATAAATTAGAAAATGAGTGCAATAGGAGAGTCCAGAGTGTTGGAGGTGTGAAAAAAGTAAGCAACATTCATATGTGTTGGAGGGTAATGTGGTGTAGAAGGAAAAGCAGGCAGTGAAAGCTATATGGAGCAGAGTATATTAAAAAATGAAAGAGGTGAAGGAGGAAGAGGTGTTGTGTTTATTTGGAGTGGACAATGAGCATGGGTTATGGAGAAGAGAAACGGGAGAGATGTTAATTGTGAGATGACTGAAAAAAGAAATTGTTAAGGAGTGGAAAACTGATAATATCTATAAGATTAAGGAAGAAAATAAGATTTGGCACATAAGCAAATTTAATAGGAGCTGGGTAAAAAGGTTAAAGGAGAAATGGAGTGTTGTTTTGGGAGGCAAGCAGAATAAAGTGGATGGGTGGTGAGAGAAAAGAAATAAGGAAAGTGAGTGCTATAGTATTAAGTGGGAGTACGTCTGTACTAGATAAGGAGAGAAAATGGAGATACAGTGACAGACATTATTATGAACTAGACACATTATTATAGGCAGAAGGTTCAATATACTAATAATTCTAAAAATATTTTAGTTGGGTTTATTAGGTAAAACTGATAAAAATAATGAAATGAAGTCGAATGACTGTTTCATCCAATGTACTCAGATGTGAGGTGTACAGTGTCACAAAATGATATAGAGAAACAGAAAAACTTGATAGCCTCCACCGTTATTTTGTGGATGTAGAAAGATTTAAAGATTTTCTTTAGCACTGTTAAAAATACACTTTTAAATTGAACTTAAGTATGCTTATCAGTTCAACAAGATTTTTCTTTCTATTTGGTTTTATATTATACTTGACCTACGGAATCTCAGTTCCTGTTCCACCTTATAAAGTTATTTCCCTTTTGCTTAAATTTCATTTTTTGGAGGGATTATTTGTTTTAAATACTGCATTCCTAATGGTTCTGATCAGATGTAATATCATGCAATAGCCAGAAGATGTTCCTGTTCTGACAAGTATAAATGTCAAGCAGAGTCTGTATGAGTTTTCTTCACTCAGAAAACACATTTCACTATATTCTATAATTATACTTTAATTATACTTTAAGCAAAGGGGGCCATTACACTGTTAAACATTTTTAAACATTTTCTCCTGCTGTGTGTAAAGGTTAAATGGAAAAATCATAAGATCTGAATTTGCTTACATAAGTGGTAGATTTATGTGCAATATTATTTGATACACAAAAAGCATTGCTTTATAATAGGGCTTGCCTTGTTTTACTGTCTCAACTTTCTGGCTAACAATAACATTAACATAAGTGAAGATTTGCATGTTTGCATCCACATTTTGGAAATGTCATATTGCAGAATTGGCTGTGATAAGAAAAGACTGTTATTGGTGTGAAAGGTCTCTTCCTGTTTCTTTTCTTGCAAGGGGTGGTGTACATTCTTTCTTTTTCTAAGGTGGCTTTCTGGGCACAGAGAACCTGCTTCTTCTGTCATGAGTATGCATGACAAAAGCTATAACCATTAGGACTATTAGAACATGACATGACAGCATTAGTTGCATTATTGTGAAAGGAATTCTTATGAACTTTCTTTTGGCATTAAAGCCCATTCTATAACTACAAGACAGTGTCAGGTCACTGAAATCTTCATTTCTATGTATTGAAAACATCAAAAAAGTATTGTTAGCTAACAGATGCATCACTATCATTTATGGCAGTACTGAAAAGGAATATATAGATGCAGGGAAATTAGTCACATACGCCATAAGAATCAATCAGGAATAATTATAAAAGGATGAGTGTATTTATACTTAATATAACATGCATCTGAAATGGGAAGTTCTCTGCACAAAGCACCAGGGATACGTTTGCTGTAGAAGTTTCCCTCTGCTGCAGTCATGCTTGTTTCAAAAGCTGATACATTTCCTTTATAATACATCAACATTTTTGAAAGATTACAGCCTGCAGCTAACTGATCTGTTTCCTTGACCTCAGTATAATTACAAGTATTCAGGACACTGTATGAATAAAACAGTCATAGCATTATGCAGCTGTAGGCAAAGTGTCTATAAATTATATTTAATAGAGGAACTGAAGGGTGATGATAATCCTTAACACATATCTAGGCTGTCACACTGTGTGTTTATGTATATATTAGACAGAGAGAAAGAGAGAGAACTAAAAATCTAAGTAAAAATTAAGAGAAGCAGAATATGAGCAGAAAAGAGAGAAACTGATTTCAAACTGATGAGCCATTACAATTCAATTGGGGGGGGGGGGACACAAAATATTATAAGAAATGGCTCAGTATTTGTGTGATACCTAAAAATCCACAAAAATTATAAAAAATAGTTAAGAAATAAGGCATTATCCATGAGTATCAAAAACAGAAACATCTAAATTTGGTTGCATTCAGCATGTATGACTCCTCTATCAAAGAAATCATAGTGATAAATTCATACTGCAAATACCAAACATATTTTTAAATACTTGCGTGAGCTATCAAATTACTGAACAAGAATTTTTAAGTTGGGGGGCTGACCCCATTACAGCCCATTGTTGAACAGTGTGCTTCTAGTACCCCTATCCACTAAATACAGTTACACTTCCTTGAAGACAGCAGGACTGCTTGGTTCTGAATTGAACCAAATATTTCATTTACTCTGAGGTGCATCAGCATGTATCCCCTCACAATGGAGTATACAGGGGATGCTGCTCCTGGAAAATAATGTATTAACAAACTGATTCTCTGGTCCCTGAGACTTTTTCATATTCTGACTTTCATGTGCTCCTTTGTATTATAGTTTCCAATTTGCAGCACTTCAGGAAACCAGCTTTAACTCTTTAACATTTAAAGAATTAAAAAAAATATGCAGTTTAACATAGAGATCTACAGTCATTATTCAAATCATATAAAGCCATTTACAAAACTGATTTATAGTGGGATTGGTATTTATTTACTTCTACTGATTTGTGACACTGAGTGCACAACAGATTAATGCAGATGAAATCATGGCCTCTTCATTAGATGACATGAAACAAGTATATCTTATTCTATACTTCTCGTCAAATGTTTATAGTACTGTGCACCTTATCTAAGGTACTTGGTAAAAACATCCTTATTGCATTACGTTAATGAGATACTACATGCTTTTATGAATTTTTGTATAAATGGCTTAATTTATTCATACCTCATCATTAGTCAGAAAAAAATACATCCAGTCCAATCATACAAAAATATCCTGACTAGTCTGAACCAAAATGTAACTTGTTACATCCCAGTGACACCTCCAGGTGCATCTGCAGTTGACGCCTACTGACGCTTCTAGGCATCAAATACTGCTTGTTCATATTTGCATCAATAATTCCAAAACCATACTATGTGTAAGGGTTTAAAAGATTTCATCTTAAATCTTATACAGTGGCAAACACAACTACATTAACATTTGACCTTTGTCTAGTGAAGGTAAATATATATTAACTGTTGTTTTTATGATATTAATTTATATGGATATACTTTTCACAGTTTTTAAATATCTTAACCAAATAACACAGACAGAACCCCTTAGCCTCATATGAAAGCTGTCAGCTAGATGAATAAAATGCTGATGACAGTGGTTGCGGAGATATTGTATGTCGTTTACAAAATATCAAAAATGTAATAGTTACTGTGTTTACTGTTACTTATAAACCTAAAGAATACTACCACTATAAAAAGCAGTTTGTGTTGAAGAGTTTGCCATTTAAAGTTCTTTAATAATCCTTAGGGTTCCAGGGATATGAACATTTGTTTGAAATGTGAGGACATAATTTGATTCTGTGAAAAGGGTTAGGCTCCGCCCATTTGAAGTCAACTTCCTGAGCTCCATTGGATTGAATGAGGTAAATAAAGGATCCTGCTGACAGCTGTCACATCCTAATATAATCCTATACAGAAAAATAAATAATTTAATTAATTAAATCAATTAATCAATCCACTATTTGTCAAATGTAAATTTAGCAGCAATAGCACAATTGTTTCATGCACTTGTAAAAAAAGTAACTTTTTTGTAAAAATATTATAACATTTATCAGAAAGCAAGTTAATTGTAAATAGTATGTTAAGTACAAGAACATTAATCAACAAGAAATAAGAATAATGATAATAATGCACAAATTTACATCATCTTATACTCAGATCATATCAGTCTATTTTGAAACATAAATATCATCTGTGATTGATCATCATTCTACAACAGTCCTTAGAATACATATACTACCAATAAGTGTTTTGTCCAAAATTGGGATCTTAGACCATCTCCATTATAACTCATGTCCTAACAATTATTCATCTGTCAAAATGTAATTTAAGAAACACTGCTATTTATCTGAATAATTTCAAGTATTATTTATATATAAATATTTTTGGGAAGCGACTAAAAACTTTTGAAAGGAACATGTCTTTGCAATTGTGTTTTGGTTTCATGCTGCCTCACAATATCTACTGACTCCAATAGAGTGAGAACATGTTTAGTTTTCCACTTTATTTTTATGACATTTTAGCTAACATTATAGTCGGGTGGCCATGGTGGTGCAGTGGTTATTATTGTCACCTCACAGCAAGAGGTTCTGCAGTTCGATCCTCGGCTATGGGTGCCTTCTGTGCGGAGTCTGCATTTCTCCCTGTGGTTGCGTGGGTTTCCTCCAGGTACTGCAGTTTCCTCCCACATCCTAAAGAAATGCTGTTGGTGGATTGGACACTCGAAATTGGCCCTAGACGTGTGTGTGTGTGTGTGTGTGTGTGTGTGTGTGTGTGTGTGTGTGTGTGTGTGTGTGTGTGTGTGTGTGTGTGTGTGTCTTCCATGGAAGGTAGGGCACCGGGCTGGCAACTTGACACCGTAAATTTTTACAGCCAATCCTGAGCAGACAGGCAATCTGTTGTGGCGACCCCTAACCGGGAAAATCTGAAAGAAGAAGAAGCTAATATCATAGTCAAGTGTACCAAAGTCTATTTATTATTTGTCAGTTCTACATATTTATTACATCTTAAAAACATCAACAACTTAGTTGGAATCTCTGTTTAATACCAACAAGCTGAGGTACATTATTGTGGCCATTATGTCTTTCATGCTGCTTTCAATGAGATATTAAAAGTGTAGAGAATGTGGCTAGTGTGTGTGTGTGTGTGTGTGTGTGTGTGTGTGTGTGTGTGTGTGTGTGTGTGTGTGTGTTAAGGCTGTGTAGGAAAACCAAATGGTACTTAGAAGATCACTGTTAAATGATTATTCATATGGTTTGTTTGGGGGGTAGTATACATCTCAGAGTAAGGCGGTCATTATATCTGTGTTATCTCCATACTTAAATGTAGTCCACCCTCTCAGACCGGCACATTCTTCTTCTGCCTGTTATAGCCATTGTTGCAGAGGGCTCTTGTTGTTATAGTTTTAACACAAAATCCACTTTCTGTCTGTGGGAATATTTGACTTCTGCTGACAAGGTCAGGTTTAACTGATGTCCAGAATATATTTGCACTGTGCCCTCATTAAATGAGAAGCAGAAAATTGTTTTGATTTCATCAGCCTGGATTTTTTTTCTTTACTGACTTTTCCTTACATTAGAAGTAAAAATCCTGTGTATTATACCAGCATTTTTTTTCATTTCCTGCACACTATAAGAAACATGTCATTGACTGGAACAACTAAAGTGATATTGTAAAATTTAGCACAGAGGTGTTGTAAAGCCACTGACAGTAGAATAGCAATCTTATCCTTTTAAACAGATTACTAAGAGAGCTCCTACTCTATTCAATGTTAGCTGTTTCTGAAACAATGTACTACCATTAGGCCTTACCAAGAGCTGACTGCTGTAAAAGTATTAAATGAATTACCATATCTTCAGGGCGAAACTCCACTAAATATGTTTGGGATTCATCCACCAGTTTCTGATAATGCCTAGGCTTTTGCATTCAGGGTTGTCCATCTGCTGGCACAACAAATGTCGCAGACATGATCACTTTGTCTCTCCTTAGAAAGGCAACTTATTACAGGACTAAAATATTCACCATATTTCTTGGATGGAAACAGGAAGGACAATGGCATTACAATAGTGATGACATTATGTACTCCAAACTTTGGGGCATCTTGACAAGAATCTCTTGATCAAGTTTCTCTTCTTGGGTGAATAACAAATTGGTTAAAGAATCTTGTCAAGTTCCAGTTCATCAAGTACTGCCAAGGATAAAAAGGAATAATTCCCTATATACAGATCACAGTTCCCTATATAGGGATTAAGCTGTACCCTTTTTCTCTATAATAGTAAGATTGCTAAAGTTAATGTGTGTGTGTGTGTGTGTGTGTGTTTTTAGTTATGTAAATAAATGTCCCAATCCGCACTGTACCGAGATCTCTATTCATTACATTGAGCTCATATCAGTGAATGTACAATGACATTCACTGATATGAGTTATCATTCATTTAACATTCGGCAACACAGGAATTGTCCAACTGCCGTTCAACATTTCCGTGTCCGTCGACCTGAATTGTACATTTTGATTGTAAACTATATATATATATATATATCTATATATATATATATATATATATATATATATATATATATATATATATATATATATATATATATATATATATATATACCTATACTTATATATACATGTACACAATTTATAACTTTAGTTAGCCGACTGACAAATGTCAACATCCTGAAGGTATACAGTGTACATAAAAAAAGGAAATGATAACTTCGTAGTATGCATGTACCAAGGTTGCTTCTATGCGCATGTAATTATTACATAAAAAAAAATACTTCCCCTTATCTGGGGGGCTGTTACACCCACATCCCCCTGCTAATTATATATACTAGCTCTGAGACTGCACAATCCGTGGGGAAAGGGAATATTCCCCTATCCATGTATTGTCGATCTCGTATACCTGTCAACTATCTATACAGTAAACCAAATGCAGGTGATTAAACAGGTGCCAACCAAATTCCCTGTTGACCCATCCAACAGAACACACACACACACACACACACACACACACACACACACACATGCATATATAAATACTAAGGGTTATGATGGATGACCTCCCTCAGATTGGTGATGCAGAAGCCTTGCCTCCTGCAAAGATGCTTATTTTTGACATTTTGCCCATCACTTCACTATATATAAGAAGTCAAGATGCAGTATCTCAATGTATCATTTAATCTGCAAGCTGCTGCAGTTAATGAGTTAAACTTAATGAGCTAGCATGCATGGAGTTTCCACCACATTAACAGACAAGATCTAGTATTGTTATTCATGACTGAGAGTTCACCTCTGGTCAGTGACTGAGGGGCTAGATGGGTAAGTCAAACTTCAAGTGGCTTTATGAACAGGTTAGGGGGTGTAGAACTGGGTAATATTAATGCAGCACAAAGGTTCTTTGTCAATCACTTTGCCCAATACTGCAGTTGGAGACAGCTAGATAGGCTCATAGGATCATAAGAGATTACTAGGCTATCAAACCGCAGGTCATTTTAAGCCTAGCTGTTTCATCCCAATGTAATACCATAGAAATGCTAGTCAATAACCAAGATTGCATTTAGTGATGACTGCACATGTCTAGGAGGGTTTGAGTGCTATCTGGGGTAATAATTAATGATGCTCCATCCATTCATCCAGGTTCTCTTGAACAGTGTCATAGAGGTACTCCATTTCACATGAATTTGTAGCCTGTTCCAAAGACGCGGCAGTCGTCAGGAGATAAATCTGTCCCTCCAGCATGTCCTACTTAAGTTGCAGGCCATATTTAGGTCCCTAGAATGGGTAGCCAAAGTCCCATTTGATTTATGGATATGCAGCATGTTCATTAGGTTTGGGTCTTGGATTGCTCTGTAGGCCAAGCATAAGTCTCCCCTATATCTATATGATACAGACTATAGTGTCAGGGACTTTAGTCAGTCTGTGTACGGCACATGCTGGAGCCCCTTGATCTTCTTTGTTAGAAACATCTGAGGTGTCTCTAATTCCTGCAGGTGCTTAACACGGTACATGCAGAACAGGGCATTATACTCAATTAGGGGCAGGATAAGTGCAGAGTACTAGGGCTTATAACTTATTTTCCTCTCAAGGCGATGCCTTTACTAATCAAGTATGCTACATAGAAAGTTTTCCTTACTACAGTAGACACATGTTGGTCGAAATTAAGTTCACAGTCAACTTTTGATCCCAGGTCCCTTAGCACTTCATGAGTATTTAGGGTATCGTTGTTCATTTGATAGTGTTAAGGGACATTGTTTGTGCTGAAGGGAATGATGATGCATTTCTTTGCATTCAGTTTGAGATCATGACTAACACACAAGTCGCTGGTCTGTGTAAGACCCTTCTGGAGTATACTGACATCATTTGGGGATTCAATGACTGCATCTAATTTGCAGTCGTCAGCAAACTTAGTCAGCCACAACCCCTTAGTTTTGACCTGAATGTCTGAGAAGTATATACCAAACAGTAGGAGGCTCAATCCTGACTTCTGTGGCACCCCGCTTGTAACAGGTCTGCTGGTTGATGTGGAGTCACCCACTTTGATAATTTGTCTGGTTTGTGAGACAGTTGGCAACCCATCCTACAATGAAGGGGCTTACATTCAGTTTGGTAAGTTTATTGATATACAGATCACAGTTCCCTATATAGGGATTAAGCTGTACCCTTTAAATAGTAATCTCCCCACTGCCTTCTCTTTTTCTCCTGTACCTACCTCCAACATAAAAAAAACTCTTAACTAAACTTAAGCCCACCAAATTAGCAGCAGACAACCTCCCAAGTGAATACCTACAAATCGCAGCTAATGCTCTGGCCTACCAAGTATCCATCTTGATTAACCAATCTCTGCCAGAAAGTTACGTTCCCACACTGTGGAAAGTATCACATATAATTCCCCTCCACAAAGGCGGACTCTCCACAGAACTAACCAATTACCGCCCCATAGCTATTCTCTCTCCACTCTCCAAAATACTAGAGAGATGCATACACTCTCAGATCTCAGACTACCTCCTTACTAACAACCTCTTTTCCAATACTCAGCATGGTTTCCGACCAAACCATAGCACCACCACTGCCTTACTCTCCTTTACTAACACTATCCTTCAGCATAAAAACAATGGCTATCTCTCCTCTGCTACTTTCCTAGACCTATCTAAAGCATTTGACATGGTCCCACACAAATAACTTATCTCTGTCCTCAATAACCTATCCTTCTCACAATCAGTCATCAACTGGTTTCAGAGTTACCTGTCTGACCGCCAACAATCCGTTGTATGGCAGAATAACATATCTCCCCAACTACCTGTCTCCATAGAGTTTCCCCAGGGATGCATCCTTGGACCCCTACTCTTCTCTGTTTTCACCAATAATCTAGCCTCTGCCACCAAACATGGCACATTCATACAATATGCAGATGACTCAACCATCATCTGCTCAGCCCAGTCCCTACCCAAACTGCAAAAAGTCACACAGGAAGCCTTTTCCTCTGATGAAACTTGGTTATCCGATGCCCAATTAATACTCAACCCAAACAAAACTAAACTACTCATCTTCCAACCCACCAAACATACTCAAAACAACTCTCACTTTAACATCACAGCAAAAGACAGCACCACTATATACCCAACTGAACACACCAAATTACTAAAAGTGGAAATAGACAATAAACTAAAATTTGACATTCACATATCCATGACCATAAAAAAGTCCACAAAAAACTAGGAGCGTTATACAGAAATAAGCAACTTCTCACCAAAGCAGCAAAGATTTCAGTAGCAAATTCCCACCTTATCTCCACCCTACTTTATGACTTTCCAATATATACCAACCTAAGGCAATGCGATCTAAACAAGCTAGAGACCTGCTACAACAGAATCACCAAATTCGCCACAGGGGCATCCTACCGTAGTCACCACTGTCTCTCACTTGCTGAACTGGGCTGGCTTGAACTCCCTCACCTCCTTCAATGGTATCAACTCTCACTTGCCCACAAACTAGTAAACCATCCACTAAATGTCCCATCCCTCCAGAATCTACTCCAACCGTATCGCACCACCAGACCACTAAGATTCAGCAACAAAAATCACTTGCAGATCACTAAAGACAATAACTCTGCTGGTGAAGCACTATTCTCTTGCACCATAGCCAAATTATGGAACTCCCTCCCACTCACAATTACCTCCATACCATCATGCACCCACTTCAAAACTTTACTAAAAGCGCACCTAAAAACATGCTGGCTATGCCCTTGCAACTACCACTCTAATATCACCCACCCCATCTAGCCACTACCTTTCTTTCCACTCTACTAACTACCTTGACTACAGCAAGCTCATAAGCCTAGTACTTATTATACAGCAGGAACTTCTTATTGTAATATTTGTTAATGTATGTTATGTACTTCACAGATAAAGATTCTAGTTGTCTACTGATGTACTATGTACATGCTTGGGTCCTACCCTTTAGGTTACATACGTAGCTGTAAAAGCCCTTATGTTTATCCTTGGTTGTACTTGCTAAGTTTCTTTCAAAGAAACCCTTGGAAGATTTGACAAGTTGTCTTATTTGCCTCTTAAGGCTGCAGAGGGTGCTGTTCCATTGTTTGGGCCTTGACTTTATTTTCTTGGAGAGCAACATTTTGCATTTATTGTAAAGTTTGTTGATACTGTATGTCCATCATGTCAGCTTGTTTTTACATGGGGCTCTGGCTTTGATTATTTCTGGTACAGCCCAGTTTATACATTTTTGCAAATGATTGTACAGGGCTTTAGTGTAAGCTTAAGTGTAATTATCAAGTTCCAGCTTGGCTTGGGACTTGGAATGTATTTATACCTACAACTAGAAGGGTGTAGTTTGCCTTGGTGAAGTTTTTTAGTTTGATTTCACTCTTTGTGAGTTCTGGTGTTAGTGCCAGCTCAAAGGTGACTGATTTGTGGTCAGTTTTAAATAGTGAGGGTCCAACAATTGAAGCAGTCCATCTGCTTGACATGTTGGTGCATACCAGATCTAGAATGTGTGTTCCTCTTGTCAGGGTATGGACAATTTGTTCCAGGGCATTTGAATTAACAAAATCAAGGAACTTTTGCACTAGCGAGTTAGGGCTAGCATAGGTTTCTCAGTTGATAGTGGTATAATTGAAATCCCCCATAACTACTATGTTCAGTAAAATTTGGATTATCTTCAGATTGGTCAAATAGGCTTCATGGGCATCATGAACCATGAAGGGGGATCTATAACTGGCTATGATTTGAATGGGGGTCTTACCCACCAGTAACCTGGATCTGGAGTGAGTCCTCCAGTCTAATTAGATGGGAGGTGAATTTATGTCTAATATAGATTGAAACGCCACCTCCTCTGGTTTTTACATGTTCATTTTGCAGTCTAACGGTGTGGAAGGCATTGTAGCCTTGCAAGACCAGGGTACTTTCTGAGGCCTTGAATATGTGACTGCACAGATATCTACATCTTCTAGTGATAGAAGTGCTTCCAGGAAGTGCAGTTTTTTGTTTAAGCTCCTAGCATTTAGCAACCTAACCCTTATTTTGTTCTGATTGGTTAATTTCACGTTGGTAGTGTTGTTTTCAAGACCTTACCTAAAAAAGGCACTATGGTGGTGGCAAGAGCCATTGCAAGCAGCTGAAAGCATAGTGGTCCCAGGTACAAAATGTCCCTGGCAAAACAGCAAGGTTTGTCAACCATGGTTTCCCAGGCTGATAGGAACTGGATCCTCTTTGAATGACAATGAAAACTGAGCAAATTATTGAAATAAATTATTTTTTTGTTTATACTGTGGCATCATTCTAGGTGTGGGTAGTATGATGCTCAAGGCTAGGGACATACCTGCTTGGGACACATACTCAGGGCACTCGACCATGTCTCTCTTCATATAGTCCAGTGAAGTACATCTCAGGTTATTCACCCCAGTGTGAACTATGACAAGAGTCATGACCGTACTTGTTGCTGAGAGACCTGAATGCATGCATGATCAGATGAATCCTAGCACCAGACAGGTAGCTGACCGTGACTTTCACTTTGTCCAGCCTGGTGAGTGGGACATCCATGTGTTTCACTACTGAGTCTCCAATGACAAGAACATTTTTTTTTTTACTGTTACTCCTTACTGGCTTGATGGGTGAGACACTGCTATTGCTATGTGTCAATGGGTGCTGTGGGGACTGTCTTAGTTGTAGCAGTCTTGTATTTTGGAGGTCTCTGGTGTTTTGGTAAGTTTTTCGAGAGAACTTCCATGTATATAGATTTAAGTGTTTGATGTATAATATGTGTATGAGTAGTGGTACTATGTGAATATGTAGTGGTGGGTGAGTTGACAACCTTCTCCGTGTTACTGTTTTGAGTGAAACAGAGAATGGGTTCTAGATTCTTGGTGTAAATACATCTGTCTCACTCTGTACTAGAGTGTGTTGTTAGTAGAGAGTTGCCTGTGTACATGAGGCAATTGCTACAATGCTACAAGAGTCCCAGGTCAACAAGTTTGGCAGGAGAAATGAGGGTAGTCCAACAGTCCATAATGCTAAGTTGAAGACTGCTGCCACTAGGGGTGGCTCTTCAGAATTGATCACAGAGGAGCTCAGTGAATGGACATTTCTGCCTGGGTTTTAGGGAAAATTTGTTGAATTTAACTGTCCAGCTTTGGTACAAAATTGCACGGCGGTGCTGCACAACACACAAATAAGCAGGAAACCTGCTCAGATGCAGGTCCTAAATACCAGAAACAACTTCTTCTTTCAGCTTTTCCCAGTTAGGGGTTGCCACAGCAGATCAGCTGTCTGCTCATGATTGGCAGTGCTGTTTTACGGTGTCAAGTTGCCAGCCCGGCACCCAACCTTCCACAGAAGGCACACACATGCACACACTCACACCTAGGACCAATTTAGAGTGTCCAATCCACCTACTGCATGTCTTCGGGATGTGGGAGGAAACCAGAGCACCCAGAGGAAACCCACGCGACCACAGTGAGGACATGCAGACTCCGCACAGAAGGCACCCCAGCCGAGAATTGAACTGGAGAACCTCTTGCTGTGAGGTGGCAATGCTAACCCCTGCACTACCGTGGCTGCCCTCCTAAATACCAGAAACTAAAACTTGAAAAAAACTTTAAAAGGATTCAAAAGGAGCAATGAGGATGCTTATTCCAAGCCCTAGACTGGCCTCCCTTTGCCAGACAGGTCCTAATCAGCACAATTCTCTCACAAAAGTGCAGATATGCCCCTTCCAATCCAAGATGGTCTAGACAACATGCTCAGAACAAACAAACCACTAGAAACAGTTCCAAAAATAGCAAGGCTTTATCTGGACTATGCTACAGCAACTAGCTATCCTAGTTTCAGCGGGAAACACTACAGAATGTTTAACACAGCAGAAAAATAACAGTGAGTCAAAAAATATTTAAAACAGCAGAAAACCAGCAAGGACGCTTGAAAGAATGTTTTAAACAGTTAACAGTTCAGTTAAACACTGCTTGGTGGGAAAACCAGAACAAGCAGAACAGATAGCTTTAACAAAGTGAAAAATACCAGTAAATACTTAATTCATTAAGAGAAAAACATCTCTTACTGCTAAAGGTGCAACAACCTCAGGAGTGATTTAAATTATATTAATATTTAAGGCTGTGAGCATGTACAACTCCCTCAATGAATGGCTGTAAGGGTTTGCCCTGCAAAAAAGTATACTTGTAAAACTTAAACTATGTTAGCTGTCAGAAGAAGAAGCCACACGGTTCTTATAAAAAGTATGCATTCTTTTGTCATCTAGATCACATTTCAAACGTTGTTTATCATTTGTAATTGGATTTGCTATATCTGCATGGTTGACCTGGATATCCATCCCAAAACATGATTTGTATACCTTTAGAAATGAATTATAATAGAGTGTCTAGTTATAGTTCATTTAATTTGTTGCATTTTAAGCACATCACAAATGAATGAACCCAGTATAATGAAATGAAACCCATCAATGAGTCTTATTTGGTATGTAGCTGTGCACACAACACTTCATAAAGAGACTTCAATCCCTGCAACATCTTCCATATCAGGCCTGTCAAAAGGCACCATCTGTTTATACTGGACTCCAGCAATCATGGTTCTGGATAACCTGTGATAAGATCTATATATTGATGTTGTGAAATAATGTTTTGTGGCCTTCCCCTGTAGTCATTATCATCTTCATTATCAACCCCCTTTTTAACCTATTTTCTACATGGGGTTGGGATGTCATGTTACTTGTTGCCATCTCTCCCTATTCAATGGCACTTTCCTACCTTCTTTGACACTCATGACTGACTATCATAGGACTTCCCTTACACAATCCATCCACCTCTTTGCTGGATGCCCTCATTTCCTCTTGCTTTCTTCTTGTCATCCCAAATCTTCTTCATCAGATAGCCTTCTGCTTTCCTGTACATGTGCCTGAACCACCATAATCTGTTCTCTTTGACCTTTTCTGAAATTGGAGCTACTTTGGCTTCTGCTGTTATGTCCACATTTCTTCTCCTGTCCCAAAATGTGCATCCTACCTCCCATCTCAGGCACTTCACCTTCATCCATTCTAGCTTCCTCAACTGCTCTCCCTTTACTACCCAGGTTTCTGTACCATACAGTACTGATCACACCACTATTTTATACACCTCATTTTTCAATTTTTTTGGCATTCTTTGGTCATACACTATCCCTGACACTGTGCCAGTTGGCTGCAGCCCCTCTGATTCTAGCTTTGACCTCCTTATTCAGACTTCTCTTCTTCTCAACCTGCCCTCCTAGATACTTCAAGCTGTTAACCTGTTCCACTGGTTTCCCTTCAGTCTCAGTTTTCAATTACTTTTGATTTCCTCCATTTGCCATAATTACAACTGTCTTATCTGTACTCAAGTTTCATCCCATTTGACTTCAGTTTTGCATTTCATTCCCCTACCCTTTGCTGAAGTTCTTGCTCTGAGTCTGCCTGTAAAAACACATCATTTGCATACAGCAACTTTGTTGATCTGTCCCCTCCAATCTGTTTGCTAATGTAGTCCATCAAAACTATGAACAACAGTGGGTTCAGAGCTGAACCCTGTTGCATGCCCACTCCCACTGGGAACCCCTCTGTAAGACTGAACACTTGAGTCATTGGGTCCTTGTAAATAGCTTGCACTAATTCTTCTTATGTCTCCAAGCCATCACAGTACTGCCCAAATCAGCTTTCTTTTGACCTTGTCATATGCTTTCTCTAAGTCTAGAAATGATCAGTTGGACTCTCTCTCCTCATTTCTAGCTTCTTCTCAAGTATCTGTCTCATTGTAAACATCGGATCAGTTGTGCTGCATCCGAATCTGAATCCAAACTGCTCATTTCCCATCTGACCTTCTACCGCTCTGTGTATTCATTTATCAATCAGCCTCTCCAGAACTTTCATGTTGTGTAACATGAGTTTCATACCTCTATAATGCTCAAAGTTGTGAATGTCCCCTTTCTTCCTGAACACTGGCACTAGTATGCTTATCATATTATTATTTTCCACCAATCTCACCCAACGCGTCTATATCATAACATCGCAGACGCAAAATGTTGAACACTCACAAGCACAAAAATGTCGAAACTCGAATTCGGTATTGTGGGGGGCTATGCCCCCCCACACCCCTTCCCACTAAATATATATTCCAACTCCGAGATCGCACTACAGTGAGGAAAAGGCAAATATTCCAATCTTCTCTTTCCTGCGATCTCAGAAATGGACCCTCGACCTTTTGGCACTTTCTCTGTTGTGCTGTTTGACATTTTTATTTTTTGATAATATGATATAGATCCTCACCCAACATCTTCATCATATCTGTTGTCACCTCATCTGAGCCTGCTGCTTTCCCCTGACTTCATTTTCCATAGTGCTGTTCTTACTTCTTGGGTTGGCTCATCCTCTTCCCCAATGTAGGGGCAGTACAGATTTTGTAGAGTTTTCTTCATTCAAAAGTTGCTGGAAGTACCCCTTCCATCTGCCTTTGATGTCCTGTGGACTGGTGAGTAGGTTCTTGCTGGCATCCCTTATGAAGGGTTTCTGATTATCTTCTTTGTCTTTCTATCTTTGCCTTGCAACCTAATATAGTTTATTTGTGCCATCAGTTGAGTCACTTTCAGGAAGTTGGTATAGTGCCTCTGATGTCTTGTTCTTTGCTATTATAACTCCTCTCTTAGCCTCTTTGTTAGCCAACCAGTATTTCTTCCTAGACTGGTCTGGCTTTTCTATCTCCAACTTTTTCTGTACAACATCTTTCTTTTAATGACTTTCTGGACTTCTGCATTCCACCACTAGCTTTCCTTATGTACCTTATTTCCATACCTGGCGCAGCTACCCATCTGTTCTGTAGTCCTAATACATTCTGTTTTGAGGTGCTGACATTCTTCTTCAACTCCACCTATTCCCTCTTCTTCTTGAGGTGCTAGAGCCTTGAGTAATTTCTAGAACTGTTGTGCTTTCTCTGCACTCAACTTCCAGGTCTTCAGCCTAGTCTGTTTTGATTTTAGCACCTTCTCTGACCTCTGCTTACAGCTGATTGCAGCAAAAAGTGGTTTATGTTTTAGGCCAGCTGTTTCACTTAGGTGACTTTGCAATCACTGATTCTACCCCTAGGACGAAGTTTCCCTGAGTTGCACATTGGCCACTTTTGTATGTTCTTTCTGAACCATGTTTTGACTACTATCAAGCCATTTGCCAGAGAGAAGTCAAAATGGCCTTTCATTCTTTATTGCTGATACCCAATCCATGTGAAACCAGGCAGTCTTCATATCCTGTTCCATCTGTCCTGTTGCATTCAGGTCACCCATTATTAACACCAGTTCCTGTCATCCTGATTTAGCAGGTCCTGAAACTGCTGTCTGAATGGACTCTTTTCCTCACAATCACAGCCCTGCTGTGGGGCATAGGCTGAGATTATGAATACTGTACTATCATTGCACTGGAGTTTGGTTGCCATGGTTCTGTCATTCATTCTGACCACATCCCTGTCTTCTGAAGCTTCTCCCTCACCTCAATTTCCACACCATTCCTAGCTTGTTCTCCTGAGTAGTAGACTCTGGATCCCAAGTCAAGTGGTCTTGCTGCACTGCCCTCCCACCTTGTCTCCTGGATACATAGGATGTTCAGCCTCCTCCATACCATCATGTCATCTACTCTCAAGTCTTGTCCTGTCAGTAAACCTATATATTTTTTTCAAATAGAATTTTTATTGATTTTGTTAAAGGCATAACTCAATACAAAACATTTGCATTTAAACACATCACATTAATACATCAGAGATCATTCAAATAATAATAACAATAATAACTATCTACAATATGTACAATAGTGCTGCCTTAGGTCAAATCCAACCCTAGGGGTAAACAAATTAATAGAAAAGAGAGCATTTATGGAGGTGGGGGGGTACAAAAGCTACTCAAAGAGTGAAGCCTCTACTTAGTGTATATATACCAAACATAACCACTTATCATAATCTTCAAACATAAGAGAAAATTGGGAGTCATAATGACAATATGCCAGTGATACTTATTTATTTGCCAGAAGTTCAAATATAACATTCCACAGTTTTTGAAAATATGTGCGCTTATGCACATTTGTTATTATGAGCTTATGAGAAGTAATGTAGTAGCCATATTTGTGAAATCTCTCAAAGATATTTTAGACTGATCTAACTAGTATTTGGAGATATAAAATTTTACTAGTAGGCAAAGTGTTTTTAGGATATGAAATCTTAATTTTGAAAACTTAAGATTAGTAATGTGTAATAAAGCCATCTCCCATGAGAGGGTTGATTTGTGGTAGCCCATCTTTTCAAGTCTCACTTTTAGCGAGCACCAAATACTGTGAGAGTAGTGGGAGAACCATAATATACGAAAGATATCAGCATGGGGGAAGGAACAGCAAGGGTAAGCAGGAGATATGTTAGGGGTGAAATTGTTTAGATGTGTAGGAGTGTAGTACAGCTTATTGTTAATCATAAATTGTGTATAGGTGAGTTTTTTATAGGAGGAGAATGAAAGAGTAGATTTAATGGCTGCTAAGTTTTGCTCATCTAGAAAAGTGACCCCTTGTTGGTCTTAGTACTTCACAAAGACCATCCTGTCTTGATACTGGAGTGCACTTATGAGGTTACGAGAGCGTGATGGCATATTCCTATTGCTTGTTAGAATCTGCATCAAGTTAGATACCTGGAGGAATTTATATTCTGGAATCGTAAGGTTTTGAGTTGGAGATGTAATAATTTCTCTGATTTGCCATAAAATTATAATGTATTTCTTGGATAATTTTAAGGTGTCTATTAGTTCTCGTGGTGAGAGGGCTTTGTGTTTGTGAATATTCCAAAGTGAGAAGTCTTTTATTAATGGAAAATCACCAAGGCTGATCATACTGTTATTTAACTTGATGATAGGATTTAAATGAATGGGCTGAAATAGAAGGAGGGCTTTGTGTATTTTCAGTGATTTAAAAATCTCTTGGAAGGATTTGATTTTACAATACAGGATATGGTGTAACTTTAACTTCCTGAGAGTTAATGGGTCCAAGAAAGGGAGAGACTTGGGATTTATATTTTTTTTCCAAAACATGATTATACCACATTTTTACCCAAGGGGGAGGGTCCATGTATGATTGTTCGGATGGTAATTGACTATAGTAATTAATCTATTAGCTTGTAAAATTCTATAGTAAAGCTGAAGGTCTGGCATACCAAGACCACCTTTATCCTTTGGAGTAACAAGTCTCTGGTATGACACCCTAATGGATTTTGGATGCCAGATGAATTTTGCAAAGGCTTTATGAATTCTAGTGAAGAATGAGTTCGGGATGAGTGAGAGAGAAGTGTAAAGGTGGTAAAGAATATTTGGGAGGATGTTCATTTTAATGATGGAAGTTTTAGATAGCAAGGGTAATTTCATCTGTTGCCATTTGTTTAGGTCTTGGGAAATAGTTGACCATAATTGGGAAACGTTAGAATGTATTGTGGAAGGTGCTGAGTGATCATAACTAACTCCTAAGTATTTGCAAGCATATGAAACATTGAAGGGAGTCTGTGAACAGATTTTCTTTGTGGGCTGCTGGGTAATTCGGAAAAATAAAGGATTTATTTAGGTTTATTTTATAGTCTGAAATGTGGGCAAATGTGTTTATAGTCACCATAATTTATTTTGGTATCTGTCAAAGGAAGTTCAAAATAAGTGTTGAGGCCATCCGCAAACACGGTCAAACTTATTTCGTGTAATATTCTGGGGATAGAGTGGTATGTTAATTGTCTGATGGAGAGAAATAGTGGTTCTAAATATAAATTGAAAACGAGAGGGGATAGAGAGCACCCTTGTCTGGTACCATTTAATATTTTTATTGGCTTTGATAAATTCCTGTTTATGTATAGTTGCGTACATGAACTGTTATATAGAATTTTGATCATATTAATGAAATTAGAGGGAATGTCAAAATAAGATAATACAACGAACAGAAAACTCCAATTGACCCTGTCAAATGCTTTGGAAGCATCTAGAATCATTGTGTATCTTGGATTTTTATCATTCTTAGTAAGACCAATCATAGATTCTAGTGTCAGGGTATTGTCCCATGTATGTCTTTGGGACATGAAACCTGCTTGCTCATTAGAAACCAAGGAGGTAATTACTTTTTTAATTATTTCGGCTAACAAGGAGGATAAAATGTTAATGTCCACATTCATTAATGAGATCGTTCGGTAGTTACTCACATTAGAATTGTCTAGGTTATTTTTTGGGAGAAGTATGGTCTTAGAATGGTTAGGGTATAGGTCTGAGATACCATTGAGGGAGATGCAATTAAATAAATGAAGTAATATAGGGGCTTAAGTGTCTTTGAAGATTTTATAGAAATTTGGGGATAAACCGTCTGGACCTGGGGCTTTCCCAAACTTAGGTTTGTCACAGTAAGACATTGTCCTGTTCGATTCTCAGCTAGAGCATCTTCTTTGTGGAGACATGCGTGAATGGGCATACCTTCATTGAAGGTTGTACGTCAGGGCCGGCAACTTGGCACGTAAAAATCTACTGCCAATCATTAGCGGACCGGAGTTCCACTGTGGCGACCCCTAACTGGGAAAAGCCGAAAGACACAACAACAACAACAACATTGAGGACTTCTTGTAGGCTAAAGGGGACAAATAGGAGCTTTTTCTGATCTTCATTGAGTTTTGGGAAAGTGATGTTGAGATAGTCTTTTATCTCAGGGATAGGGAGTTGTTGGTTGTTCCTTGTGTACAAATCAGAATATAATTGATGAAATAGCTGTATAATTTGTGGGTCAGATATATAGGGAGTGTCTTGGTACTGGATAAGGTTAATCTTAGGTGCTCTCTGTTTTCGATTAGCCTGGTTAGTGCTTTGGAGGGGGATTGTATCCATTCGGAGTATTTTGTAATAAATCTTAGTTCCTGCATGGAGTAGTTGGAGTGATGTAATTCAAATAATTCCTTTTGCTTGTCTACCATATCTTTTTCCAAATCTGGGAAGTAATTAATTTGAAGCCTGTCATCTAAATCTCTAATCTCAGATATCAAACGGCTTTCTTTTTTTTTCCTTACCTTTTTTAAGTAGGTCGATTTTTGAATAAATTTACCTGTCATCACCATTTTACATGCAGCCCATTGGATGTCATAGGGAATATCAGCATTGCAGGGATCAGAATTGAACTCAGTTAAAACTAGTGCAATTTCGTCAGTAACTGATGGATTATGTAATAAGTTGTTGTTAACAGACCAGATAGCTGCCTTATGTAATGTAGGGGGCTGGGTGCAGAATTTAGAAATAGAGTGATCTTTGAATGATCTGAGAAAATCCTTGGGTCAGTAAGATATTTTATTTTCAAATTTGTTAGAATATCGGAGATCAAAAAGAAGTCTATACATGACCAGGAGTTGTAGCAGCTAGAGAAATATGTATAGTTATTATTAACACGAGTGTTCTCTCCAAAGGAAACATGGTCAACTAGACTAAAGTCCGAAATTAATTCCATCAAAGCAAGTAAGGCGTGTGTGTTGTATGACTTAGAATGACTAGAGAGGTCAAAGTTAGGATCAATTACAGCGTTCCAATTGCCCCCCAAAATGTAATAATAATTGGGGAATTTAAGTAAGATATCGTAGATTTTCACAATGATGTTGTACGGATTAGAGCAAAGACCATAAATATTTAGGACTAATATTGGTTTGGGAAGTAGTGGGGTTAAATAAGTGAAACAGCACCACCTACCCTCTTGGTCCGATGATTTATCAATAATAGTGGGTGTAAAAGAGTTTTTAACGATAATAGCTACCCCTTTAGAATTAGAGCTATTTCCTGCATGAATTATGTCTTTAACCCATTTTCTGTTTTTTTCGTTACCCCAGTTCTCATCAATCATGCGAGATTCTTGAATGAGACAGATGTCTGAATCTGCTTTTAAGAGGAGGTGCATTAGCAGATTTCTTTTATTTTTGTCTTGTATACCTCTAACATTCCATGAAGAAATTTTCCACACATTATCTATGGTTAGTATAGATCTCGGTTTGAATTGTCTGTGAAGTTGAGGTGTCAAAGAAAAGCAGAGGACTACTGAGGGGCTTAAAACTAATCTCCATTAAGAACCCATAAAATGACAACTGAAAATGCAGCACTATTCTCTCCCCAACTTACACCTGTGCATACCCACAAAACCCCTACAACTGAGAGAGAAAGAAAGAGAGCACGGATAATTATGCATATGAATGCAGCAATATTATGATTATCTAACACAAAAAAATAAATTTACATATTATGTACAACAATGACTTAATTCCAAACGTTGACATCAAGTACCCTACTAAACATATCCCCCAAGCTCTTAATTGGCTGAGTTGCCATTACATGAAGTTATAACATTACCTTTAGTCTTTCTAGGTAAAATTGTTTGGCATTTAATACCTTCTAGAAAAATAAATAGGATTATAGTCCAATATTAATAAGAAAACATAGCAGATATATCAAAACCCATTGCTGATGAGGTCAAGATGGAGAGAAATTAGTACAAACTTTAATTATAAACATTACTGCGTTCTCTGAGGGACTGTAATAAATCAGAATAGACATAATAACTGCGCATAAATGCAATATCTCAGCTAATTCTTGACACTCATATAAATTTCTAAACACTAACATTACTTAATAAATAATGTTGATAAAGGTTAACTATGATTTCAAACCCAGCATCAACTATGAATAATTGTTAATGAATATATCTTCATTTATTATTTACCCAGACCCTAGCATGAAATCGTAGCCTCAATTGGACGGCATAAGCCGAGTGAGGAATAAAACGTGCTGGGCATATTCTAAAATACAGTATCTTAAGGAAGAGGCATGAGAAAACAAAACTGACTAAGTGACAATGAGTTCATTGCCTTTAACTAAGCCCCTTTGTGGAGTATGCTATCTTGACCAGATATATAAAAAGAGAGAAACACATATTTACGACAAGAAGAGACCTAAAGCAGAAAAAGGAGAAAGAGTGTAAAGGGAAGAAAAGGAAGACATTATTGACAAGAAGAAAGGTGGGATATAACTGGAGGAGTTGCTAATATCCCTTAATGTCAGATATAATAGATATGTATTGGACCAACCATTAAGTTTATAACTGCAGAGTCTCATGAATCAAACACTGGAAGTGATCCATTTGAGCAAATCCTCTTCAGCATGCCTCTGATCTGTTTATGTAACCAGCTTAAAAGACTGGGTGAGATTACAGAGCATACAACACAAACTGGACCAAAGAGCTACTCCCCAGATGAACAGCACTCGACAGGCAAAGGGTTTCTAGCAAACGCATTGATTGAGTGGAAGTGAAGCACAATAGTCATTAGAATAGTCCACTGAAGCACTAAAGCACACTTTCCCATCGTCGTTGCATTTGCCATGTAAATAGATTCTGATTAATTTACCCTGAATTAGGGCAAAGCACTAGCTCTACTTTGATCCACACACATCTCTCAGCGATTGCTTAATAAAAATAGTCCAGCTCATGAAAAGTGTTGCTTAGCCTCCATTGGGTAAAAAGCAAAATCCAGATCACATGTAAGACATGCCCTCTTACCCTACATTGTCCTTAGGTAAACTTCTGATATCTAGTTCTTAATATGGATGTTTCAAGAAGTGTGTATTTAATTTTTAAATACTAAGACAGGTAGGCGCTGAAGGGGAAGCCTAATAAGACTCCTCGGCTCATTTAGGGAATGTCTGGGGGCACTATGAAACTTCTCTGTAACTTTGTTTAAACCAGACAGAGGTTTCCACCATTTGAAGGACAAGTTAGGAACCTTTTTTTCTCACATACTACTCTCTTGATTAATTTGCCTTTAATTAGATTAGAATTTTAGTGGCTTGTCTCTTTTTATGGAAGTGGGGTTTGATTTAATGCTTGCCGAACAGCAAGCCTTTCCTTACGGTACTTAACAACTCCGGTACATAACACACAGAGCATTACCCTGACTTAAGCAAAGGGAACATAATGCTCAAAAACTCCATCAGAATTTCTCACCTTAATACAGCTTTAGACATGTAGTTCTGGTACTGCAATACTTTGGTTGACACATTCTGAGTATCGGCGATCTTTATGTAGTGTGCAGAAAGGAAAATATTTTGCATCATACGTACGGCATTCCACTGCTTAAAGTAAGACTGCAGGAGTGCAGGAAGGGGATTGTGTTTTTTGTGGTGTATTGGCTTAATTTGCCACCTACAAGGGTCCCCTAGGCAACTTAACTTCGAGTTGAAAGTACATGGTAACTATAAATGATCGCAACACTTTTCTTAACTTACTCAGATTTAAAACAGTTGTGAGAGGCACTGAGTTAGTGCATAAATTCAGAAGGCTGGAGCTGGAGAAGAATATCACAGAAATGTTGACTAGGAATAAAGGATAATGATGCCGTAATGCTTTTTAGGCTTCAGATACTTTTCTGAAGCATTTCTGGAATATTGGGTTAGCTTCCTTGGGGGGAGCCATACAGTATTTTATTTCATTGTGAAAGAAGGCAAGTGTATTAGGAAATCTCATTTGGAATTTTATTTTTCATTTGATAAGGTCTGCACAGTACAGGGACAGTTTCCGGCGGTTTTCTTTGATTTCCATGGGAAGGTCTTGAGAGATAGAGATAGGGTATGTATTCCAGATGAAATGCTTATTTTTTTTTGTAGGAGGATAGGATGTCTTGTACATCTTGGTGATTTAGGAGCTTTACACAGATTGATCGTGGGCTTGTGTTGCTTTGATTTTTATACAGGGCTTAGCGTGCTCTTTCGATTATGCAGTCAGATGCAGGCTCTCTTGGAAGCAGTAAAGTGTTGAAAATGTGTTTTATCGCGGGAATGAGCTGGTTGTGATCATATTTTTCCGGCACACCACTGATAAGATTATTCCTTCTGTTCCTCGCTTCTAGGTCCAGTAACTTTGAATGAATGTTGGACAGGGCCTTATCTTTGGCTTTCACATCTGATTTTAGCTGGTCAAGTTCCATTTCATTGGATTTGGTTCTTTCTTCTATAGAGTCCATTCTTTCAGCAATTTGTTTCAGAGTGCTACCAAAAGTATTGAGCTGCTCAGAGAATCCTTGGACAGCAGATTGTAGAGGAAGAAGGGCATTCTTCAGATCTGCCATAGTGAAGGGGTTATCAGTTTTATGTTTGGAGGTGTCTTTATTATGCTCTTGCTGCATTTTAGCCATTTTTTCTCTTTTGGGAGTAATTTCTTTTTCTGGAGAAGCTATTACTGATAGCTTGATTTTAGATGTTTGAGTTTCCATACCTTCAGCTTCCTTGGGCATTTTGAGACTTCGGCTTTGATTTCTTGTCTCCCTCTTGGTCGCTGTCTGCTGTAGAGGTGCTGAAGCCTCCAGGCCTCTATTTACACATGGAAACTCATGCTGTACACTTTTTATCAGTAAAACAGACTTAAACTGCTGTTAAATGTGGATTTATAGGAACTTTATATCGAACCAAGATACTTGCAGGTTTATACTTTCTTTATGCTGATTTTAGTTGCTAATTTGCTGGCAATGGCAGTATTAATTTAAAATTGCTTAAGTGCTCTGTGGAGAGGTTGCTACTCAGAAGACCACCATCTTGGAATCCCCAGTGAACATATATTGAATATGGCAGTTCATAGCTGATGTTTGGCAGGTTGATTTTAACTTTCAGCTTTCGCTCAACAGAGCTATCCCAGGTAATCCAAGATAGGCAACTGGACACCAGTCAGCCAGTTGCTTATTGACCCAGGGCTGCTGGGCTTCATGGCGGCCACACACTGGCCAACTGAGGCACATACAATCCTCCCACTGTTAGCATGGGTTCCTGGTATAGATCAGAGTAGGCCGGGTCTTCAACCCCTTATCACTGGCAAATATACATGCCCATTTTGAAAACATTAGTCAAAATGACCAGATCACATAGAGCCATATTTCTACACTAAGTGGCTAGCCCTGACATTGCATAGTTTGTGACTGTGTTCTCCTACCTTAAGGATACTGCACTCCACAGTAGATGCCCAAAGCAGTTGCTCTATACAATTCTTTTGTCCTATAGAGCACCATCTGGAGTCTCTGTTGCTGCCCACCGCTCCATTCTTAGGTGAGTTTGAGATGGAAGCACTCAGCGTGTTTTGCAGAGGTGGAGAAACATCACTGAGGCACAGGGAGAACATGCTAACACGTAACAGGCATTAGTCGAAGGTCAGGATCAAACCTTGTACTTTGTAAATGGGAGACAATGACCATAACCATTATGCCAACAGGTCACACTGCCAACTGGTCAGACCTACCCTGTGGTGTAGAGGGTAAAGCCCTGGCTGCATTTCAAATGAACTGAGTTCACTTATCAGTTAATATCACTAGGAGGGCCAGGCATGTGGAATGAGACAGAGCAGCCAGCCTCAGGCTATTCCATCATAGAGGTGAGAGAGGGATCTATATCCAGTGTCCAGTAGAATAAGATGATTAACTCAGGTACTCCATGATGCAGCCGAAATTAGGTCATAGTAGCTACATGGTGTGCATAAGCCGTGAGACTCAACACCTTGAGATACGCCTCCTACCTAGGCAGCAGAATATGTGTAAGTCACTGTCTGTCATGGGGCAGAATTAAGCCAGGTGTGAGGAGGCCCCTGCTTAACTTTGGAAAGCTTGGCCACCCCCGTGTCTCAACTTTTATCTGTAAGATGAACAGATGAGCCATTAGGGCTCTCACCATAGCAAGAGAATGAATTATAGAATGAATGAATGAATGTATGTATGCGAGTGTTGTTGGGCTCTCACTATAACCTGAGAATGAATGGGTTTGACTCTCACCCCTCACAGCAGGAACAAGTGGAACAACAAGCAGTAGAAAGAGAAGTTATTGGGCAGGTCACTGAAGGTACAAAAAGAGAACATGGACATGAGTGAGTGGGCGTATTTAGATTCTGTGTGTGGAACAAAACAAGTGGGGAATACGATATTAGCATTTTAACATTAAATTCAACACATTCCTAAATATTTCAGAAAATTAATATTCATTTCATTGATAACTTTAAACCTCATTAGATATAACGGCAGGTGTTAGATGTGCTGATAGAGAGTACATGCAGATATGTCTGCAGACCAGAAGAGTAGTTTTAAAGTTCTAAGATGCAACACCATGTCTGCATTTTTTATTCTTGATTTTTCTAAATTCAACATGGAGCAAAGACATTCAGATTTTCTACATAAGTACCTGGAGAGCTTTACTTTTGGCGACAACAAGTGAAAGAAAGATTTCAAGGCCAATGCTATCATATAGAAATGCATTAAAAAGTTTTTGACAAGCACTCTGGTTGAAGGTAATGGCTAATAAGCAACAGAAAGTGCACCTGTAGTGCAGCACTTTAGGACTTTAGTATTTTATCACCTCAACAGCATATTTCCTTTGTCATATATGAATAAAAATTATCTGTTACATGGTCAACAATGAGGCTACATAAATTATTACACAACCAAGAGTGTGTCATGAGAATTTTTGAGAGGAAAATGATTTAAATAACCTTATATCCCACACACGACTACGATTTAAATCTAATGTATCGAGAAAAAATAACTTTTGCAATTCTTGTCTGCATTTTTCTGGTTGCCACCCTTTTTTCACAAAAGAAAAGTTTGGTAAAGGGTCAAATGGTAAGGGTAGTGAGGATGTCATCTAATCATGATGAAGTGGTTAAATTAAAAGATATGTTTTAAGTAAGAGGTTATCCTGAGAATATATTTAGTACTATTATTAGTGCAGTCTCTAATGAATGGAGGTGTAAATATAAGCCCCTGCTAAGCATATGTAGATAAACTAACAGGAGGTAATAGGAAGAAATTTGAAAAAGCCTTTGTAATTCAGAATAATCACTTTTCTAAGAAGCAACATGATATTATTAAAAGAAAATGGAATATTTTTAAAGTGATCCCAGATATAAAAAATTTAGTGAGGATCAAGTCTGTTTTTATTTCTAAAACTGTATCTAATTTGAAAAAGTTGCTTGAGAACAAGAAAACTGTTGTTAAATCTATGGACAGGGGCACAACCCCCCTGTGGTTGTTGTAAACAATGTACCTATATAACTAAGGCATTTTTCAAAAAGGGAATTGTACCACTTCTAGAGCTGTGTATTTGGCAAAGTATGATACCTGTTCAAGTTTCTACTTTGGCAAAATGGAACATGCCTTTAAGACATGAATTTATGAACATCTGTATGACACTGCCAACCAGAAAAAATATAATGCCTTATACAAACACTTTATTGAGTAAAGGGATTTTAAAAAGTTTACTTTTGGTATTCTGGAAAAAATTCATATTAACCCCAGGGGGGTTGGAAAGGTTGGTTAAATAACAGAGAATTAATATGGTAACCTATTTTAGCTGCCACCTTTCCACCTAGAATAAATGAGCATGTCTTGATTGCAACAGTTTTAAATATTAAAGCAACTAAATTATAATACATATAAATAAAAATTATCGTAAACATTAGGTATTTATGTTGTATAGTTGTTTTTTAGGACAAGCTCATTGTATGATATTAAATCATATAATTATGTTCATTGAATGGATTTTTAATTTTTACATAAATATGGATCTAGATTTTTATTGCTGATATGGTTTTACAGTTAGGTGCACTTAAATTGTATTGAATTAATGTACTGGTGTATGAACTCTGTGACTTTAAGGAAGAGACTGATTTTTAGTAATTAATTAATTAACTAATAGGATGAATTTGTTTAACTATTTAACGAAGTTTATGGTAGGGTTCTTCATTCTGAGTCTTCTTAGCGGGATGAAAATGCTCATTAAATTGTGTGATTGTACCATTGTGGACCCTCGTGGTGTATTTTCTTGTTTACAAATGTATTTCAGATCAGAAATCCTCTCCAGTTGTAAACTTCCTTGTGCGAGCAAAACATCATTGCGGTTGCTTGCATTTTAAGAGCATATCAGTTTGCTAATATATTCTTACAAATGAATATAACCAGTCCAGTCTTTGTCTGTACAGATCGAAATACAGTAAATATTTCTGTTGTATAGTCTTTTGCAACTCGACTTGTCAGTTTTACAGCATTGGACTGAATAGTGTCACCAGCTGCTTTTATTCAATCAATATGATGATAATTTCTGATTTTTTTTATTTAGACTTGTTGTAAGGGGTAGAGCACCAATCCATCAGAGCCTATTTTAGGGTCAGTCTGGGTGTAGTTTTCACCACATCTTCTTTAACTACACTTTAACACTGACACTGATAATATTTTATCACTAATAAAATAAGAAAAACAAACAACCAATATGTTTAAGTAACTTAATAGAACAAAGCTTTTGGGTTTCCCCTTCTTCAGTGTATGAACAATGAATACAAAATTATTTTTTTATATTAAAGACATGACACAACCTACCAATCAAAATACTAAAATAATTAAATAACCAATTAGGAATCAATTAATGCAACATCATCTGTTTCTTCTGTAAAATAGGCTTTAAGCTAACAGCCCCATTCAAACCTGGTAAACTATTTGCATTCAACTCTGAAGTCCATACAAGTTCAGCATTTCCTAAATTATTGTTCATATTACCCCCTCTTATATTCTTATGCAGGCTTTTAATTACCCTGAATCTAAAATGTTTAGTCCCTTTATCATACACATGTTTAGTCAGAGCGTTTGTCTCTAAATTCCTATTAATGGCAGACTTATGTTCTATAATATGCTCCTTTAATATCCTGGAACATTTTCCTACATAAAATACTGAGCACGATGTGCAAGTAACCAAATAAACTGTATGTGTTGTAGTACAATTATAGCATAAGTGGCAAATCTATAACATGTCTGAGTAATGGGGTGTATGAATGTAGGATCCCTATCAATGTCCTTACAACTACATCCATGACAAGGAAAGGTACCTCTCCTTGTACTAGTTTGCCTACTACTCACCTTTTTTAATTCATTATAACAGAGTCAGGATTTTAGGTTTCTTTCATTCCTATAAATAAATCTAGGATGATTATATAAGATGTTTCTTAGTGCAGGCATAGTTAAAAGTACATTCCAGTATTTTCTAATAATATTTTCTATCCTTTGTGTTCTATTATTGTAGGTCAAAATATATCTTAACTTATTCTCAATATCAGTATGTCTGGAAGTGTAACTCATCCCATTTTCATACTCAGGGTAGTTAAAATAAGGAGCTGTGTTCCTATCTCTCTCCCTTAGAACTCCTTCCATCACTTGATATACTATCCCCAGTGGGTAGCCCCTACTTACAAATTCAGTGGCCAACTCATTCATTTGTTGTCTAGTAGAATCTTCTACAGTGTTTAACCTACTTATTCTAGAAAACTGGCTTTTTACTATGCCCTTAAATATATGCGCAGCATGCATGCTAGTTCTATGTGTATATCTATTTGCATGTACTGATTTTTTTATATACACTAGTTTTTATACCATCACCCTTTATCTCTAAGGTAATATCTAAATAATGAATCAACTGCGTTGAATATGTCATTTCAAAATTTAAAAAATTAGTAGTGCTATTTAAACATTCTACAAAGTCTTTCAAACATATGTCACCATCATTCCACAACAAAAAGCAGTCATCAACAAATCATTTGTAGAAAAGCACATTTTAATTAATAAAACCATCATTACTATAAATGTACTTTTCCTATTGATTGAGTACTACATTAGCATAGGTATTGGCCATGGGAGTACCCATGGCCTCCCCTGATGTCTGTAAGTATGGTACCCCATCAAATAGAAAGACATTATTAGTTAAAATAATATCTATAATAGAACAAATAGTCTCTATTTCATTATGTAATAAATTGGTTTCTAGATTCAGAAATTCTCGTATCACTTCCACCCCATAATAGTTAGGTATTACAGTGAAAAGAGATTTAATGTCTAAACATGCAAATAGGAAAGAAGTACTCTTGTAGTCATTAAGCCAGACAGCTGTCTCAAAAAAATCTGCTGAGTCCTTAATATAACTTCTACAACTAGGCTAATATTTACTCAACTTGTCTTGCACATAGATTGACAATGGCTCAGTTACCCAACTCCTCCCTGAGACTAGAGGTCTCATGGGAGGGTTGGTTAGGGATTTATGGATTTTTGGTAGTCCATAAGTAAATGGTAGAACAGGACTTGACACAGTAAAAAAATTATATAAATCAATTGTTATATAATTTTGTAACTGCATCTCATATAATGCTATGTTTATCTCAGAGATGCATTTTCTTACACGCTCAAAATCAATTCTTAAAAATGTTGCATCATCGTTTAAAAATTCACACATGCTATTCATATAATCCTCTTTATTAAATAAGATGATCGTCCCTCCCTTATCAGCTTGCTTGATAACTAACCCATATTCACATGCTAACATTTTAAGGGTGCTCTTAAAATGTTAGAATGTGAATGTTGTTCTTCTTTCGGCTTTTCCTGGTTAGGGGTCGCCACAGCGGAACTCCGGTCCGCTAATGATTTGCAGTAGATTTGATTAATTATCAAACAGGAAAATGATAAAAGCAGCAAACAAAATATATACTTTACAAAGATGCAGAAATATGAAAACACAACACAGAAAATATAAAATGCCTTTTACATCTTTAAATTATATATATATATATATATATATATATATATATATATATACATATAAATTAAAAATTAAATGCAAATAACATATAGTAAGCAATCCTATCTAATCAACCGTATTACTTCCTGAGCATGAGTATCCTGGGGATTTAGTTTTATTACTATAAAAAATGAAAGAGTCAATAATGTATTTGCTAGCTACAGAACTAGCTATATGCTAAATTGCATGCATTTTCAATTTATTTTCTGTTACTGAAGCTGCAAATGAAAGACAATGAGAATGGTGGATGCAGGAAAGAGATTAGGATGTGTATATGTATTTGATTTTTCACCTCATCTGAAGTTGACCTTCCTGTGATAAAGGCATACGGAGTATGCATATTACTCAATAATACAAAAATAAATAAATTAAAATGCCAAGACCAAAACAGAATTATATCTAGAAATGTGTATTGTACAGCCATATTAAGTTTTTGCTACACAATTTTCATTTAAAATATGTGTATCTGACTGATCCACTCCACTTAGGAAACAAAAAAACAATTCTAGGGTATTCTGATCACTGACATGGTTTCCATTTTAAAATAAGAAATCCTTTATCTAATTGTTTTACTAAACTATGTTATGAATGGAAGCAGTCTGACTAAACTCAGTGCAGTGGTTTGTATGTAATACCGTATTGTACGCCGATGTGTAGCTCAGAGAAGTTTGACAACTAGATCTTTAACTGGATCCAAAGAGTTAGCATACATGGTTGTCCTGGAATCCTGTATAAAGTACATACATTTACTCTAAAGACATTCAGCTCAAGCCTTGATCTATTTCTTTGTATTCTATGCATTTTATGGTAACAAAGCTGAAAGAATAGAGCATGCAAAGCACACTGTTCATGATCCCAAATAATGCATTCATAGTTGCATTATAATCTTCAGAATGGCTAAGAAAATACTAGAGTGCTGCATCTTGTATTTAATAAAAATGTTACACAATGAAACGAAGATGATCTTTTCTATTTTGTCACACATACAACTCCAGGATGTTATACTACATTTGTTAGCAGCAAAACCTAAGCCTATCTTGCTTACTGATTAAATATATTTAACACTATACCTTCTTCCATCCCTGCAAGGTAGTATGTTTAGAGATATGGAGTCCAGTCGGACCCTACAACCTGCTACCTGTGCTGCCTCCTTCCCTTCTGTGCTTCCTGTCCCTCCTCATGCATTATCTGCTTGATAGGCCTAAAGCTAATATGTGGCATCAACAAAACCTGCTGGAGAGACAGGTTTGTCTCTTAGAGACTGTCCCCATCTCTGGAATAGACTTCGCATACACGTCAAACAGAGTACCTCACTGACCCTCTTCAAACGCAACCTTGATGAGTGGATGGGAAACCATAAATTTGCCCCAGTGGTTCTACCTTTGCCCTCACTGACACGGGTGACAGGTGCTGAATGAGGTTTCTATTTTTGGGATACGCTCTTGGCTAGGCTTGTAAGGGCCCTATGATCCCTGATGACCCCTTCACATCTCACTTGCATGATCTTATGCACCAGTATGTTGTAGCAGGGTGACATACAACTTACTTCACTTTATCTACTCACAAGTTGATGAAAAAAGTTACCTAATGGCATCTTATCTAATGATATTATTCAATAGATTTTCTAGTTACAGCTTTCATAATAAGTAAAGCTTATTATTTTTTAATCATTGCAATAAGTTTTCTTTGTAGTTTGCTTTATTACAATGTGCTGGATTGTGCAAGCTGGTGTTGCACTTCCCACATTTTTCCCCTTTGTTCCACTGTTGTGTGACAATGAAGTTGTTTTATATATATAGATTAGTGGGTAGGGGTAAAGCCCACTAATTGTGGTCTGCAGGACAGGAGTTGTTATATATGTTAGGGGGCCCCTGAAAAAACATTTTTTTCTGTTTTTAGTTCTATTGGTTTAGATAAAGTGAGTTTAGATGAGCTGTGTTCAGTAAGTTGTGTTTAGATATTTTTTTTATAAATGAAATAATAGTCCCATTGTAGCCACATATCTTTTGGTCTCAGTAAAGAAGAGTTCTAGCTCAGCCTTTCTCCTGGTCCTATCCCATCCCCTACATTCCAATGATATTTTTGTTTGCTTTCTTCTGGATTCATTCCAGAAGCCTAATAACCATTAGTTGTATAATCTCTAGTACTACAGCCATTATTCAAGGTAAGATCTGAGCATGGGTCTGTGGAGTGGAATAATTTGTGTTTTGCATCTGGCATCTATCCTTCTGAGTTAATACCCTGATTCTTTTTTTTTTTTTTTTTTACTGCTATGATTTCCATCTTACTTTGCTCTTGTTAGCTTTGTACACGTACTATAAAAATACTGAGAACTCTCGCCTGCTCTGTGGTCATTAGTTCTACTGCCCCCTACTGACACTTCATAGCAGGGTTGTTGTGGTGCAAGTTATGTATTATGCGTGTGGTTGCACTGAAACTCAATTGCAACCTTTCTACAAACTGCAAGCTTTCCATATTTTTTCCTGGACTCTTCCACAACCTCTACTGTTGAATGTTTATTTGCATCATAAGCAAAGGTTTATCATGTTTCTTTTTCTCACAGATATGTCTGGTACAAGCACAGTGAAGAATACTATGCACCCCCAACCTGGTACTGCACTAGTTACTTTAGTAATTTCTGACATTAACTGCCTCATCACAACCATCTGTGTCTTACAATTTAACCACACATCAGTACAGTTCCTTAGTCATGGTCTTGCCCGCAACCTGTCCTGTTTTTCAGTCAGCATCCTGTGCAAGACTGAATCATGGGCTTTCCTAACTCTAGACGTATGCCATTTACTGTTACTCCTCAGTCAAGTTCGTCTGTATCATAAAACTGGATTAAGTTTGACTGACAGCTCCTTCTAGGCATGATACCATGTTGACTGTTGTCATCAAGAAATACTGTCAGGTGTCTCCTCAGGATTCCATCCACGACTTTCCCTGGCATTTCTAACTAGCAGGCCTGTAGATCCACAGCTTTCTTCTTGCATCAGGGTCCTTTCCTCTTACCTTCATAGGAGAAAAACAGATGGTCAGCTTTCCTGAAAGGTTGTGTTTTGTCTAGGTAGTATACAAGCTGCATGTGTATGTCCAGAGAGTGAAGAATCCTTTCTACCTTGTTCCTAGATTCAGGAAAGTAAATTGGGATATTAATCCTATGACATAAAGTAAACTCTGAAGCTACTTTAGGCATAAAGGTAAGACCTGTTCTTGTAGAAACCCTGTCCTTATGAAAAATAAGGTAGGCCTGACTCACCATAAGTGCTTGTAACTCAGATATCAACCTAGCCAATAACAGGGCAATGAATAAAAGAGACTTTCATGATAAAAATCTCAAATCAGCCTGATGAGCTGGTTTGATTGGAGGCTGAGTACTGATTTTATGGGATAAAAAAGGCATCCTATGAAGGTAACAGGAAAGGACAACTACTGTCAAAGTTACCTATTTCTTTCTAGTTGTCTCATGTAATTACTTTTTGTTATACTCACTATAATTAGCCACGTCCAGGATGAGTTACAGTGCATTCAACAAGGGTCCAGCAAGGAGGAGCCACCTGCTTCCCAGGTTGGTATATATGCAGGACCCTTTCAAAAGCTGTTTTACTTAAGCATTGTTAGAAACAAGCTGAAATGGCTATTGAGTGCAACAAACCATTGAACAGCAACTTGTATCACCTAGGCAGTTAGTCGAAGCAGTTGCTGATTGAGTGTATCAAATCACTAAAGATCCAAGTGACTTAATGTGGGCAAGTAAAAAGGGGAGTGTGATTAATTAATTTGATTCTGATGAAGTTTGTATTGTAAGATGAAAGTGTTTAATCTATTTCTATTAAAGTTTATATTCAGTGGTAATCCCGTTATTCAGTTTGTTTGCTTTGTGGTAATTTCCATGCGTGGCATGGTGTGTCCCACTTTTCCAGTTTCATACCACTACGAGACACACAGTCTGAAGTTTTCATAATGTCTCTCTTCCTATAGTACTGAGAGGTACATCTCAGGCATTTACACCTACATGGACTATGATGGAGTCATACTAGTACATGTGGTGTAATGACATGAATGCATCCGTGAATTGGCAGATTCCAACTCCAAATAAGCAACTAGCAGTTATCTTCTCCACTGCTCAGCCTGGTTAGAGGGGACTAAGTATGTCTTACAATGGAGTCCCATGTGATGAGAGTCCTGGGAAATGTGTTTACTTGCATTAGGGGCTTAGTGTTTGGATCTCCACTGAGAGTGACAATATGTGTGGTGTTAGGTGTTGTTTTTTCTGAGTTCCTATGGGCTTGCTGAGGAATAACTTTGACAACACGTGATCTAGGCAATAGTTGTTATTTAGGAAGATTGCTTTTAAGTGCCTCAGCATATGTGTGTGTGTGTGTGTGTGTGTGTGTGTGTGTGTGTGTTTTGTATACAAAGTGTGGTGGGTGTCGTGTGCTTGGTTTCAACAAAATGATGCACACTTGTATGCAAGAGTTTAGCCTCTAGTGTCATTATGCAAGTACACCTCTCGCATATAGTATCTGCTCCTTTAAGGATTAAGTCACTGTCAGTAAACATGAGACAGTTGCTACATTGTCTCAAGATGCCCATATCCACCAAGTAGGCTAGAGAAAAGTTAAGAAGTTGCATATCCAAACTGTCCAGTCATTTGATTTGTGAGCTATAAGGGGGAAGTATACTGGGGTTAGAGGGCTATTAAGGGTGCTGTATGCTAAAACGTACTAAATTCTACTAATGTCATTGTTTACACAACACTAAGTTCAACTAAATCTGTAGGTATTGCCATTTAACTCTCAACTAGCTGCTCAAAGCTTGATGGCTCACAAGGCATTAGTGTTACATTGCTGCTTTACCGGGTACAGTTTTATGAACTATTCCTTCTAGGTGTTTGCCCATGTACAGGGCACTGCTAACCCACACAAATGTGCAAATGTATAGCAGCACAGAAAAAAAAAAACAGAAAACTAACTAATAAGTGCTCTGGCTAATAAAATGACTACACTAGGAGTCATTTTGTGTATTTGCCAGCTCAGACCAGGCAAGCACCTCCTGCCACAGGTAAAAACAAAACAGCAGAGACCCACAAGTGCAATTCTTCCACAAAGTACTTGAATAATTAGGTGGAAATCCAATGCGAAAGGCAATTTCAAGAAAGTCTTACAATGGAAACAGTGCAAGGAAAGCATTAAAAAAAATCAGTGAAATGCACACATACAAGCAGGAAACAGTAGTGATGACTGTAAATAACTTAAGTGTGATGTAGCAATCAACTTTACTTTGCTTGGATGGCACTGGATACAGGTAAACCACTTCTGGAATGCAGGCTTTGCTGATCTCCTGGAATCTGAGCAGAAGACCTATGTAGTAAAGGAGTTTACTAAAGAGCAATATTGGTTTGCTGGGTGGGTACTTCAATATGACAGATCTATGGAAAACATTGGGAGAGAAGAGTACATAAATAGCTTACACAACAGTCTATAGCAATGAAAGATGGGGTGGCACTATGAAAATCAGATTATCATAAGGTGTGGAGGCCACAGACACATCCTTATTATAAAACAACACCAATAATAAGAGGGGGGTTGGGGAAAACCAACCAAGCTAACTAGAGTGACATGCAGTCAAATAAAGCTCAGACGCTTTAGCTTAATGTGTTAGATGGGGATGGGACAGACACAGAATGCAACCTGAAGCAGGTAAAAGATAAACAGAATATAAAACACTGAAGCACAAACTGGAGCAAAGACAATTCTCTCACTATTGACTTTCTACTACAATTTAAGGCACCAGACTATGCAGAAATTTACCAGTAACACTGTTTATGGAAAAAAGCAATAATAAATGACTATTGCTCAAAATCTCACAGGAGTACAGGAATCGGCCACCACTGTGAATTAAACTACAAGACTAAGGGTCGACAGGATTTAAAATACAAAAGGATAGCTTTTACAAGTAATTACTCTTGTGGAAATAGAAGTGCGGAGTAATGCAGAAACACAATCTTCCCACAATTGTTAATAAACAATTCTAAGGCCCCAGAAAAAAAAAATATTCAAACAGATGGAACAGAGCAGGAAAGTACAAAGAATTATTACCACACAGGTCACGAAGTGTAACTTAAATGTTTAGGCAGATGTGAAATAATTAAAATAATGGAATACTCTCTTTTCTTTTTAAAATAAAAGTAGTTACTGACAATTCCACACCTCTCCAAGTCTTGGATAAAAGACACTCCCCATTCAACACCATACTATATTGATGGGTGACTTCAACTATACCACTATAAACTGTGAATCATAAATGACCCCAAACTAGCAGGCCCAGAGATTCCTTTACTTTGTAAACACAAATATCCTGGATAAGCTAGTACATATACCCACTCTGGGCTCAAACATCCTAGATCTGGTCCTCACAGCATCGGAGAATGTTGCAGCCTCCCATCCCAAAGTGTATTGTTCTTTTTCCTAAAATTGGACCGTAAAACTGCATCCTTGGAAATAAACAATAAAACTTGGGATCCCAGCTAATCCTGGAACTTTTAGGAGCTATTCTAAGGCAAACTACTTACTATTGCCATTGTAAGGGTTCCTATTAGATGACCAAAGACGCATTCTATTGAATGCATCTTGGTCGAACTTAAAACAACGAAAAGGCAAAATAGCAAAGCAACTTTTAAGCGAATTCTTTCCCAGGGAAAGAATTTGTTGGCCGCTTCCGTTACTTTGCCATTTTCGGCACTGTATTGTGATCTCGGAGTTGGTATATTTAAGTAGGGGGGTGTGGGGGGGGTGAAGCCCACACTTTATGTATTCTTTCAATTTTTTTTTTCTTTTTTTGGAACAGTGATTTTTTTTCCCTTGGAAAAAAATTGCTGTTCTGAGCTTTCAAGATTGTAAGCTTTCTCTTACATGGGGTCGATTATTCATCATTCACTTTTTTAAGCATTCGATGATATAATATAGACCCCATAGTAACTGCTATACCATGGCAAAATTTCATGTTCATTTCTCCTTGCTGATGGAAGTTTAAATATGTATGGGAGCTTCACCAATTTACAATGGGAATAATTAAGCATAAAACATGCCCCCCAAGCTCTGTTTACCAAATTACCTACTTGCTTATGTCCATCTTTTAATGTATTTTAATCAGATTGGAGAAGGCATATCTCTGACTCAAACTCTTTATTTTTTTAACTCTGTAAGCTTCAGTCTCCACAGTGAATACGTCATTTAAAGTAAACTGGTAAACTTAATAAAAGTGAAACAATCCACAAAAATAAAACAATTTAAATGCATTTTCATTATGCAAATATAAGTAGAATTGCTCCCCTGCAAGACTGGGGACACATCTGCTTAGATCTGCATATTCACATTTTCAAAAAAAAAACATAGTCATAACTCAAAATTATTTATGTAGCTATGGTCATCATTTTAGGGAACATGCTGATGTAATATCAGAATTGTAAAATTTTGGAAATTACGAGTGATCACTAGAAACCGCCAATAGTGGATACTATCAGAACAAGCAACATAATAGTCATGTACACGTAACATAAAGGCAAAAATTAACTACTGTCTTGTATTTCATGACTGTTCAGCTGTAACAGGGAGTAATGAGATCAAATGGCAATTTAAAATTAACACTGGAAAATAATTTAAAAATAAAATTAATAGAGTTCATTTCATTATATTACTTTAACAAACCTGTGGATTCTGCAAAATCAATTTTACTTCATTTGAGAGAAATGAAAGCAAATGCATTTAAATCAATATAATTCATATGTTAAGGTTTATAACAGAAGATTACAATTTCACAGCAGTACAAAAAATAATGAACTGGCAAAACAACTTATACTAATTTATATGCCTAAAATGATAATTAAAATAAGCCTGCCCAAGTCAGGAGTAATAGTAGATGAATGCTAAAGTATATTTTATTGAATGACAGAAATTCATATACCTCTTATGCTATTCCAGAGAGATCATGCATACAGTTTTGTACTTTTTCTTAAAGTTGCAAGAAATGTTATGCATAGAAAGCAAGAAGATATGCAAAAACATGAATTAAGGCAAGGAGCCTATCTTCAATGACCTGTAAAAGCAGCTGAAAGAACATGACCTAATTCCTTTTTTTTTAAGATGTTACCTAGGTAACTTATCATTAATTTAACTAAACATTAATTTTGTAAAGAATAATACTTTGTTAAGAGTTCTGTATTGACATTTAAATTCTTAACTGGCGATAGCAGACTAAAAATACTTTTATATGATCATTGCATATATCCATACCAGTAAGCATTTTAGATACGTCAATATGAAAACCTTGTATAAGCACTTCCACAGTATATGAAGACAGCAATTAATTATGAATGCACATAAGAGTAATTACCAATACTCATTTCCTCACAAAATAAAGTTTTTTAGTTGTGTAATTATATGTTGTTTGCATAATTTCCCATTACTTAATTGATTATAAAATACAGTATTTACTATCAAAGTATATATAAACATACACACACACACACACACACATACATATATGTATATATTTATTTATTTATTTATTTTACACTTGTTGACCAGGATTGTCCGACTGAGCTGAAGAGCCCTTTTTCAGCGGAGGCCCGGAGAGAAAAGCTCTAACATATTATATACAATTTTCATTACAAATTAGCATTAAACGGCAATGTTACAGGATTATTACAAAGCATTAAGTAGCAATACAATGTTATACAGTGTCAGTACTCAAGAGTACAGCAAAACTATGTCAAGATGTATAAAAAGAAATATGTCATTGAGATGAGTAGTTTTTGGGGTAAGTGGTTAAAAAAAAAAAGTTTTATCATGATGTACCTGCATGAAGGCAAGACAATTACAATAGAATGTTTCTCTGAGGCAATTTGCTTAATAGATTTTAGAAGACAGTAGACAGAATAGTCAAGGAAGATTAGAGAGAGCTAGTGAGAAAAGCGAGTTAAGGGCAGAAAGTAGGTTAAAGTATGAGAAGTAGGGGATGTTTAAGGAGGGAGAGTGCAGTGGCAGAACAAGTGACTTTTACAGTGCTCTTTGGTGGGTGTCTTAAATTGTTTAGGATGTGTAAGGGTCATGATTTCCAGAGGGAGCCTATTCCAGGCAATAGTGGGGTGATAGCTTTACATGTTGCGTCCAAATTTAGACTTGGGTTTGTAGATTTGTAGTAGGTCTTAGTTAGCGCTTCGGAGAGGTCTGGAGGGAGAATAATGGGAGATGAGAGGGGATAGTACTGGGCAGTAGGAAGGCTGGTATAGGATATAATGGATGATCTGGAGCTGAGAGACAAGAAGCTGGTGGGGTAATTCAAGCCAGTTTAGGTGTTTTAGAGAGAGACAGGGATGGGATTTGTAGGTTTGTTGGGCAGCAAATCTAGCTACCTTGTTGTAGGTAAATTCGAGTTTTGTCAGGAGTGCTGAGTTAAGATTTGTGAGAATTTGAGAAGTGTACATTAGACTGGGTAGAAGGTAGGTAAGAGAGAGAGTAATCTTGGCTTCAGAGGTGAAGAATTTCTTGTTACAGTAAAGGAGCCCTAGTTTTAAATGTGTCTTTTTGATGCAGTTATTAACATGCAAGTCAAATTTAAGCTGATCGTTGATGGTTACGCCTAAGAGCTTAGTACTGGATTCTATCTGAATGGGAGTGTTATTAAGGGACTGTATGGAGAAGGAGGGTTTAATATTTATGAACCTTTTAGGTAGGAAGAGTAACAGCTTTGTTTTTGTAGGGTTAAGGATGAGCTGTGTGTTGGAGAGCCATGTTTCAACTAAGTTAAAAGATGCCTGAGTAGCTGAGAAGAGCTTAGCAGGAGAGTTGTTTATATATGTATATATAGGCAATGAAACCTAGTCTGAGGAAAAGGTAGTAAACACTTTTCTTAAGGAAGAACAAACAAAAAAAGTGAGAATGGATTGTACAGGAATGGTGAACACAAAACTCAGGCTCCAGAAACCAAAAGTGCAAAGTTTTGTCCTTTATATAGTGGATTTCAGAATTTTTTGGGGGGGTAGTTGCACTGGAACAGTAGAGGCATACAAATTGATGAAATAGACTGTTGTCATAAATTCTAATGTAAGATCTATCATCAGATCTAAGTTATACATATAAGTGACAAGTAATGTTCCATATAAAAAGCCATGTAAATTATAATGAAGGCATTAATCCCAGAGCACATGCACAGATCACATTCAGTGACAGCGATTGGAACAGTGGTGCATACATAGTTTGCAATTTTATTGTCAATGGTACTACTGACTCCTTATCTAAGTAAAAAGTCAGTATGTATCTGGATGTGTATCAGTGTGCTAGGTATAGCGTCAACACCAAGTATAACTTGTTTCTGACAAAGCTCTGACAAAGACGAAATTGTTCATCTTTTCTTTTTACTTAATGCACCATGGCTTAAACAAGCAATATCAGCATGAATCCTATTTTCTTGTTTTTAATAAGAATGCAAAACGATCTTTAAGATGGCTCTTACATTATCATTTATGACAGCACTCTATTTTAGCAATTTGTATACAGATATCATTCCCATACAACTAGTTTTCCTGTTCTTGGTATATTTATTCTTCATAATGATCAGTGCAGCAGCACTCTAAACTTAATAAGTTATATCCTACATTGATATAACAGCTGGTCAGTTTCCAAAGAATCAGGATACCATCCATGCACCCAGACTGTTAGTCAGTTTGAGCTAAGCCAACTAAAAAGATCAGGTTTGGGCACCAAACCCTACCAACCTTTCCTGCCAATGAAGAGTATGCTGATGGGTGCCTTATGCTGTTCTTTTGCTGGGTAGATAAGTTCCCTTTGAAGAATAAACCTTTGTATCTAAAAAAGAAATGTTTCTTTGATAGTACTTGCCTGCTAAGGAAAGTTATTTTAAAGGTGGGAGTTTGTGTTTTAACAGCCTGTCAAGAGACTGTATTGTTCTTTTAAACACAAGCACCATTTTTTCCTGTCAGTTTAAAACTTGTTTAAAGTATTTAAAACATTTTTCTGTGGAGAAATTGTATTCATTTTACTTTTGGGAACAGGCAAAGTACTTTAAAGTGCTTTTTACTGCGTTTTTCTGTGAAAAAGTGACTTTTAAAGATTTTAAATTTTTATTGGCTTTTGCTGATTGTTTTTCCAGGGAAACATGCACCATTTTTGGCTTGACTATGGAACAAACTGATGGTCCCACAGTTGGTCCTTCTTCCAGTCACAAAAATTAAAAAATAAGCAAACAGCCTTTGCCACTACAGCATTCTAGCAATCTGCCTCACCTGAAGGTGGGTAACTCTGCTGGGGTCATTACTTGTATCTTAGACCACTCATCTTTTACCATGGATCCTTCTGGTGTAGCACCCTACATCCTCTGTGGACTGAGAGTTAGCCATGTCTTCTGCAGTTGTTGGGGTCTCTTCAGTGGACAAGGAAGAGCCACTCTTGTCAGATCTGAGAGAGGGAACAGGGAAAGCTTCCTTGTTTTGTCAGAATGTTGTGCCTTTCCCTGAGGAAGCTGCTGCTGCCATTAATAACATAGCTGGCCTCATTTTGCCTGTCAAAAAGAAACCGAAAACTAAACATGGTTCTACTCATCCTCATATTTCCTTGGAAGGAGTAATTTACTGGGCATGGATCAGTGTTTAATTCAGGCTATTAGCCCTTCTCATAAAATGGTTCCTGGTTAAAAAAAAAAAAAAAAAAAAAAACAGGGATACCTCTTTTCCTGAAAAGATTCAAAATTCTGAGTCATGACTGGAAGATGGAGAGATAGATCCACGTTTTTTTCCTCAGATTTCTGATTCAGACTCTGAGGAGAGATCAGCTTCTAATTCTGCCTGTAGAGGTTATCTTTCTGTGAGACTATTTCCAGAATGGCCCAGTGTTTTCAGTGGGAGAACACTGAGGTTTTCCAGTCCCTCAGAAAATACTATGAGGTGTTACAAAAGGAATTTCCAGAACCTTCAACCATTCAAACAGTTCATAGTGAAGGTATGAGGAATGGATGTTTTGCCTGCAGATTCTTCTTTTGAGAAAAAAAAATATGTTTTAAATAATATAGATTATGCTATTGTACAAGTTACTACTCATTGTTTACAGTGTGTTTATGATTCAGTTAGTACTTCTTCAAGGGCTTTCACCAGTAGAATTGTGCAGAAGAGGTCAGCATGGCCGTATTCTCTGAAACTAGTAGATGATGTTAGAAATTAGATTTTAAGTTCTCATATGGAAGAGATTTAATTTTTGGCCCATCTGTTAGATAGGTGATCAAAAAGTGTGATGAGACAGGTAAGATGATAGAGGAAATCTTTAAGATTTTCAGCCTTCCTTTTCCAAATGTTCTTTGGGATCTCTAACCCTCATCCAATTTTGGTAACAATAAATAAATAAATAAAATAAAATAAACAGTCTCAACAAAATGGAGGTAAACAGACAACTAAAAAAATGGTATGGGGTTTCTGGTACTTCCCCAAAACCAATGACAGTCCTTAAAGTCGGAAGGACTATGTAAGGGGCTTCATTCCCCGTTCTGACCCTGGCAGTCCTTTTTCTTTCCAAGAAGTCTGAATCTCTGCTTTTCTCTTTGGCAACAGATTGTTTCAGTCAAATTGGTTCTGAACATCATTCATCAAGGTTACAGATGGCAGTAGGAAACCCCTCATTCACCGGACCAGACTCTTATTTCCACATATCATTCATCATATGCTGTTCCATAGCAGAATCAGTTCCTCTATCCAAGGAGGGGAAAGTTTTTATTCAAAGGTGCTTTATGTGTCATAGAAAAAAATGCTTGGGACCAGTTTTGGATCTTTCTTTTCTAAACCTGTTTGTGACAGTGTCCAAGATTAAGCCTCATTCAATTTTCCTAGTAACTCTAGATTTCTGCCATACCCTTTGGATTATTTACTGCCTAAGAGTGTTCACAAAGTATCTATCTTTAGTTATTGGTCATTGCAGGCTACAATGTATCCACATTTTCCATATGTAGATTACTTTTTTATCTTTGCAGACTCTTTTTCAACGTTTCAAAATCTCTCACTTGGGTGAGCGGTATCTCACACAAGTTGAGATTCCAAGAGAACATTCAAAGGTCTTTTTTTTACTTTTTGACTCCTGCCCATAGAATTCTGTTCCTGGAGTGTCAGCTAGACACCTCAGCTCAAACAGCATTTCTCCCACAGGAAATAATAGATATATATCTAGATCTGTTTCTAAGGTTTTCCAGTCAGACTTTGGTACATGCAAGGGGATACCTCTGGATTTTGGGTCTTGTGGCATCTATGATTCTTATGACACCCATGACAGGACTTCACATGAGAAAGATACAAAGCTAACTGAACTCTCTGGTCCAAGCACCAACATCCTTTTTCTGTTCAAATCCCAGTGCTGGATTTTGTCAAAAGAGAGGCGAGACAGCACATATCCTCAAATCCAGGTTCCCCTTACTCATTCCCTGTCCCAAACCAGTTACCACAAACAGCTCAGACTTTGCTTGGGGAGCAGTTTTAGGAGGGATACATGTGCAAGGTGTGTGGGACACTGAGTACAGATGCAAACATGCAAGTATAAAAGAGATGCTGGCCCTGATAAAAAGACTCAACTCTTTTGAATCATCTTTAGTCTCTAGGACTTCTTCATGCTGTTACAGATAATCCTGTGGTACATCAACAAGCAAAAGGGAACCTTCACACCACAGTTTCACTGAACAGACATCCTACATTCCATCTGAGCAAAACTGTGTGTCACACAAGCTTAGCAAAACAAAGGCAGACATTCCCTTATGAAAACTAGGTCAGGAGGTCTTCCAAGATTTGATTCATATGTGGAGAGTTCTTCAAGTATTTGCCTCACTTCTAAACAATCACCTGGCAAGATTCTACTCCAGGACTACATTCTAAAAGGCCTGGAAGACAGGTGCCTTTTCTTTTCCTTTCTATCTCACATTTCTCCACAACCAAAGGATTATGTTTCAAGGGCAACACATCTTTATCACCATCTCTTTGAGCTTGCTCCATTGTACTTCCTGCTTCTCTGGGCCACCATTGCACCCAGAACAAAAGCAGGAAGTGAAACAACTAATTTCATCCCCCACTTGTGGAAAAAAGTAGGGATCTTTTATTTATACACAAACATAACTCCTATTTACATAATATGTATATATTTACAAATATTTGCATATGTACAAATATATAAATATACAAATCTGTTTACACATATTCATAATTTCCTTTAGTCATACTAAATTGTTATCCCTATTAGACTCTCATTTTTTTACATAACCACCATCTGATTTTACTTAATATTGTTGCTAAAATCTATTTACCATTAAACATAATTTCATTTATTTTTTTCATTCCATATAACAAGTTTTTTTATCTATTCTTTTAACATATTCTTTACTTCTATTCTTATAATATCCATATTTAATCATATCCGTGTTTATGTTATCCACTTATTTTATATCTTTGAAAAAAATCTTCTTTACATTGTTTTCTCCATAATTTTTTTACTCTTTTACATTTCAAAAACATGTTGTTTCTTCTTCTTGACAATGTAAACCTATTCCATCACTTTTCTTTTTATATGGCATATTTCCTTTTACTGGCAATTTATCTATTACCAGTCTCCACAAAATAGCTTGACATTCTATTTGCTGTAAATGATTTGTTTCTTATTTTTATAGCTTTAATTTTTTTCATCTGTTAGATTTTCTCTTGGTTTTACATAGAAATGTTTTATCAATACATCTTTATACCACACTTTTCTAACTTTTTCTATATCATCAATTTTTATTTTCCACAAAAATATTTTTCTTGGTGACATTTTATTTCATTTATACACTTTTCCTATTACTCTTTTTTTACATACCCCAACATTTATCATACTTATATTTATACTGTTTTACTACTAATCTCTCATCTTTTTCATTTATCCACTTTAACACTATGTGGAAATTTAATAAAGCAGCATATACCACTGAGTTAATTGATCCTAAACCTTCTCATTTATTTACATATAAGACTCCTGTTTTTGCTGGGTTTAATCTGAAACCCAATATAAATGAACAAAATATCTGTATTAATTCCTTTTTAAATACTGTTGGCAGCATAAATACACTTGCTAAGTATGCTATTTTCCCATCAGTATTGAATTTATCAAACAAGCCTTTTTTTCTGAATAATTTATATGTTCTCCAAAAAACAGGTTTGTTTTATTTCTTCTGCTGTTTTTTCATTGAATTCTACTTACATTTGTATTCACAAATGTTATACCTAACACAAAATTTTAATTAATTGTAAAATATATACCCCTCATCTTTACTTCATCATCAAACCTTTACTTCTTTCTTTATTTAAAGCCATTATTATCATTTCTAGGCATTCATTTGTGCAAATTACTTCTTTTATCCAACTTTTGTTTTATGCAATTATTATAATGTCATCTGAATATTTTAACAGAAATTGAATTCTTAACCCTTCAGGTGTTATATACCCCACCTCCTTCATTTTGTAATTTATTTCATATACTAATACAAAGAGTCTAAAGCTCATATAGTCTTTCATTATTTCCCATATGCTTTCATGTCCAGCTGTATCAAATGCATTATTAAGGTCTCCAATAATAATTTCATTTCTTCTTTTCTGTTAATAATATCATCCACAATTTTTCTATCTTTAATAATTCTTGACAACCATTTCCCTTTATGCTATGTATGCTATCTTCCATAATATTTCCATTTTAGTTTCAAACCTGTTTTGTATTATTTTCATAAGGATATAATCATTATTATTCAATACTATCCGTCTCCAGTTTTTAATTGTCTTCTATATTTCTTTTTCCATATGAATGCAAGTATTCTACTACATAATTCTTTATATATAAAATTTTCCTTTAACCATTTATTCAAAATCTTTAAAAAATATTTTTTGCCAATCTCTTAAATTTTTATACATTTCATACCCTATTCCATCTGTTCCTCCAGCCGAATCTATATTTACTTGTCCTAATAATTTATCTAGCTCATTTAAAGAAATCATCATTTCCAACTCTTTATTCTCTTTTTCTGTTCACTTTTTTTTACTTTCTATGTTCTTTTTTTAAACATTTATTTTACATATTGTACTACACAATTCAAAATCCTTTTCTGAGTTATTTCTATTTATTTTACATTTTTTATTTACACTACCATCTTTCTTTAATAATCTGCTTATGTAACTCAATACTTCTCTTTCTCCTTGTAAAAATTTATGTGCTTATATAACAATTCTTTTATTTTTTTTTCCTTGATTTCTTTCATATAATTATTTTTCCTTTGTTAAAGTACATTCTATCATTGTGTTCTAAATCTTCCAAATGCATCATTATATGTTCTTTTATATTTTAATTTCTCTACTTTTCTTACATCATACTGCCAGTATAAAACAAGTTTTATATATATATATTTTTCCTTAAATATCTGCCATTCAGATAATTTTTTTATAAAAAGTGCTCATTGTAATATGATCTTTCTATAACTGCATTACTAATCTCTTTCCTTCTTCATTCCAAGCTTTGTCTTTTATCCTTGTTATCCCTTTGTCTCTAGCTATATGCTGCAAGATGATCAGAAAATCCTGTTTCAACTACATCCCGTTCTCCTATAGCAAAACCTTCTGATACTATAAAATAATCTGTTTCACTTCTATACATACCCCTTTCGTAAGGCCATGAATTTTTGTCCCAAAGTTTTACCTTACCACATCTTATCACTTCTAACATTTTTCTTGTCTCATGTCCTTTCTTTTTATGCTTGCTTCCTAAATAACAATTAAAATCTCCTGTTGTTATAATATTCATCTTTATCACTATGTAATCTAAAATCTAATGAAATAAGCTTTCCCTTTCTTTACAATCAGTATAAGCATATAATGTTATAATACTATATACTTGTTCTATTTTAAATCTAAAGTGGTTAATCTTCCCATTTTTGCTACAGTTACATCCAATATCTTTACTGTATTTCTGCAGAATACAGCTATTCCAAATTATCTCTCATTTCCCAAATTCCAGATTATCTTTCCTCCCCATAGTTTCTCTGTCTGTAATCTTTCTTCATTTGTTAAAAATATTATGTCTTCTAATATAATTGCATCTACATCACATGTATTACACAACTTCAAAATTCCTCTTCTTACTATATTCTTAATACTATACACATTTACAGAAAGCACTCTAAAATTTTCATTTCCCCTTTTCCTTATCTTCATGGTTTTATAAGTTCATACCTAATTACTAGGCTCTTAACAGAGCATTCTAAGCCTAACCAATTTCCTTCCCAAAGGTGAGAATCAAATACTGTACCTTGTGTCTGTGAATCAAACACCTTAACCACTATATTAAGCCCTGATCTTTAGCTGTATATGTTCTTTTTCATCTATTTCCTTTCTTTTATTTTTCATTTGTACTTGTTCCTTTACATTTTCTTTTTCTGACTTTTACACTTTTACCAACAGAATTATTTTTTTTATTTTACTACCTGTCAATTTGTTTTCTTCATCACTTAGTTCAGAACCTACTTGTAGGTCTTCTTTATTATTTTTCTCATCGATTTTTTCTTATCTTTTTAATATTCCTAAAATTTCTTCTCTGTTCATCTTTTTCTTTCCTTTATTTTCATTTTTGTAATCCATCCATAAATGTCCAATTTTGTTACATTTCAATTCACATTTTTTGCATCATGTCCAATTTCCCACAAACACAGCATTTTATTTTGCCACAGTTAGTTATCAAATGTCTTTCTTTTCCATAAAAATGTTTTGGGTTGTTCCCAGTATTTTCCAACACTCCATTCCCCTCCACAATTATCATGGTTGGTATATGTATAATTTTTCTCTTTATAATTTTAACACAATATTACAGTCCTAGCCACCAGTTCATAAACCCATTTTGTCATAAATGTTTGCTGTGTATTTCTTTGCATAAAGCTTTCAAACTTTCTTTTTACCTCTGTTTGAAATTGTACATGAAACTTCTTTTTTGTTTCCCTGTTGAATGCTTATATCACATAAAGATTCCAAGGGTTACAGTTTCTTTTTTCATATTTTCCATGAAAACTTTCCATTGAAAAGACAGTCTCAAATATAATGTCACAAAATGTCTCTCTGTTAATAAGAATAAATGCTCTTACCTCATGTGCTTTTATACCCAAAGGAGCTATTAAATCATCCCACAGTTCATACCTGTTCACTTCACTGTCTTCTTTACTATGAATCCATAACAAGTACTTCCATTTCTCATTTTCTTCTGCCTTCTTTTCTGCTACTCCACTTTTGCCTTCTTTTACTTTCTCTGCATATGTTTTTTTTTTTTTCATTACCGCAACCAAGATCTCTGCAAGGATGGCAGGTGCACAGGCTCAAAAACCAAAAATCATACCAACAAAAAGCCAGAACCCAACTAGAGCATACATATTTTAATGTGTAAAAACACAAAAGAAAAGACTGATTTCAGTCCAAAGGCCTTTTTCAATGTGAGACACAATCAGTAAAAGCACCACATTATATACCAAAATGTAATGGAATAATTGAACATAAATTAAACAATTATTACATGTGTTCATTAAGACCAGATGGAAACAATCCACCTAGTTTCACAATCCAAGATTTTGCTTTTTTATCTAACAATTTATGCCAACCTGTTTTCAGGGATCTATGTCCCAAAATTCTATCAATAACAATAAATTTGAAGGCTGCTGTCTTATGAATAATAGTATGCTTATATAAAGCATTTGCTGGGTGTTTGTTTCTAATGTTGCTGAGATATTCTGAAATGCACAGTTTTAGGGGTCTGGAGGCTTGGCCAACATAAAAGGCTGGGCATGGACAGGCTACAAGGTAAATAGCCCAATCACTATTACAATTACCAAACACTTTAATAGAAAAAAACCTTAGAAGTATTTTTACTTGAAAATTATTTGGTCTGACACATATATTTACAGAAAGAACAATGGCCACAGGGGTGGCACCCCACCACTTTTGTACCATCCAATGTAGTTTGTACAGTGTTCCAAAGGCACAACATGTTTATAATGACCAAAGTGACTTCCCAAGGTCTTACCCCTATGGAAAGAATATGAACATCTATTACCTAATAAATCACACAATCTTTCATTAGTCAAGAGAATATCTCAGTGCTGTTGCAACAAAATCAGGTTTATTACTACCTATGGCAGGAACACTCATGAATTTCTAGATATAGTGCAACAACACTGGGATATTCTCTTGACTGATGAAAGATTGTATGATTTATTTCCATAGGGGTAAGACCTTGGGAAGTCACTTTAGTCATTATAAACATTTTTTTTTCATTACACCACTGTTCATCAGGATTTTCTCTGCAGCCTCCTTTTATATTTTCCCCCTAATATTCCCCCAGGAAACATCTCCTCCATTTCTTGTGTCACTCTGCACCACCATTTCTTTAGGTAAATCACCCTGCAGCCCACCTGACTGGAGGGTTTTAATTAAACATCCATCATTTGCTGACTCATCTCCATCAACCAGGTTTCTTTGAAACATTTCCATAGAATCCTGCACACATTCTCCAGTCTCAATATTTGCTTTGTCCTTCATTTCTTTCACTATAAAATCATCTTCTTCTCTCTCCATCTGCCTCCCTGTTTCTCCAGGCCACCTCTGCATCTGGAATGGAAACAGGAAGTGTTCCTCCAAAACAAGTCCCACTCAGAGCAATGAAGAGTAGGGGAAGTTCCCCTATACCTTGGTCAAATTTCCCCTAGATGTATAAATAAAACTCCAAGTCTCCCATGAAAGGAGGCTACTAACCTAGTTAGACTAACCTGGTCAACAAAGGACAAATAAAAGAATAAATAAAATAAATAATTGTTACATGTTATTGGTAATGACAGTTGTGTTAATGGCAGGGATTAGAATTTTCAAGTGTCATTTCTTAAATTTGAGAGTGCATAGCAGTGTTACTTGCATAGGGAAAATGTAGAAAGAGGTCAAAGAATATTTCATTTATGTAAAGATGTAACTGGCATAATCTTAGATGCCAGTGGAAATGAGAAAAGCTTGCTATTTTCTTTTTATTATTTGTGGGTTATGATGTACAGGTTAGCAGTGGAAATGCTGAGCAGTAAATGCTTCATTTGATTTCTGCTTCATTGTATTGCTATGATGACATTATTAGGTGTTCTGAACTCACACTATTAACAATTTTAAGACTTTAAGGTTTCTTCTCCTTATACTACTGCAATCATGCTTAAAAAAGGAATGCATGCATAATGAATTCAGGGATGCTTTTGTGTTCTGTGTTGTCAGGGTGATGAAAGTGTTAAATATTGTTACATAAGTTATTCATATATGTTGTTGCAGGGTAAAGCTTGATTCGGCAGTAGAGATCAAGACCGAGGAAAATATAATTTCTCCCTGATGAGAACCATGTTCTCAAGGGGCCCTAAGGACATAATATCAAGGATCTTTTTAGAAAAGGGGAACCAAAACCAGCTGAGACAGCAAAGGTATGGAACCAGGTAGTTATGGACATAATTGCTGTGGGGGGACCACATCTTGACTCAGTGCAACAAAGGGCAAATTATATGGTAGGATGTGTCAGCTAAGGTGAGACAGAATCCAGTTGCCCATATCAGTACTGGTAGAGTACCTCCCACACTTATCTCTTTAGCACCTGATAAGGAATATCTACTTTCCATTCATGGAGATGACTATGACTCTGATACGGATGGCACAGGTGTTATCAGAGGTGGTGTGGACATTGGCAACTACCCTCCACAGCTGTATCCACAGACATGTTAAGGAAGGTTAGTACATCCATTATGAAATATTCACAGTAATATGATGACAGTGAAGAGTAGTTGCTTACATGTAACACATGACATTTACTATCAACAAGTATGCATGGTAAGTGTCCTCTACAACTCTTTAAACAACATTCATAGGTGCGTACTAAATCAATGACTAGTGGGGCCTTTTTAAGCCTACCCATGCATCCAAAATCTCTGACAAGTTCTGGTACCCTTGATAACTGTTAGCAGGAGCTTGAGAGAGTAAACATTTACAAGCAGGGGCCAGGTAAATGAATCATTTACAAGTTGCCCAAGTCCATTAGAGACCAGTTGGCATAATGGTTAAGGTCCTTGCTTCGCATACACAAGGTACAATGTTCAGTCCTGAGCTCTGGTCAATGTCTGTTTGGAGTTTGCATGTTGTCCCTGTGTCACTGTGATGTTCCTCCCACCTCCACAAACATGCTGAGTGTTTCTATCTCAAACTCACCTAAAAATGGAGCTGTGGTCACAGCACAGACTCTACATGGTGCCCTATAGGGGGTTGAGTTGTACAGACTAACCACTTTGGGCATTTACTGTGCTGCTCAATATCCTGAAGATAGGAGAACATGGATCACAGATTGCTTGCCATGGCAGTGCTAGCCAATCAATGATGTAAAATATGTCTCCAGGTAATTTTGGTAGTGTTGACTAATGCTGCTGGGGGATAAGTGGATTGAGGGAACCATCCTACTCTGACCTACAAAAAGGTCCCATGCTAATGGTAGGAGGGGTGTATGTGCACCTCTTGGTCAGTGTATGCCTGCCATAAAGCCCAGCAGCACTGGGTCAATAAGCTATTGACTGGACAGTGTCTGATTCCCATCCTGAGTTACCTAGGATAGCTCTGTTGAACTAAGGCAAAGCTCTCATATAAAAGTACTCCTGATGTCAGTAAGGTTGTCAGTAGTACACACGCTGCACCCATCACACACAATTCAAAGCAGACATATAGACCTACATATGCTGAAACACTTGAATGTAACCTTCCTAAACCTCAAAGACCTTCTAGATGAAGTACACATAACAAATACCTTTAGCAGCCCCAAAATCACTCGTTCAAAATAACACACACATCAACACATACAGCTACTGTACATCTCATGGAGCCTCTACTTCTAAGCCCATAAGGCAAGCCACCACACAATCCAACATTCTGGACATTGGAGACTCCATCATGAGACCCACTGCTGTCCCTTTCACAAGGCTGAGTAAGGAGAAAGTCACTATCAGTTGCTTATCAGGGGCCAAGATCTGCCACATTATGGATGTGCAGCACCCAACAGGATAAAAGCACTCTCATCAAACTAAAACAAAAAAAAACTCAAAGGACAAATAAAGTCTAACAAAGCCAAGTTTGAGGTAAAGTTGGCCTTCCAGGGCAAGGACAATCACAAGGCATTCTTTAGCTATGTCCACAACCTCAAAGTCAATACACAATTGTGTCCAGAGCTCATTGTAAATGGAGCTACCTATACTAAGCCAGAAGATATAGCAAACCTACCGGATGATAATTTCAGCTCCAACAATATCCCTCTCCCCCTCAACCTTCCCTCAGGAAGTACCATCAAATATAACTCCCCCTACTATCACTAGGGATTCAGGTCCTTAATGGTTTCTTCAAGTCCAGGAACACTGCATCAGTGAGCCCAGACAATATCCCATGATGCCTTCTAAATAGCATGAAACATGCTCTATCAGGCCCACTGGAATTGCTATTTAACTGTAGCCTTCAAAAAGGCATCATGCCTCATGAATGCAGAACAGCAACAGTCATCCCTCTGCACAAAGGTGGGCCATCGACACACCCTGGAAACTACAGACCCATAAGTCTCACTAGTCTTATATGTAAAGCCATGGAAAAAATTATCAATAGTGATACAGTAAACCTCCAGACACTTGACCCAACCTAATCTGATTTCGTCAAGAGCAGGTCATGCCTACTTAACCTGGTGTATTTCTTTGAAAAGGTCATGAAAGAAATGGATGAGGGCAAAATGGTTTACACTACCTACCTTGACCTGGCCAAGGCATTTGACATATTACCCCACTCGGGCATTCTTGACAAACTCAAGAGGTCAGGTACAAACCCGTATGTCACCTGGTGGATAGCCAATTGGCTCACAGACAGGATGCAGGAAGTTAGAATTGGAAAATCTACCTCTACAAAGAGGCCAGTCACAAGGGGAGTCCCTCAGGGATCAGTCCTTGGACTGCTCCTTTTTGGCATTTACTTCTCTGAAGTCAAGGCCAATGTCAATGGTCTCTGGATGACTAAATTTGCAGATGATTACAAACTAGGATCTGTCATTGAATCTCACACTGACACAAATGTTCTCCAGGAGGGGCTGACACAGACAAACAACTAGTGTCAGAGCCATGGACTTATACTAAATGCCAAGAAATGCATAATAGTATCTATTGGGAAGTCATCCATCCCTGGTAACTATCATATTGACAACACACCCCTTAGAGTTGACCCACTAGTCAGGGACTTAGGGACACACATAGATAGTAATCTAGCCTTTGATCATCACATGTCTACAGTAGTGAGGAAATCATTCTATGTTGTGCAACTTATAAACAAAGGAAGTGCATCTATGTCCATGGAAGTCATTGTTCCACTGTATTCGGCATTCATCAGACTTACCATTGATTACAATGGCCCCTTTGGAATGTACCTAACAAGACATATCCAACAATTTGAACATCCAAAGAGTTTCCTCACTTAAAGAATACAGGGCATAAGTAAAATGTCCTATGTAGATTTCTTCAAGGCCCTATCCCTATTCTGTCTCCTACAGGCTGTTGAGGGGAGATCTATGCCTGGCATACAGGGCATTGCCAGACCCCACTCTGATGGACCTCCTGCATATCCACAACATAAACAGCACTGGAATTACCCATTCTAAAGATTTAAACCTTAACTTTGATATAACTAGGACCTACTGGGGAGATAGGTATGTATCCCAGACACTACCCTGTCTCTGGAACAGGCCCCTCGTCCATATTAAGCAGGGTTCCACAATAACCCAGTTCAAGTGCAACTTGGACAGTTGGATGAGGAACAGGAAATTCATCCCTGGTTTGTTACCTATGTCTCTAATGGACACAGGCAACCTGTAAATGGTTAATCTCCCATGCCTCTGCTTGTAAATGCTTCCTCTCCCAAATCCCTGTTTACACTTACAAGGGTACCAGAACTTGTCAGAGATTTGGGATGCCTGGCAAGGCTTAAAAACAGCCCTGTGGTTGATAGCCTAGTATGCATGCATGAACCTATGAAAAGCTGTATGTAAAACAAATCAACCTGCCAGACATGAACCAAGAATTGCTACAATCAATGTAGTTTCACTGACAGGACTGAGAGATTCACTGACAGGCTTGATAGTAGCCAACACATGGTTCAGAAAGAGACAAAGTCACAAGATCTCATACAGAGTGGCCAACATGCAACTCAGGTAGACTTCCTCCTAGTGAGGAAAGGGCACTGGGGTAGAATCAGTGATTGCAAAGTCATTCACAGTGAAACAGTTGGCCCACAGCATAAACCACTGGTTGCCACAATCAACTGCAAGCAGTGGTCAGATAAGGCCCTAAGTTCCACAGGGACCAGGCTGAAGCCCTGGAAGTTGACCGGAGAGAAAGCACAACAGTTCAAGGAATTACTCATAGCTCTAGCAGTCCAAGAGGAGGAGGAAATGGGTGGAGTTGAAGAAGAATTGCAGCACCTCAAAACACCATGAGTAAAGACTACAGAACAGATGTTACCTACCCAGGTATAGAAACAAGGTATGTATGGAAAGCTGGTGGTTGGAATGCAGAAGTCCAAGAAGTAATTGAAACAAAAAAGAAATGCAGGAAAAAGTGGGAGATAGAAAAGCCAGACCAGGCGAGGAAGGAATATGGATTGGCTAACATAGAAGCTAGTAAACAAGTTGCAATAGCAAAAGCAGGGCATCAGAGACACTCTATCAGCTTCTGGAAAGTGACTTAGTATGTGGAACAAATAAAATATATCATGTTGCAAGGCAAAAACAAAGATAAAGAAGATAGTCAGACACCCCTTATACGGAATGCCAGCAGCACCCTGCTCACCAGTCCACAGGACATCAGCGACAGATGGAAGGAAGTATTTCAGCAGCTTCTGAATGATGAAAACCTCATAGAAGCTGCACTGCCCCAGACACAGCCAATGATGAGAGAAGAAGAGCAGCACACTATAGAAGAAGTAAGAACAGCACTAAGGAAAATTAAATCAGGGAAAGCAGCAGGCTATGTTGAGGTCACAGTAGATATGATAAAGATGCTGGGTGAGATAGGAGAGAAAAATGGCTCCTGAGGGAACTCATAGCAGTGTAGAGAGAAAGGTATATATCAGATGACTGGAGGATAAGCACACTTGTGCTACTGTACAAGAAGAAAGGGGATATCCACAACTCTGGGCAGTATAGAGGTATCAAACTCCTGCCACTTTGCATGAATATTCTGGAGAGGGTGACTGACAAGCAGAAATGTATAGTAGTAGAATGTAAGATGGGAGATGAGGATTTTGGATTCAGATCAGGCACAACTGACCCAGTGTTTGATAGATGAGAAGAAGTTAGAGATGAAGAAAGAGTCCAACTGGGCATTCCCAGACTTGGAGAAAGCATATGACAAGGCCCCAAGAGAGATGATTAGGAGTCCTGCGGTGGTTCGAAGTCCCAGAAACATTGGTAAAATTAGTGCAAGCTATATACAAGGACTGAGTGACTCAAGTATAAAAAGTGTTTGGTCTCACAGAGGGATTCCCAGTGGGAGTAGGTGTGTATCAGGGTTCAGCTCTGAGCCCACTGCTATTCATACTGGTGATGGACTACATTAGCAACAGGATAGAGGGAACAGATCAACAATGTAGCTATATGCAGATGATGTGGCATTACAGGCAGACTCTGAGCAAGAACATCAGCAAAGGATAGGGGGATGGAATGCAAAACTGAAGGTACATGAGATGAAACTGACTACAGATAAAAGAGTGGTAATGGCAGCAAATGGGAAAATCAGAAGAAGCTGAGAACAGAGATAGAAGGGAAGATAGTGGAACAGGTTAACAGGTTCAAGTATCAGGGAGGCAGGTTGTGGAGAAGGAAAATCTGAATGAAGAAGTGAAAACTTGAATCAGAGGGGCTGCAGCCAACCAGCATAGAGTGTCAGGTGTAGTGTATGATAGAAGAATTCCAAAGAAGCTAAAAAGTAAGGTGTACAAATCGGTGGTGCAACCAGCACTACTGTATGGTACAGAAACCTGGGCAGTAAAGGCCAGAGCAACTGAGGAAGCCAGAAGTGATGAAAGTGAAGTGCCTGAAATGGGGGGTAGGATGCACACTGTGGTACAGATGAACAAATTAGGACATAAGAGCAGAAGCCAAAGTAGCTCCAGTTGCAGAAAAGATCAAAGAGAACAGATTACAGTGGTTTGGGCACATGTGAAGAAAAGCAGAAGACAATCTGGCGAAGACGATTTGGGACATACAAGTAGAAGGCAGAAGGAAATGAGGCTATCCAGCAAAGAGGTGGCTGGACTGTGTGAGAGAAGCTCTGTGACAGTCAGACATAAGTGCCAAAGAAAGCCAATGTGTGGTATTGAATCAAGAGAGATAGCGACAGTTGACACGACAGCCTGACCCCATGTAGAAAATGGAAAATGAGCTTGATGATGATGGTATGTCCATTAGAGACATAGGTGCCAAACCAGGGATGAATTCCCTGTTCTCCATCCAATTGTTCAAGTTACACTTGAATTAGGTTCACATGGATGGGAAGGCTGTTCCAGAGAAGGAGTAGTCTCTGGATACATACCTGACTCTTCAACAGGTCCTATTTATGTCACAGGCAAGGTTTAAGTCTATGTAATGACAGTTCTGGTGCTGTTTATTTTGCAGATATGTAGGGGGTTCATCAGGGTGGGGTCTGACAATGCTTTGTGTACCAGGCATAGATCTCACCTCAACAGCCTGTAGGAGACAGAATACAGCGAGAGGGTCTTGAGGTAGTCTGCTTAGGAAATGCTATTTATATCCTGTATTCTTTTAATGAAGAACCTCTGTGGATGTTCCAGTTGTTGGATGTGCCTGGTTAGGTACATAGCAAAGTGGGCATTGTGCTCAATGATAGGTTCATAGGACAATACTAGGCTATTGGCCTGGAGGCCCTTATAAGCCTAGCCAAGAATTTCACCCATGTTCCCACAAAGTCAGCACCTGTTTTCACTGTCCAGCAGGGACACAGGTGGGATCCCAGGGGTATATTTTCTGTTTCCCATCCAGTCATCCAGGTTCCTCTTAAAAAAGGGTTAGTGAGGTACTCTGCTTGACGTGGAGAGGAAGTCTATTCCACAGATGGGAGAGTTGTTGGGACACAAATCTATCCTGCCAACAAGTTCTATTAATGTCACAGAGCAAGGCTGAGACCTTGCATGTGGGTTGCATGAGTTGAGTCTTACTTACGGATATGCAACATCTCCATCAAGGCTGACTCTGAGATGACCTTGAATGCCAGACACAGGTCATTTCTGAGCAGTTTGTATGAGACTGAATAGAGAGACAGGGCTTTTAGCCTATCTGTATAGGATAGGTGTTTGAGACCCTGAATTTTCCTGGTGAGGAACCTCTGTGGTCTCTCCAACTGCTGTATGTTCTTGGCAAGGTACATGCCGAAAGGGGGATTGTATTTCATAATGGGTCTGATAAGGGAGGAGTACAGGGATGTTATCACCTCCTTGTTCCTGGATGAAATACCCTTACTTATGAGGAGGGCCATGTAGAAAGCCTTCCTTACAATGTACGCAATAGGTCTGACGAATGCTGAATACAGTAGAACAATGGCCTCCTTGGACTTAGATGGCATACCTTTGTTTACAAGTTGCACGACACAGAATGATTTTCTCACTACTGTAGGCAAGTGATGGTCAAAGGCTAGATTACTGTCTGTATGTGCCCCCAAGTCCCTGACTACTGGTCATCATTTAGGGGTGTGTTGTCAATATGACAGTTACCAGGGATGGATGACTTCCTGAAGGATACTATTATGTATTTCTTGGCATTTAGTGTTAGTCCATAGCTCTGACAAAGGTTATTTGTCTATGTCAGCCCTTCTTGGAGAACATTTGCATCTGTGTGGGATTCTAAGATTGACCCTAATTTACAATTATCTGCAAATTTAGACAGCAAGAGGTCACCAACATTGGTCTTGACTTCAGAGAAGTAAATGCCAAAAAGGAGCAGTCCAAGGACCTATCCCTGAGGGACTCTGCTTGTGACTGGCCTCTTTGTAGAGGTGGACTCCCCAAATCTAACTTCCTGGGTCCTGTCTGTGAACCAGCTGCCTATCCTCTGGGTGACATATGGGTTTATACCTAACCTTATGGGTTTGTCAACAATGCCATGTGGGGTATTGTGTCAAATACCATGGCCAGGTTAAGGTAGGCAATGGGAACAATTTTCCCTCATCTATTGTTCTGGTGACCTTCTAAAATAATTCCACCAGTTGAGTAGCCAAGACCTGCCTTTGATGAAACCATATTGGGTTGTTTCCAGTGTCTGTAGGATTCCTATGCCATTATTGATCATTTCCATGATAATTCTTTCCATAACTTTGCATATGAGACTAGTGAGACTCATGGATCTCTAGTTTCCAGGGTAAGTAGATGGTGCACCTTTGTGCCGAGAGATGACTCTTGCTGTTCTCCATTTGTGAGGCACAAAGCCTGTTTGGATGCTACAGTTAAATAGCAATTCCAAAGGGCTTGACTGATCATGTTTCATACTATTTAAAAGGCATCTTGGGATATTATCTGGGCCCACTGATGCAGTATTCTTGGCATTAGAGTGAGCATTAAGGATCTGTTCCCCAGTGATAGCAAGTGGAGTTATATTTGATAGTATTTCTTGAGGGGAGGTTGAGAGGGAGAGAGGGATAAATCTGGAGCTAAATCTGGCAGCCCGTAGGTTTGCTAAACCTACTGGTTCAGTACAAGTGGGTTCATTAACAATGAGCTCTGCACACACTTGTGTATTGCCTTTGAGGTTGCTGACATAGCTAAAGAATGTTTTGTACTTGTCCTTGGCTGGGGAGGCCAAATTTGTCTCACATTTGGCTTTGATAGACCTTATCTGTCATCTGAGTTGTTTGTTTAGTTTGATGAGAGTGTTTTTATCATTCATTTTGCCATGATTTTCTTCCTTCAGTTATAGTCTTTTGACACTGATTTTTTTAATTAGTTCTGTACTTCTTCCCATATTAGTGAGGACCAGATCTAGTCTGTTTGCAACTCTGTCCAGTATATTGAAAATCTGGTCTGTGAAGTTTGCATTACCAAAACCCAAGAATCTCTAAGTCTGCAAGTTTAGTGACATATATGGTTCCCATTTAATAGTGGTGTAATTCAAGTTACCCATTAATATGGTACTGGGTTGAATGGTGAGTGTTTCCAATAAGTTTAAATACATATTACGGGCATACCTCTCAATCTCTTTGAACAAAAAATCTGGACAAAGCCAACAATAATGGAGAGAACAAAGCCCCAAAATAAGGACATATTTGAAATGCTGAGATCATAAACTTGGAAAATTGCTAGAATAAAAGATTTTGTGTTACCATGCATTTTCTGGAGGATGTGAAGTCTGAAACTAAAATGCCTGACATTTAGTGAATTCGGTCCTGAATGACTTGCAATAAAAAACATAAATTTTATGAGGAACAGACCAAAAATGTGAAGCAAAAGTCTGGCCATTCTGTGAAAATCTGGACATATAAAAGGTATGATTATGGGTTTCCTGGGTCATAGATGAGGACCTATAGCTTGCATTGAAGTGGTATGGGATTTTGCCTATGGTGATTAGAATGTGGAGAAGTTCAAGTGCATTGTCCTGTTTAACTAGCATTGAGGTATATTCATTTTTTATATAAATCAAGTCACCTCAGCCTTTAGTCCCTCTGTGTTTAGTAGCTGGTCTAAATGTGTGGAAGGCATTATAACCTTGCACTACCAGTGTTCTCTCCATGGCTTTAAATCATGTCTTAATGACAGCACAGATATCAGCATTTTCCAGGGTGAGGATAGCTTGTAGTCAGTGGAATTGTTTTTTTTTTGTTGTTTGTTTGGACTCCTACCATTGCGTAGTAACATAATATTTAGGTTTTCTTGGTTTTGATTTGCTATTTTGGAATTATTTTTAGTTTGGGATTGCCTAAAAAAGGCAATATGAGGAGGACAATAGCTAATATTCGAAAGCCTAGAGGGAAGAGGTGCAGACAACCCTTGGCAAAGCACCGTTGTCTATTAACCATCTCCCTCCATGCTGACAAATATTATACACCCTTCGAATGATACCAGAAATGAAGCCAATTATGGAAGTCAGTCATCTTCTGTTCGTTTTGTGGCATCATCCTTGGAGAAGGTAAAATGCTGATCAGTGCTAGCCTCATACCAGCCTGGAACACATATTCTGAAAGCTCCATGATGTCTCTCTTCATATAATCTAGGGAGGTATGTCTCAGTTCATTTACACCCACATGGAGTGCAAGTGTGTGTGTGTGTGTGTGTGTGTGTGTGTGTGTGTAATGTGGCTGATCCTGGTCCCAGATAAGCAAATGACCATAACTTTCATATTACTCTGCTTGGTGAGAGGGACATCAATGTGTCTCACAATGGAGTCTCCAATGACCAGAACAATGGACTGTGTTGTGGCTTGCCTTATGGGCTTAGAAGCAGAGTGTTCATGTGATGTTGCTGAATGTGTTGATGTAGGTGTTGGTTTTAAAGAGTGCATTTGGTGCTGCTGAGGGTATCAGTTATCTAGTAGATCTTTGGGTTTCAGAAAGGTTCATTTAAGTGCCTCAGCATATGTGGGTCTATGTGTCTGCTTTTATCTGTGTGTGATGGGTGCGGCCTGTGTAATACTGACAATCGGATTGACATTAGGAGTGCTTTTATGTGAGAGCTTTGCCTCCAGTGACATTGTGAAAGTAGATCTCTCACATACCACATCAGTTTGCTTGAGAATTAGCCAGTTGTCAGTAAACATTAGGCAATTCCTACATTGCCTCAGGATGCCCATATCCCCCAAGCTGGTAATGAAGATAGTGGGAAAGTTCATATCCATGGCAACATACCTTTTTTATTGGTTTGATGGTTGCAGTAAGAATATAAAGTAATGTCAGGACTATCTGGTTTGCCACCTGGGGGTAGTTCTTGTCACTGCAAACTAGTTACCCTGTGTGCAACTAGGTACTGGTGAAATTTCAAGGATGCTTTTACAGGAAAGATTTCAAGTCAAGGTGTCTGTTTATACAGGGCACTGCCAAACACTTGAAGAGAAACTAATAAGTAGGCCCTGATGATTTATGGATGAACCATTTAGGGATATATTTTGAAGTTCGGTTAGACAGCAGCTAATCAACCAATACTTACTGAAGAGAAAGAATTAGCTTTGTCAAGAATGATGGAGAGGGGATTCACCTTATTGGCTACTGCCTGGCTACTACCAGTGCTGGTCTCACCACAACTATATGCTACAGGGATACAATGCTCCTTTGCTTCTTCTCTCACAAAAAGCAAATCAGTAGAGCCAATCCCAACAAGAGAAGCAGATCACAGGCTCTTTGGTGATCAACAGTCTTGTCCCAGATGATACAAGGGTCTGTTGGCTTGTTGTAGCCTTTGCCTGGTAGAAGCTTTGAATAGCAACCAGGCCAAACAGGAATGTCCAAGACAGACACTCATTGCCCAGTCAGAGACAGTCAGCAATCAATGTACTCTGCTCTTTCTCTCTCACCAGGAACAAAAATATAAGCACAGATTCCAAGCTGTCACCTCTGAGGCAGTTATCATGCTTTGTGTTGATCAGCAGGCTCCAGGAAATAATGTCCCTATGCTCCTTCTCTCACCAGGAGCAAAACAGAAGCACTAATCCCAAGATGATTACTGAGACAGAATGTGGGCTCTCCAATAATTGTTGGGCTTGGACTAGATGTTACATATTTTTAAGGTAATATGGAAAATGGGTTAATATCCTAAGAGTTGCAGTGTGCATCAAGCAGCTAGATATGAATGAGGGGATAACTTAAGCTTTAGCAATCTAAGGGTAGGTCCACTAATTTTTAAAAAGCAAGATAGATTGGAAGGGGTGGGTCCTTTGTATTCTGCCTCTATGAAATAAAGTGGGATGACCTATAAATTTAAATAGCTGAAGGGGAGTGATTTTACAAAATGATAATTTTGTGCTTACTCACAATAGCCGATGAAATATGTGGTCAAATTAACATAAGGGGCAGGCAACTAGAAAGGCAGTTGAGTTTAAGCACAACAGCACCAGGGTGGTAGAAAATTTAATTTCTGTATGATTCTTAAGAGACAAAGCTGTAGTCTCTCTACTAGTTTAAATATGCATTTAAAAGCAGACTACAAGTAAAATACAGTGTAAACAAACTATACAAAATAGAGGAAGGCAATGAATAATACAAAATACAATAAAGTAAAAACAAACTAACATTTCCCTCCCAGCAATCTGTGGCATAGTCTGAATGAAAATTTCCAGTAAAGTTTTGCCCTATGGCCTCAGTACAGAGAAAGCTGCTGAAAGTGGCAGTTCCTCTTTACCAGCCCATTTGGAAGATGTCAACAACAGAATAGCTGTTGCTGATAATAGTGTTATAGGTTTTCAGGTTCATAAGCATACACTAGGTTAATGACCACCAGGGCCTTTATAAGCCTAGCCATGCAACCCAACCCAGTTGCGTCTAACATGTGCATCTTAATTGGGGGGAGGGTGCATTTGTTGCTATGGGTAGTTTTGTTAGGAAGGATATGTTTGGTGGTTGCTAAAAAGTTATGTGGGAGATATGCTAGTTAGGGAATGTACATTGTCAACCTCTGTCTATAAGATACATGGGAACCAGCCCAGGAATGAATTTATGATTACCCATCAAGTATTAGTGAACGTTTACTGTTGATCTCTGTCTATATGTCTATAAGAGACATAGGGGATAGCTTGGGGATAAATTTTGATTTCCAGTCAAATGGTCAAAGTTACATTTGAATAAGGTTAGGGATGGACTCTGCTTCATTTGAGTCACATATCTATGTCCTCAACATATTCTATTTATGTCAGAAGCAAAGCTGAAATCCCTGGATCAATTGTTTCTGGTGCTGCTTGTTTTGCGGATGTGTAAAAGTTCCATCAGGGGTGGATCTAAGGATGCTTTATAAGCTAAGCATAGATCACCTTTCAACAACTTGTAGAAGGCAGGCCTTTAAGGTGATCTGTATAGGACAGTGGGTTAATACCCTGGATGCTCTTGGTGAGGAACTTATGTGAGTGTTCTAACTGCGGCATATACCTAGTCAGGTGCATGCCAAAGAAGCCATTGTACTCAATGATGAGTCTGCCATGAGAAGAGTAGAGTAGTATTATAACTTTCTTAGACTTTGATGCCATACTCCTAATGATTTTTTACTACCTTGGCTACATGTTATATATTTTTTTTATTTCTTTGATCTGTAATACTGTTGGGTCCTTTATGCAATGTTGCCAGCAAATGAATTGTTTTGATTCCCGATCTTTAAAACATTTTTTTATGAATTCTGTTGGTAAAGTTTTTAGTAATTCTAAATGGTATTAATATTTCCCACCAGAGTTTTATATCTAAATTTGAGTTTATAAATGTCCTGATATTGTTATAGATATGATTTATTATGTTTACTTTAGTAGGTTTTGGTATATTATATTGTAAGTTAATGGCAAGTAAACACCGAAGATCCACATTTTGCATATTTACTGAGAGATTAGTTGCTAATTTATTCTCATTAAAGAAGATGATTGTGTGAATAGTTTTCCATACAGATGAAAAATTAGGAGCCAACCAATTTAAGGATGGAAGCCTTTATATATGAGTCAAGATCTAGAAAATGTATTCCCCCTTGTTCCCATGGTCTAATGTGATGGTAGTGTGCGATTCTGTTTTTCTTTGGGAACCATAAAAATTTTAATAAGGTTTTATTAATTTCATTTAATGTTGTTTTATTTGGAGGTATAGGAATAGCTTGTATAATATAATTTATCTTTGGGAGTAAAGTCATTTTTATTAATTGTAATCTGTCTTCAAAATTTAAGAATAATTTGTTCCAGTTATCTAATAGTAATTTTATAATAAAGTGTTTGTATAATTTGTTTTTACAGTTTCATTTATGTTATCACCTAAGGTTATTCCTGAGTAATTTATGGATGTGACTAATGTACCTATTTTGTGATTTAGATTAAGATTTATATTATGTTTATTATTTAATATCATATATCTGCGGTGGTGGTGCTGTGGTAGCGTTGTCACCTCACAGTTAGATGTTGCCCATTCGATTCTCAGTTAGAGCGTCTTCTGGTGTCAACATGCGTGGATGGGCATTCCTTTGTTGAAGGTTGTGCGTTAGGCCTGGCAAGCCAGCACATAAAAATCAACTGCCAATCATTAGCGGACCGGAGTTCCGCTGTGGTGTGACCCCTTACCGAAAGACAGTAGTAGTATTTAATATCATATATCTGGACTTTGTTTTACTTATTCTTAAACCTGAATTAGTGTAAAATTTAGTAATTTGCAAATCTAATTTCATCCAAAACCCCCAAGGTTAGAAGGATATCATCTACAAAAAGATGATTTTTTTTTTTTTAAAGTGAACAAACTATGTGTAATGTGTATCAAGACATGAATGGTTTGTGTAATCAACAGAATGCGGCTGCAGTAACACACGTGCACCCAAAGTGGTTATCCATTAGTAAGGGTAATCTTCCGAGATGGAAGTCTTAGATATTAATTTCTTTTGTTATTCCCCTTTAAGAAGTCTTTCAAGGCTACGCAATTACGCGTAACTGCATATCTATGTAGCAGCTTCCTTACACTTCCCATACCCTCACAAGAAAGGGATTTCACAAAAAAAAATGAAGATAATTTATGTACTGTTCTTTTTGTCAATTTTATATAAAATATAATTGCTATCAATGCTATGTGAGAGGAATAATAACTATTTTACAGGAGGTGATGTATAAACGTTAAAAGGAATTGTGTAATTATAAAAATGGAATGAGTCTTTTATTAAATACTTACTGTAAACAGTTTGAGAAACTGAGTTTGTTTTGGGCTAAGGGAAAGGACCTTGTTTATTAAAGACAATTTGGAAGCTCGAGTGTTAGTAGAACACTTGAGGGATAAAAAGAGTGTGACAGAGTTGTAAAACATAAAAACCATTAAAATTCAAATTAAAGCAATTTCTCAGCATTTATCTGGGTATTTATGAACTGTAAGACATTATATTGACAATAAATATAAGATTTAAAGATTACCTTTTTTTTTTCTTTAAATGAGACATTAAATTAATTAAAGGCATTAAATATAAAAGTACAGCAAAATATCCAGGTATATTGAGGCAGGAATGAGAAAGTAAAGTGTTATGCTATTTAGTTAATAGATTATTGATTCTTGAGATGAAAAGGAAAGTAAATATGTGTCAGGTCTCAATCACACTAAGCATATCTAGTAATTATGACTTACTGTATGATATATAGCAAGTTTTTTATGAAAACATTTAGTATGTTATAAATAAAAACTAATGGAAATACATACTTTAACCCACATTGTTGTGATGAAAAAGTTCAAGATTTAATAGATACTTTGAGAGATTTTGAAGAAGTATTACTTTTAAGATCGGTTTTCTGTTTCTTTTTTCCTACTTCCAACCAGTTGTTTTTCTCTGGCGATCTTTTTAATGTGGTAGTACTAGTCCAGTCCATATCTTCAGGAATAGAGATTATGTTGTTGTTTTTGATGAAGGAGATAGTATCTTCTATGGAGTTGAAAGTTTTTAAGTCATTTGAATAAAAGATTCTGATTTTTGCAGGATATATGAGATGGGTTTTTATTTTATTTTATTTTGTTTTAATAGTTTTACTATTGGACAGGCTTTCTTCCTCTGTTCAAGAACTCTTGATGAATAGTTATTATGAAATCTTATTTGGTGTTGCTTGTAAGTAAGTGGAATTTTCCTCTAGGCTGACTTGAGAATAAGATCCTTGTCCAGATAAGAAAGAAATTTAACAATTATAGATCTGGGAGAAGTAGAAGTTGCTGTGGTTATTGGTTTTCCGATTGCTCTAGGGGCTCTCTCAATACCATTAGATAAACCTTCCTTTAGGTCAAGTAATTCTGGAAACCAAGCATTTAGGAATAAAATGATGTTCTCACCTTCAGCTTTTTCAGGAAGACCAAGAATCCTTATATTATTTCTTCTTTATCTGTTTTCTAGATCATCCAACTTATTAGTTAACCAGTTATTTTCTTGTGTCAGAATCTGGACCTGATTCTCTTCCTCCTTGAGTCTTCCATCAGTGTTGGTAAGTGATATTTCAATGACTGTTATTTTAAATTGTTGTTGCTGGAGAATCTCTTTTAAGGTGTCATTTTGGTTTTGACAATCTTGTCTAAAGCTTTCCAATTTATCTGTAAATTTGTCCATTTTTAAGGAAAGATCCTGAAGAGTGGAAGACATCTGCTGTATATCCTTCTTTAACATAGTATCTGAATTCTTTATGTTGTTCATTTTACTAGTGAAGTATTTTCTCCAGAATGTTTTGACAGGGACATTTTTTTAGATATAGATCTCAAAATTGATATATCCTTAGTCTAGTAGTTTAGTAACAGCTTTGTCTTGTTTTGAAGAAATTTAGATGACTTAATTTCCTGCAATTTGATGTAGTTTAAGGAGCTCAAAATAAATGCTGCTAAGAGTTTGCCATTTAGGCATCACCACCAGAAGGTCCACCCTTGTAAAGGGGGATAACCTTGCCATCCTCCCTTCACTTGGTACATAGCTTGTTTTGAAGCTGTAGTTGAAAAGTGACTGAAGTGGTCCTGATAGGTGATGTTTCAGGCTATTTGGAGCCAACCTGGGATATGTTCAGCCCTCACTGAGGCTGTGTTTTTTAGCCTTAGGGAGTGCCACTATGACCTGGCCCCTGCTGATATTTTGGGTATTATGATGGTAGGGATTTCACAAGAGATTGCAGGGGGTAGTGGGAGGTAAAATGTGAGCAGAATCTGTCATTTATAATCTATGTATTTTTTATAATGAGGAAACATTAACCTGAATGTCATGTTTCATAGCTGTGGCTAGACATTCCCGCTTAACCTGCATAGCCATATACCATGCATGAGCCTGCCACACAGGGTCCCTTCCTACTGCTGCCAGCTGTTACCAGCATTTTCCTCATTCGTGGTAGGACCTGTACTGGGAGCAGCAATGACATCATGGGATTGCTCTCCACCAGCCTGGTGCATGATCATGTTGTATAGACTGCAATATGCAGTAAACATCCTACATGCACTAACAAGGTCATACAGAAGGGTGCTCATAAACTCATCCAGGCAATGGAAGCAGGCTTTATACAGGGAAAATACTCTCTCAATGACAATTAATGTGTGTGACATGGTGGAGGTATAGCTTTCTTCTGCAGCTCCTGTCAGATTCATCACTAGATTCATGAGCCAGTGCTCAAGTGGATTGCCTGCATCACCTGAAAAACACAAGCAAAGAAAGAGGAAAGGGGGAATAAATAAAACAAAGGAAGGGTGGTTTAGTAATAACCAATGCAGCTCACTAAGAATAAGTAATTATATGATTAAAATTTAAATTTCCATTTACCCACAAGGTGACAATGAGGCATCCTACCATGTAGGAAGAGGCTCTAGAGTGAGCTTCTGTGCTAGCTATGGGAATCATGGGATCTGCCAAGATGCTGGACCAACACTTTGGGGATGCAACCCCATGCATCACACACTACCTGGCAGGTGGTGGAATGGTAGCCCTTCCTATTGTGGTACCACACTCCCCCATGAATCTGATGAGGCCCTAATGGCAACATGGGTGCAATCTATTGAACTAAGCACCTCAGGGAAATGTGCCACTCCATAAAAGGCATACATGATTCAATCTCAGTCCTGAGGTGACACTTGGAAATTGATGTACTGAGCTACACATATTAAGAGTATGTCAAGGAATTGATAAAGAATCCTCAAGGCAGAAGTCTGAGAAATGCCCATTGTGTTGCCAGTCTGTTTCTGGAAGGTTCTCATGGCAAGTATTCTGAGGGCTACATATACAAATGGAAACATGTCAAGAAATGACAATGAATTGCAAATAGGTGGTAAGGGGGGTCTATATTAGATCACCAAATGTTTAAAAAAGCGAACGGTGATTAATTGACCCTATGTAAGTGAAAGCTTACAATGTGGAACTGTCAGAACAGCAATTTTTTCCAAGGCAAAAAAATTGCTGTTCCAACAAAAAAATAAAAAAATAAAAACAAAACACTTTAAACATTACATTAAGTGGGGGGCTTAAATATACCAACTCTGAGACCCGCACTACAGTAGGGAAAATGGCACAGTAACGAAGCGGCCAAGCGAATTCTTTCCCATGGAAAGAATTTGCTTAAAAGCCACTTCGATATTTTGCCGTTTCAGTATTTTAAGTTCAAACAAGATGCATTCAAAGAATGCATCTTCGGTCTTCTAATAGAAACCTGGTAAGGGGGAAATTAGCATAAGAATTTCTACATCTCATTAGAATGTAATTAATCTGTTATTTACATACTTTTGTTTGAGGCTACCATGCGTGACTGCAAGTAATTTCTATGAATTGAATCTTGGCTCCATTAATACACAGAAAGTGTAGTTTGCCATTATGCGTATGCATAACATTATGAATACCACACGGTCAGCCTTCTCTACAAGATCAGATTCAAGAGGATGTATGCATTTAGTTAAAACTGGTGCTAGTTAATGCACAGGACTAAAGCTTTGACTTAATTGGCTGATTCCTGTGGCAAGGGTGGTTAATATTTATTTTACCCTCATAAATAATTCTTCTATTTAAACTGTGCTACAGATGTCTGTGTCTTATAATATGATGCTAGTGATCTTTATACAGATTCATGCAGTCCATCCAAAGCTACCAGTAAAGTACTGTACATGTAATTTATTTTTTCATAACAATTATGGGATATATACAGTCAACAAAGTGGCTGGTGATAGTGTCAGGCTATCCGTGGTAAAAGTAACTCATCATTTCCAGTCTCTAATCTGGCTTTGCAAGACTAGTATGCATGTTTGAATTTAGTTGGAATGCTATGACTACTGTGTGTTTACGTGAATCAAATTTGAAATGGGTGACTTTTGTCATTATTATTTTTAAAATTTTTTTCTGAAACAAGCATCTGAGAAGGATGCAGTCAACAATGGAGCTAGAATTGCTGGGTTTGTGGGATGTCTGTAGATAAAAATAACTGACCGTGCTGAACTGATGTATTTGCAGGACTAGTGTGCATCTGTGCAAATTGGGATATTTTTCTGTTGCCTTTTTAATTGAAAGCACACATGTGATATACACACATTGATAAAGCATTCCTAATTGGTGAATTATACTGACAGCAGTTTGAGTGGCCTTTCATGGTTGAAATGTTCTTTCTGAAAAGGGTCCTTTATTGATTTATACATTTGTGTTCAAAAAAGGTTCAAAATTGCAAATTTATAACACAGTCTAACAAATGCTGCTGTATTAAACAAAAATATAATTTAAAACAATCTGAAAAGTGAATCAAAGAAAACTTGCATTTATGCATAGTCTTAAAAATGTATGTGGCGGGCCCATAGTTTGAAACAGACCAGGGCCTAATGTACACTTAATCCGCCACTGTGTGTGTGTGTGTGTGTACACATGCACACAACTTGTATATGTCCTCACCTGCAGAGCTATAGAAATGTTATATTCATTCCAGATTGTATGCAGCCTTAACCATATTCCAATAAGTAGATTCTGCTGTAGTCTGCAGCCATTCCTCACCATGCAGTTTGCTTCATCCACCCACTCAGTAGTTTGAAAAGACTCAGTACTTTGACAAGTTACATTAAACTTCATTGTTTTGAGATTGCCTCAAGTTTCATGACAATTATTTCTGTTATAATACTCTTTAACATGTCTCTCTGTTTTCCTTTAAAAAGGGAAAAAGACCCTACTTGTATGGCAGATGGATGAAACCATCAACGTTACCCAGATGATCCAAATTTTAGCAATATCTCAGGCATGGCAAGACCTGTACAGGGAAGGTGGAAATGTGCAGTTTATTCTGAATTGCCTATGGGGGGGGGGTGTTGGAGATGGTGGATCTGCTTGTGCAAATTGCTCACATGCAGGTGGTGGCTTGCATGACAGCAACAGCCACAGAACAGTGGGGCATCTGATTTGTAATTCAGACTGGTGATGGTAGCCCTCAAAAGTATGTGTGAAAGCACACATATGTTATGTGAGGACATTGATCATCCTGCAGTAATGTGAATACACCCATTAGCCACTAGGGCATGGAGTTAGGGACTTAACCATAAAACCACTGAATGTTGGCCTGGGTCACCGCTTCCTGCAGTGGGAAAACTTTTGATCATCACGACATGGGGAAGAGAAACAATAAAAATGAGAGAAAACAATGCATTCTGCTTTGGATATTTTCCATCTAAGGTCTAATGATGGTTCCATCAGGCCACAACATGCATTCATTTAATATGCAAATATTTCCTGGGACTACCACTCTAGCTGCAAAGACAAATGCTGTTGGCATTCAGTATTAAAAAACATTCCTGAGTTACTGAGCATAGACTCTCCTCTCTATTCCCAATAGAAGGTCTTTCCTTGTCAACCCATGCCCTAAAGCTGGGTAAGGCTCATGGATTGAACCAGATGGCATACAATTGCAGTTTTATATGGGACTACTTTCTAATATCAACTTTTTTTCCAACAAAATGGAGCTCATACCAATTTCATTGAGTCGATTGTTTTGTCAACAAAATTTATTTATTTACATACTTGCTACCTTACATACATGCATACAGTTATTATTGGGATAGTCCAACTGAATGCAACATAATCCATTTTTAGTATGTTCCAGGATTAAAACTACCATGCCTGAAGGTAAGACAAAATACATTTAATCACATTTCAAATAATACTATCAAAGAACACTGCAGTATTATACAGAGTGATGTTAAAATAAATTAATACTGCATTATCTTAATAGTCTTAAATATTTTTGACTACTTGAAAAAATGAAAGAGTATGTGACCAATGAATTAAGTAAATATATCTAACAATGTCAAAGAAATACAGAAATAAAAATAATTTGGGAGGAATAAGATGAAAAAAAAGAGAAAAAGAATAGGTGAAGAAACATAGAAGAATTAAAGTCTATTTAGAGTGAGATTATAGAATATTAGAAGTATATGGATTTTTCCTTACCTCCAAACATTGTGAAATCTCAGTGTTAGTATAGTTATAAACCCAAGATGAGAGAGGAACACGGGCTTGCCTCTGGAAAAATACTGTTTCTGTATTTTTTGAATTGTTATAGTTGATAATTCAACATGTTAATTATTTAAATTAGAAATAGTTTATTTAAATGTTGATTCTAAGATTAGTCATGTATCCTTTTATAATGTGTCCCTCACAACTATGCTAAGGGTGCTTTTGGAGGCGCAAAATGAGCTTTTATCTCTTTCCTCACATCCGTCTCACTTGTAAAGGAATACAGCCATGTCAGTGATGTTGAAGATGTAAGAATGCCAATAATAGGCCCGAGAAGGATCATTCATTCAGTGGTCATTGCTAGATGGTGCTGGGGTCATTCTATCTTTTCATATATATGTTGGTAGTTAAATTTGTAAACTTAAAGATGTTGGTGCATCCCACCTCTATGATACTCTGGAAGGACATGTTTGGGATACTAAGACCATGTTTTCTGCCTAGGCGTTGATCTTTTGGGACACTGTGGGTAATACCGGCAGCATTCAAGTTTGGAGACTGTCTTACATATAGTTTACTCATTGTATAAGCTTTTATCCTACTGTTCAAAGTTGTATGCCTTACAAAGTGTATTGTCTGGTATTTAATAAACAGATGATTTAGAGTAATTATGGTCTGCATTAATTTGGTTAGATATGGACTTGTATAGTGGATCTGCTTTTTTTGGGAGTTTTGTTTAAAATGTTTCAGGCATTAGATGCTTCTTTTCAGTTAAAGCCATGTGACCTGTTGATTTATAATCATAAAAAGTAGTTTCTGCAACTTTGTCAGAAGGAAGCCTTTGACAACTGGATTAAGGAGTATGAAGTAATCATGCATATCAGGCAGTCTTTTTAAGTGCAAAATTATATAACCTTAATTGGAAAAAGATAAGTCAAATTCTTCCCACTTTTTTTTTGGAATATACAAGATGATGGGACATGTACATGATAAAGAATAGTAGAAGGTAAGCTTTTCCAAGATGGTTGCACACTGATCAACACCTTAATTTCAGTGTGAAAAAAAAAACAATGAATAAGGGACAGTAATTCTGCTAGTTTTAGTAAAATTCAGTTACAGACAGTACATTGCCTGGATGATGGAAACAAAGAAACTTAGAGATCCTGAAAGAAAGTCAACTAGAAAAGGTGAAGAGAAAGCAATGATTGAGAAAAAGCATGATGCTGTTCAGCAAAAAGCAGTTCAAGCTCCAGCTTTGATACATGAGATAGCTTAAAGTAATATAGAGGAAAAACTAAATCACATGTGCTCAGAGCTGATTAAAATAAATGAAACATTGAAGGAATATATCAACTCAAATAACAAAAGGGTAGAAAATGGAAGAAGGTTTAAACAGATATTCAGATGAACTGATAAACTTCAAAAAGCAGGGGTTAAAATGAAGAAAAGGCTGGCTGAGTATGAGACTGCTCAAGAAGAGCTCTTTCAAAAGAAGTAGAGTTAGAAAACAGAGCATGCAGAGAACACTTGAGATGTTCTGCAGTACCAAAGAAACTGGAAGGAATAGACTGTATTAACACAAATAAGTAACTAGACTGGTATTCCAGAACAGGGTTTGTAAATTTAAAGGGCACGATATATGTATGCTCCAAACAAGAACATGAGAAACAGCCAATATCTGTATTAGAAAAGATGGAATCACACCATCAGAAAGAGTTGATCCTGAAAAATCTGTGGCAGAAAAGCAAAGTATTGTCAATTATAGAGGATTTGTGGAAAATGATTATTCACTGTATACCAGCAGAAGGGAAGCACATTTATCCCAGCAATCAGGGAATGTCAAGAGGCAGGTATGAGATTCAAGCTGCTGTACCCAGCTGTCTTCAGAATATTTTTTTTACTAGAGGAATGAAGTAATTTTTTTGAGGCAGAACAGGAGCTGGAGGAAGTGCAAAAATCTGTCCAACAAAAAGTGATAGATGGAAACTCTGCTTCTCAATATTCTGATAAAGTCCATAGATAAACATCGCCAATGAAACCTTTTCCAATGTATCAAAGAAAAATGCTTGAAAGTCAGGAAAAAAAGCACATGAGTTAACTAGAAAAATCTGGAGTACCTTAAACTTGAACTGGAGTCTGGGGTTGGGAGAAGGATATGAAGGGGAGAAGGCCAGCAACACTGAAATTAGTGAACAACTGTGATACTATAGGGTATCACTCACAGTTGTGAAATATGGACAAGAAAAAGTGGCTGAGAAAGATTGGACCTTTGGACTTTTGTTGATTTTGTTTAACTTGTGGGAGGACTAAAAGGCATACACCCCACTTCATGTCATTAATGTTTGGAAAGATACTGCAAGGAAAAGGAAAAAGAAGAAGTAACTGTAAGCAAAGCAATTCTTGTTCTTAACAGTAATTGTATAACACATTTCATGTTTTAAACTGCATGTAATAAAGTAAATAATTTTCAGTGATTGTTGTATGTGATAATGTTACCAAAGTAAACAAGTTTTTTTTTTCTCGATTAGTTTTGAAAAATGTGGACATTGCAATGTAAAAAGAAAAGAAAGGCTGGAGAAAGGCATGTTTAACTTAATAAGCTATAATCATGATCTGTTGTTTCATGGGGTGTAAAACTGTACTGATTATAATAAATAGAAAGTTGAGATATTTTATTTTACTTTTGCATAGATGAATGGCTGGATTAACACCCTTGGCTTAATCTATTTTATTTTTTTTGTCAAAGTGAGTAGGCTTTAAAAACAAGAGGCCACTGTAAAGAATAAATTTCCTTTAGCAAATGTTCTTTGTGAGTTGAGAAGACTGCAGCTGATGACAGCTGTGCATTATGTTCTTAGGTTTCCATGGAAACAAACTGATTACAGGTACAGGCAATAAACCTCAAGATGTCTCTACATGCTATAGTATGCACCTTAGCATGGACAACCTTAATTTTAGATCAGTTAATGCCTGTGGATGCGGCTTTTGATTTGGAACAAATGTTCCTATCAGGAGGGTTAACCTTCATTATTTGAAGCTGTACATAGTTTTATGTGTCTGTTTTAAGTTAACAGGTTATGGTGTTGTTGTGGTGTTTGTTTTTTTGAGGGTTTTCATTAAAACGAAAATTCTTGTAAAATGCAGCATAGCTTCAAATGGAGATGACATGAAAATTGTATAAATAATGAACTTGTCAAACATTAGGGGGTACACATAACACAAAAGCTGGAAATAGACATAAAAGGTGGAACAATGGCTTCTTATCATAATAGCTACACTATCCATATTATCATGGGATGTGAATGGCCTCACAGGTATAGAAAAAAAGGTAAGAGTACTGAATTATATTAAAAAATGCAGAGTCCAAATAACAATGATAAGGGAGATACATTTGGAAAGAAGTGGGCATGTGAATTTGATAAAGAAAGGATTGCATTATAGATATTTGACAGAATATCAGGAACAAAGGAAAAGGGGAGTATTTATACTAATTGATATAGGAGCTCCAATAGTGATAGAATAGATTTGTGGTAGTAAGGGATATTTGCAAGGGAGGAGGAGGATTATGCTGTCATGTATTTGTATTCCACCTAAAACTGCTATTATGGAGCTTAGAAAATATTGGGAGACATAATCAGTTAGCAGTTAGCAAGGAATATTACTTATAAGTGGGCACTGGAACTACATTTACAACAGTGAGAATGTATCTGGGGAACCTAGAAGGGGAAATATAACAAAGGAAGGTAGACTTCTGAATAGATTTATGAAAATATTTGGTATGGAAGACATGAATTCAGTAGTAGGAACTCGCTGACAAATTATATAGCGTTCCCCAAAGAACAATAACTGGGCTAGGCTAGACAGAAAATATATTTCACAAGAACATTTGCATTTAATTAAAAGTTTTGACATACATTCAATAACTTTTCAGATCATACCACAATAACATGTATAATAAAAATGCAGGGTAATGGTATAAAAATTACATGCTGTTGCTTCCCCACCTACATATTAACAAGACAGGAATTTAAGGAACAGGGAGTGTAAATTATATGAAAGTTAAGGAAGATAGACAGTTCTTCAGAAGGTATAGCTAGTGAGTGGGATAAAATGAAAATGGAGTTAAAAATAGGATGGAAATAAAAGAAAATGACATATGAGAAGTAACAAGAATTATTTAGATGTGTTGACAAAGGTTAAAGTATTGCAGAATAAGGGGAATCTCACAGAACAAGAAGAGGACTGCAGAGTGCTAAAAAAGAAGTAAATGGATAATATGCATGAGTTTAGAAGGATTGATTTTAAGTTATTTTTGACAATAATAACTCCAGAGCACAACAGCTTTTAGCAGAATGACTTGGGCAACAGACTGTAGAAAGTGTTGTTGCCAAACTCAGTAAGCCTATAACAAGAAAAATAACCAGAGATATTGTAGATATATTAGAGATGGTTTGGGAATTTGATGAAAATTTGTTTAAGGCAGAGAAATGTGGAAATCATGAAAAAGCACACATGGAAATATGTATGGATGACTTAAGTATGCCAAGATTAGAGGTAGATGAGACTCAAATGTTATTAGTTAAGATAAGGGGAGATGAGAGAAAAACTGTGATGATTATTCAATCTCAACTAAAATTGATGACATTCCTGTGGATGTTTGGAAGCTAGGAGGGAATAAAGTGATAAAAGTATGGAAGGTTTTGTTTTACGATTTTTTTAAAGGAGGGAAAGCACCAACATCCTGGAAAAAAGCTGTAGTGACTATAATACATAATGATGGTAAAGACCCATTAGACCCAGCTTAATAGAGGCTCATTTCAATTTTAAACCCTGATTATAAAGTGTTTGTCTATAACAGCTAAAAGAATGGCAATGGTGTTACCAAAATTAATAGATATGAATTGATACAGTTTTGTGGAGGGGAGGCAAACATTTCACAACTTTAATAGAACAATGCTGTTCCAGAAGGAAGCAGAATGTAGAAAAATACTGCTGTTGTGGGTGGGTCTTGATGCACAGAAAGCATTCAACAGAGTAAGCTGGGATTTTGAGTAGGTAATGGAAGTATTTGCATTCCCTGGTACAATAATAAGTTTAATTAGGAGGATATATGAGGGATCAGAGGCAGGAATTAAAGTGGGAGGGTTCCTGTCTGGTAAGTTGTGTTTGAACAGAGGAACCAGGCAATGGTGTCCTCTTCCACCTTTGTTATTTGTGTTATATTTAGAGTCATTGGTAAAGACAAATAGGGAGTCAGAAATTAGAGGATATAATTGGTATGGTAATCAAGAAAAGTTGGCTTTATTTGCAGACGACATTAATTTATACCCGATAAAATGAGGAAAGGACATCTCAGTGTTGTGGAATATTCTAAGATGGTATCAAGTCTTTTCAAGATATAAAAATAATGAAGATAGAACAAAGGCTATAGCTGTAATCTGTGTACCCACACATGAATTGGATTAGCAATGCCCATATTTATAGGGACATTATACTTAGATATTCAGGAGTATGGGTTAGAAAGGATTCTTTTATGGCAGCTAAAGATACATGGGAAGAGACTATACAAAAGATAATATAAAACCTGAGAAACTAGAAGCTCTTGTGTGGATATGGATAGCAAAGTACAGTCAGTAAAAATGTGTACTTCCTTTAGTTTCATATACAGGTCAGGCATATTTTTATCATCCAGAAGAGAAGCTGTTGATAATAATAAACAGTTGAAGGATTTTATCTGGGAGGGAAGTGGGCAAGGGTAAAGTGGGATAAACTGATCCTTCCATCAGAACAAGATGCTTTAGGATTACCTGACTTGAATGGATGTTTAAGGCTCATACACACAGCACACCAGAAAGCTATAATTCAATATGGAAAGGGATAATGATGAAGCAGAGGGAAATTCAAGAAATAAGGAGAGTGTGGGATACTGGATGCAGATTCTATATGATAATAACAATAGCCAAACAGAATAGTAAATGGAGAACTGTAAAAAGGGGGAAGACTCTAAGAAGTGTCACTGTTAGAAGAGGGAACAGATCAATAAAAATAATCAAGAAAGATAGACATGACAAAAGTAACACACAGTATCAGAACAGATCAGGATCTATCATGTACAATTGCAAATAAACTAGAATTCTCATCACAGGCAGAAAAGCGTAGACTATATGCAGATAAATATAAAGGAAAAGTACAAAATAAGCAATTTATTGATGACCCCAAAAAGTTGTATAGAGAATTGGGAAACAAGGTGAAAGGAATTGAAAGACCACCCAAAAAAGAAAGATACATTTTGGAGAAATATCTATGAAAATCCTGTGGAACATAGCAAAGATGCTAAATTGATAGAAGTAAAAGAGTGAGAATAAGAAGTTTAAATGTACAGGGTATGAAATGGGATGACATAATGGCCAGAGAGACTGAAATAAATTTAAGAAAAGCCTTGAATTGGAAAATCCCAGACCCAGATGGAGTGCCTAACTTCTGGCTGAAAGTATTAATATCTTTGTATGAAGATTTAGCCATGAGAAACAACTATGTATATGCTCACCCCAAACAGACACCGGCCAGTTAACAGCAGGAAAAACAATATCTCTACTTATGAGTGAACCTGCAAGCTCCCCTAAAAATTATAGACCAATAACTTGCCTTCTGACAATGTATTAACTATACATCAGAGATGATGCTGACAGAGTTTATAGTCATTTAGAAGAAAACTCAATCATGGCAATAGATCAAAAGGATAATAAAAGAAACTCATATGGAACAAAGGATCATTTGTTGTTAAATAAAGTCATGATGAGAACTGCAAAAAGGGGAAGAATCTAAGTATGGCATGGATTGACTACAAAAAAGTATTTGGCAGTATCCCATGTTCGTGGATAAAAAGAGTGCTTAAAAATGTATAAGATACACCATACACTGACAAAGTACATCACAGTGACCATGAAACTGTGGCAAACCACTCTGTAGTTAAACCATAATAAAGGACAAATTACTACTCCAGGGATAAAAAGTCAAAGGTGGATATTTCAGGGTGACTCCCTGTCACTGCTGCTATTTTGTCTTGTCCTTAATCCATTAATCTGTCTACTTAACACATTAGGCCATGGCTATAATTTGGCTCTTAGAAAACAACCACGTGTAAAGACCTCTCATCTTCTTTTTGTGGATAATTTAAACTGTATAGTTCATTAGATGAGGAACCAAAAGTAGAACTGCAAGTGGTTAAAACTTTTTCAGATGATATAAGAATTTTATTTGGACTTGATAAATTGGCAATAAAATCTTTAAAGAAGGAAAGCTGCGGCGCCAAGAAAACATCAGTTTGGGACAGGAATGTGATATAAAAAAACTTGAGCAAGAGGGAGTGCATAAATATTTGAGAATCGCTGAAGGATCAGCAATAAAACATTAAGAAATGTGAATAAAACTCAGTAAGAAATATTTTAGAAGGCTTAAGTTAATACTAAAAACAGCACTGACATCTAGGAATAAAGTCCAAGCTATAAACCAATTTGCTCTTCCTGTCTTAACTTACAGCTTTGGAGTGATTCATTGTCCCCAAAACGTGTTGGACAGATTAGACAGGAAAATAAGAAGGATGCTACATGCTCATCAAATGATTTATAAAAAATCAGTGCATACCAAGATTATATATGCCACGTTCTGAAGGAAGTATGGGCCTCCTCAAAACTGATTACATGTAGAGATTGGTAATATTGGCACTGCATACATATCTGCTAACTTCACAAGACCCAAATGTAGTGAAAGTTCTTAAACATGAAGAGAAAAAGTCTAGATGACTTCCCTGCTTAGATTAACAGAAGCATATTGGGTCAAATGGGAATGAAAATCAAACCATTAGTAGATAAAAATCAGGCAGCAACTGAATGTGCCAAATAACAAAAGAAAGAATATAAGGTGAAGGGCCAGATGAGAGGGCAAGAAATGTGGAAAATGCATAAATATAGCTGCAAGTATAGGAAACTCTTGGAACAATATTATGTTGATCAGGATTGAACGCAGGAATGGTTAAGGGGAGATGAATTAAAAAAAAAATGAAAGGTTAATACTGACGGCCCAAGATAGTGGACTACATATATGTTGGTTTACAAAGTCCATTGAACATGTGAGAGAAATCGACAAATGTAGGTTTTGTAAAACAGAATTAGAAACAGTTGCACGTCTTGTAGCTGGTTGTGATATACTAGTGGCAGAAGGACTGTATACTGAAAGGCATAATAATTTGGCAAGACTGTTGCACTGGGGATTGTGCAAACATTATGGTACTGAAGTGGCTGAAAAACATTGGAAATGAGCCAAAAACATCAAAGAATAGATGTGAGAAAACCAGATATAGTAGTCCATGCAAAGAAGACAAAAGTAGCATTGATTATTGAAATTGCTACAGCCAATGACTACAGTGTCTCACATACAGAGAGACAAAGTCACAAAATACCAGGATTTGCAGGCAGAAATGAGGGTAATGTAGAAGAAGAATACCCAGACTATTCCAGTAGTAGTAGGGGCAACAGGTCTTATAAAAAAGAATCTACAATCATATTTAGATATGTTACCAATACATGTGACTCCATACGAATTGCAGGAGGAGTCATTTCTGGGCACATTGCGGGTGCTGTGTAGAGCACTTCTGACTGATATCAAAGATTGAAACAATACTAATTTCATGAACTTTAATTGTACCTTGACTTAGGAATGGGGTCCATTCCTGTCATAGTATTAGAAACCCAAAAGACTTAGAGAAATTAAAAAAATAGTATATACATAAAATAGCAGAAAGTATTCTAAGAACTAAGCCAACACAAGAATGGTGAAAGGAAATCCTGCCAGTAGGGATGGCTGCAGTTAGAGATAAAGAGAATAGTCTAGAGGGGGCTGAAATTTACTGGAGAAAACTGGCAAAGGAAATGAGGTATTGGGAGCAAAAAACTTGAGAAGGACAGGTAATAGAGTGGGAAGAGGCCAAGAATACATTTGGACTGCAGTCTAGAGAATGCCTTCCCTATCAGGGACTGATATTAGAGTATAGCGAAAGAAAAAGAGAAAAGGGGGAATCATAAGTGAAATACCTGCTCTGGTTGAGCTTTTAGCTGAATCTAGAACAGAAGCTGCTGTTAAAAAAGGATGATAGTAGGACATACAAAATATTGCACAATAACAATAGGAATCAATCAGAGAAGGTTAGAAATGATTGAGAACAGAGACTGGATATGCAATTCACAAGGAAAAAATGTGAAGACATATGCAAGGCTCCCAGGTATGCAACAGAATCTATAAGATTTAGAATTTTTGATTGGAATGGGAAGAGGATAAGAACATATTTGGACTGCAGTCTAGAGACTGCCTTTCCTATCAGGGACTTTTTATACCCCAAGCAGAACCAAACAAAATTTTCCTCAGGTGGATTGCAAATGGAGGTGTAATGGGGAAAAAAGAAGTAATTGGACATGCATGTTTTAGGAGTGTAATGAGTTGGCAGACTTTAAAAATCCCTACAGAGTACTCTGTCAGAAATTTTAGGTGAGCAAATGGTTATTACTAAGGAAATTATTTTTGAGCTGGGATGCAGAATCTGAATTGGTTAGACATACTAAGGCCTTGTTAAGTTTAATTCTGGTGCCTGCCAATAAAGCAATTACTAGAAAGTGGAAATCAAAATGTAAACCAACTGTATGTGAAGTAGTGACTATAGCAACACAGATAAAAGAACTGGAAGTGGGGTCTTAGAAAAGGGTAGGAGCAAATCATATAAAAAGGAAAATTGTGGGAAAATTATATGCAAAATGTTTTGGAGGAGGAGTGAGGCTTAATGGAAGGTAGGAATTGTGCAATTTATGTAATGCTGGATTAATAATAATTGCACAGAAGAATATATGTGATGTATACTGTTTGTAACTGTGAACGTATGAATACGGCTTGTTTTCCTTCATATGCATGTGTTTTACCTGTGTCATAAGTGATAATTCAGTTAAGGTGTTAAAAAATAAAAGTAGAATGTAGGCCTTATTTCAGTTGCCTTTTTGGTTTTCATATGGAGAACAATGCATGCCCTTTTATGCTCCCAGTAAGATAAATTCTATCCAGCCACCTCACTTTTCTGTTGTAAATATATCTTGGCATAGGTAGTGGTACAGACCTTTATATTTGAGACTTTGATTTCAGGGATAAATTATTGTTACAGGAACTGTAATAAAAGAATACTAATATCAGGAAATCAATAGTGGGGAAATAGTACCGGACTAGATACATCTCAATGACCTGAAGGGAAACCTTAATAAACCTTACCTCAGTTTTGGTGTGATATTTAAGAAGTTGTTGTAAGTCAAACAAATTACTTGCTTACTGCAATATAGTTGTTTATTGTAGTCAGTAGCCAGGAGTTCTGTTTTCTTTTTTTTTCTTGTTTACCCTCCCACAGGACCATTTTAAATGGCTACCCCTACCGTCATCCAGTTGGTTAATACATTCTGATGGAGTAGAGGGGGTACTCCTGGGCTAGGCAAGAGCCCATTTGTTCTTGTACATGAATCTCTAGCAACCCTACATTCCTCAACAAGAGTAAGGTGGTAATGAATGAACTGGACTGTTGGTCCTGCCGGCAACCTACACCCTTCTCTGAGCCCATAGTTGCTGCTTCCTGAGGGGAATCATGTTAATCTGCAGTGCAGTGCAATTGTACTTTGACTTCTTGGTCTCAGCCACCTCGGAACTCCAATAGGTGAAACTATAGTTAGACCTAACTACTCACGTTACAAATAAATAAATAAAGATCTGTCCAAAATGAAAATTCAGTTTTCAGTTTGACAGAAAAAAATTACAAACCTAAAAATACACTGGGGAAAAGATAAAATAATAAATCTCAGCAAATAAGTATCCAGCTGCATCTGACTATGTAAAGTAATTAATTCCATAATAAAAGCTGCCTTTTTTGCAAAGGCCAGACTCCCACTGCAACCGAACCCCCTAACATTAATATACTAACTTCAAAGTTAACCTGCGTTGTAAGGGGGTGCAAGGCAGTTTTATCACAGTAAAATGAATGCCTCAAATCTTTAATAGTGCTACCTCCCTTGAGGTAGTACAATTTCAGTGTTAAATTTAATAAGTATGGAGCCGAGAGAACTGCTCCCCATTTGGATGCTACAAGATGGTTTGTTCCCTACCCCACCTAGAAAGACAGGCTGTACATTTTAACACTCAAGACAGAATCCCAGCACTGCGCAGCCACAAGGAGGAGACTGAATGTTTGGTTTCACTACAAGTGCTGACTTTAATTACTAATATGTTCTGGTTGGGAGTAGATTATTAAACTCTTCATAATTCTTTGTCTGTCTCAGCTATGCACCTCTTTGGGGATAAATATTTAATAAGTCAGAATTTCATTTTTTGCTGTTGAGACAGTATTGTTTAGTAAACTAATTTTTGTTCAAAAATGTTCAATAACAACAGTTAACTGCATGTAATAAATAACATGCATAACTCATGTATGAATCACATGGTTGTGGTCATTTCCACCCAGAGATGCTATTACAAAATATAATTAAATGTAGCAGAAAAGGTAAATAGTGCTTTGACACCAAAGAACTAAAACTAATCTGGCAGTTCAACTGATGAGATGTCCTATGTTTATATGTCTATATTAGTTAAAGGACCTCAAAAACTGACTATATTCATTTAGGTAATGCAACTGCATTATTTATTTATTTATTTATTTAATTTATTTATTGCATTTGTTTACTGGGAAAGTCCACTGGGCCTAAAAGAGACCATTTTCAGTGGAGGCCCAGCGAGAAAATCTCTGACAAGACCATAGATACAGAAAATATTAATATTAAACATTCATTTGTACAAAAGTAGATGCAGTGTTACACATAATGATTACAGTATTTTATACAGAATATATACATAAAAGCTGGCATTTTGCTGGTTGCCAGATGAATTCAGTATAAACAGAGATATATTAATCAGCATTAAGGTACCAGTATCAACAAGTGATGAAAAATAATTATTGAGAAAATATCATCAGTCAGCAGTAGCAAAAAGCATAGGAGTTTAGTTATCATATAAGGAGAAGGAAGAGGGTAGGTTATATAACAGGTACATAGCCAGGAAGAATTGAGATGATGTTTCAGTATTTGTATAAAGGTGGTGGTGCAGCCTGTCCATCTGTGACTCTCATATGAAGCTGACTATATAAATAAGCACACTGTTTGGAAAAATATATACGTGCAGCTTTCACTGCATAATAATACACCTAGCTTCCAATAATTTATATTGACATATTATGATACAGTATATTACTTATTATACAATAATGACTCACTGCTATTCAAAAACAAGCACAATAATTCGACAGCCCAACCAGCACGCATATATTAAATCAAGCATATACCAAGAGAAAAAAGTCAGGCTGCTGAAGTACCATTGAGTGACCAGACTTTCTATTCACATATGCTTAGAGGACAGGGCAAAATACAAGAAAAATCAGATACATTCTGCAAAGCTAAAGAATCAGTCACATACCTTATTTTCCTTGTATTTCTGCACTATCACTCACAACTTTCAGCAATGAAAAGAAAAAAACAGTAATGGAGATGCTCTTTTGTCTGTCTTCTTCTCATAGCTTTTAAACTCTTAGCAGAAAAAAATCTAGGCAAAGATAAAAATAATGGGGAGGTAAAGCCCCCAAAATACGGACAAATTTTAAATATCGCTCTTAGACACACAGAAAGTTGCTAGAATAAACGTGTTTGTGATGCCATGCATTTTCTGAAGGATAGAAAGTCTGAAACTCAAATGTCTGTCATTATTTAGTGAATTCAGTCCTTAATGGTTTGCCACAAAAATCCAGAAAGCCACAAATTTTATGAGAAACAGACCCAAAATATGAGGCAAAAATCTGGACATTCTGTGAAAATCTGGTCAATTGAAAGGTATGCTTCTGCTGCACTGCAGTGATGTAATGTGCAAGTGTAGGAATGTAATACATTAGTAAATAAGTAAGAACATGGAGGAACATTACATCGCTGTTATAAAGAGACATTATTTAAGAAAGGTAAGTCATTTATTTTTTAAATAATGCCATTGTATAATAGCAATAATCCACTCCTGTTTGTATGTATGTCAGCATTTACCCATGTCTGGCTTTGTTTAATCACTCTGGTTTCACCCTCATGTTCAAACCACACCAATCATGGAAAAATCCTAATATACTCAGACACAATCATGGATTATTGCATAACAGCATACTCTCTTAGCAAACATGAAAACATTTAGGGCTGAATGCAAAAGGGCTGTACCAGAGGTGAGCCCTAACACAAACTGCTACCACTGGCTGCAGCCCTTTCTGATTCAGAGAAAGGCATATCTCAATGACTCTACATGGTCTGTAGGATTACGGCTGTGGGATCTCCCCTTAGCCAAGCTATATGCTAATGAGGCATTCTGGGGAGTGGCATATGCTAATTAGCTGTATGCTCTCCCTTGGAAATGAATATAATAAGCCATTTACAGTCTCTTGACTGAGGGTTATCTCAGCGGACTGAGTTAATTAAGTCAGCCAAAGTTCATGTTCATCCACTTTATTATGGGCGAGACTGCATTTGAGGTACGTGTAAGGGAGTTTAGTGAACCTGTAGTGGTGGGAGATGCAAACATGTGACTGCATGTGTGAATGTATACAGAAGGATGAGTGGTTTCAGGAGTGTGTCTGATTGGTTGTAGTAGAGGATTAGGTAGGGGAGGTGTGTGTGTGCGCGCACGTCTGTCCATGATTGTTTATATTTGTGTGTGTGGGTGGGGGTCATATCTCTGAACTCCCCTAGACTAATGAACAAATCTTGCAATATTGGAGGAAAACCTAGATACCAGGGGCATTTAATTATTATTAGTATGAAAAGAAATGTATCCCTCTTTTTGAAAAAGGGGGAAGTTTATCTTTCTTCATTTTTTGGCTTTTAAATGTAATTGCTCTAATATCACTGAAAAGGTTAAAGCATAAGTGCCTTAGAAAGGCTGACTGACACAGAAGGCGGGAGTGCCTCTCTATGCAACAGGGTGTGGTTATGTTGTGTGGCAGTCTACTGTGCAACTGCAGAGATGTTTTTAGTGTGTGTGTGTATGTGTGTGTGTGTGTGTGTGTGTGTGTGTGTGTGTGTGTGTGTGTGTGTGTGTGTGTGTGTGTATGTGTGTGTGTGTGTGTGTGTGTATGTGTGTCTGTGTGTATATGTGTGTGTGTGTGTGTGTGTGTGTGTGTATGTCTGTGTGTGTGTGTATGTCTCCTCAGTCTGTCACCCTTCTGTAGGTCTAGGTGTGGAAGAAGTGAAGGCATGACCATCCTCATCTCATTCTCTGCCAGCTGATGCATCTGGTAGTAGTTTGCCAGTATCCACCAGATTTGCCTGTTTGGGGGGGGGTGGCAATTGTCCTCCTGCTAGACTTGAAGGTGGTCATTTGTGACCACCTTGTCTACCTGTCAGGAAGTGGGTGAAGGCTCCTCTCCTAAAGGTGCACCAGGGAATCTCTAATGTTATCCTAGAGTGAGGTGCAGAAGTTGTTTTCTGCTGATGTACAGTGACAGCTGAATGCCCACATTTGAAATATAGAGCACCGTTTGGCCCATGACTGGTCCCTACCTTTTGAATTTCAGAGTAGCAATTGTCCCATAACATTAACTACTCAAATGAGTGATGCTTGGATTTGTTGCCACCAAGGTCAACATAGCAGTCAATCATACCAGAGGCTTACCTTAGTCCCTTCACAGTTTGTTCCTTCCCTTATGTGGCATCCCCTTTTCCTTGTTCTTTGCTCACTTCTCTCAGTTACCAGCTGTCCATCATCTATATGTGTCCATCCATTGTTCTTCCTATCTTTTGTGTGTAGAGTATCACTGCTCTATTTCAGGTTTGTCTCTCTGCCACTGCTACCTGCCCTTCTCTTTCTATTCCACCCACAACCTACTTTGCCACCCTTCCCATCTATCTTTCTCTTCAGAAAATGAAAAAAAACAATAGGTCTAGTCAAAAAAAGGTACACCTGAGCATCCACGCCTCATGGTTACCTTTTTGTTTTTTTTTTTCTCTGCTAGCTCTTCTCACATTTTTCTCCATTTATAAGATGAACAAGTTTGGCATGTTGCTGTTCACATGCACATTGGTATATTTGTTGGTCACTGTTCTGACCTGTGTGGCTATCCTTTTGCATGTGTGCCACTGGCTAAAGCTCTATGCTGCAGTATTGCTGATAACAGCATGCACTTCCTTGGGCGTGCTCCTCATGCTATGACTTGGACTTTATTAACATCGCTCATGCACACTGCTGTAGCTCTGTTCCAGGCATATTCTACTATAGTGCTGCTCTTCGTGTTATCATCATGCCTCTGTTTAATTATGTGGTCCTTTACTCATTATGCAGGCTTACCTCTCAACCTCTTACCCCAAGATATCTGGGCAAAGCCTAAAATAATATGGGGCAAAGGCCCAAAAATAAAGACAGATTTTTAAATATTCCTCTTATAAACTTATAAAGTTGACGAATAAAAAGTTTTGCATATGTGTGCATTTTCTGAAGGATATTAAGGCTGAAACTCAAATGTCTGTCATTATTTGGTGATTTCCTTCTTCAATGATTTGCCAGAGAACCACAAATGTTATAAGGAACTGAGCAAAAATATCATGCAGAAAATCTGGACATTCTGCAAAAATATGGACAGCTGAGAGGTATGCATGCAGGTGCTTTCTCCTTCCTACTGCATCTATAATATCTCTGTTGCTTTTCACAGTAAGTGCCTCAGAATAAGTGCTGTATGATGCTGTGCCTGTTTATTAATTCCAGCTGTACTAAACTAAATCCTGTAGTCGGTAGCAGAAACATCCTTCAAATATAAGAGATCCTTACATTCCTATAATGTTCTATAGCATGTACTACTCTCTTTTTGTGCATTCAGAGCTATTTTCCAATGCCTATCCAGAAATAAACAAATAATAATCATCCCAAGTGCCCTTCAGGATGCCTAATGACTTTTGTCCTATGTAGTAATGCAGACTGCCTGTTACATCTGAGTTACTTCTAAAAATGACTGTCTCATAGGCACTGCTTTGAAATCTGCTGCACTACTATATTAAGTCAATCATTTTCAAGTCATCATTCAACAAAGAATGTGAGTGGATTACTTAGGTTAAATCATCTTTACAGTTCTGAGTAGAAATCTAAGAAAAGTAGAATTGAAAGTGCAGTATCCCAGGATTCAGTCAAATAATAATAGAATTTGTCCAGTCACTATTGTTGAAATGCTGTACATGTGAAGAATCATAATTCTCAATCACTTGGTGCAAGAACTCTGGACAAAGGCAAAAATAATGGGGGGACAAAGGCCCAAAAATGGGGATACATTTTAATTATTGCTCTTATAAACTTAGAAAGTTGTTAGAATAACAGGTTTCACATTAGCATGCATTTTCTGAAGGATATGAAGTCTAAACTCAAATGTATGTCATAATTACATTATTTCAATTCATGCTGATTTGCCAGAAAACCAAAACTTTTATGAAGAACAGATCAAAAATAAGTAGCAAAAGCTGGACATTCGGTGAAAATCTTAACAGCTAAATGGTATGGAAGAAATCAAACAGATGATTGCTCTAGACAGCTTCATCTACTGCAAATGTTCATGGTCTTTATGTCAGCTGAGGTGATAAACAAGATGAAATAAAATCTATCCTTTTTACCTACTTAGTGTGAAGTAGTCAAGCTACAGCCATTGTGTTTCATTTTCAAGAAAGCCTCTTTCAGTTTAACAAACAACTTTTGTGTAACACAAGTAGCGCTTTTTAACCCTCTGTAGAAGTTTTAATTTGATATTTTACCCATAAACAAGAAGTCATTTAGTATGTGGGGATATATCAGAAAATGGTTTGTCTTGTACAGCTGGAATTAATTTAAAATAAACACAAACACCATATCCTTGCATGAGGACCTCAGCAGAGGGAAGAAACAAAAGCCTTTAATTGGTGTTTGGAAACATAAACAGATAAGATGCAATAACACTCTTTTGATTAAAGAAGTTCTGTTTATGAGAGCAAAAGGAAAATTCTCCTGGAACCTGCCTCAAAGCTTAAACACCTGCTGTCACATTCTATATTTAAAAGAACTAAAACATGTAATTAGTCATGCAAATTTATGTTTTGCTAATTGCACCACAACAAAAAGATTTGCAGTACACAAAATATTTATTCCTAATTTTCATACACAAAAAGTAACCCAGCAGTAGATGAAAAGGTGGATTTAAGTTGAGTGATTCATTCTATTTTACGATTTAAACTAGTGATCACTTTCCAGAAGTCCATCAGACTTTAACCAAGAAGTATAAATTCTTGTATTGATGTCAAGACAATTCCCTATATTATACTGGTAAATCTAATTATATGTATAATATGTTAAAAGCAACAATCAATTTTATAAGAAAGGGAGAATAACCTAGATGCAGAACTCACTGCAAATAGACTCACCTTGTCGTAGTACTGTGATATGGACAGGCTGAATATATCCCTGTACAAAAATATAATTGACTACCACAATACAGGAATATACAGTAAATCAGCTCACTAGACAATGCTTAAATACACTGTCAAGTACTCCTCTAAACCACAGCTGGATCTAGCAGGAGGTTCTCTAAGCATCGACTTCGAGCCCAGTACTAGCTGAGTACCCACAGTGCACCAATGTTGAAAACATTTCTGTGGCCACTGCTGCTGCTGTATGAGCCAATATACAATCACGGCTGCTAAATTTGTATGATTCTGTATCAGTAACTGAATTATAAAAGCACTGCAATCCCTGCCATCTCTAGATTTTTAAACAGGTTAAATTGATCACATCTATATGCATACTGTAACTAGCTGAGCTGTCATTACCTACCTTAACTCACATTGTTTTTCCATGTATATACAGTAGGTACTGGTACTGGCAGTACTATATTCATTACTTTTTTTTCACATTTTGAGTTTGCAGCGGTGTCGGTACATCCTAGTCACACTCCTACTCGGTTGTTATGGTAGCCATGTGGGGGGATGGGACTGCCATCAGTAATGCTGATAAGGCACTTTTTGCTTTCCTTTTTTTTTTTTATTATTATTTTTTTATTTTTTAACAGACTACTAATAACTACTAATAATTTTCTTTATAATGAAAGACGTGATCTTCTCTTTAGTTCCCATCATTCTTGTCTATTCTACGCTATATACCCACTGCAAAAGTGCTCCCCTACTTTACCTATCTTGCCATACTTTACCTTATTTGTTCTTTGCTGCAGTATACATCTGTCTGTTGTCCCCTATAACTTCCAATGTATTCACTGTCTGTAACACGTAAATAGTGACCGTTCCCTTACTGAAACATAAAAATAATAAACTGCAGTACTTAGTATTTCTTTAGGCAGGCTTTTCTACTAACTACCTCCAGACTTGGTTAACCCCCTGCTTTGAAACTCTTATTGCTAAACGCTATATAATTACTATGACTCTGTATAATTGTGCCTTCTGCTATTATTTGTTACCTTGCTCTTTCTCCTAACAGCTTTTTTATTGACATTATATTTTTACTCTTTCTACCACATAGGATTTCTCATCTTGCTCACCTCTAAGTCTACAGATATTTTTTTAGCCCCCTTCCATACTTCTTTGCCATTTCAGTTGGTGCAGCCCACTCCATTCACCCTCACTTCTCTTGGGCTGACTACCCTCCCCTACCCTATCCTACACCCAAATCCCACAGACCCTCACTATCCCAAGTTTTGTACCTACACAAAACCCCCTCTTCCTGTGCACAACTCCTCCTCTTCCTATCAAAACAACCTATCATTCTGCTACCCATCATCTGTCACTAACACCCACTACTCAAATCATAATATCCATATCTCCACCATTGAGGCTCCACCTATCCAGTTATACCTCTCTTTCACAGCATACCTGAGCCACCATCTCATTGTTTACCCACACTGTTGCCTCCGATTATACTCCTTCTCTTTAGCATTTTTTTCTTCTTTAACAATGAGAAAAAATGTCACACAGGAAAACCAAATGGTTAAAGAACACAAAACGAAAAATCCAGCAAAGCTAGACTTTCCACTGTGTGATACCTTAAATCTCTTGTATCAGAGGCAATGTGGGACATATGCAAATTACCTTTGAAGGATATCAGGTGTTTCAGCTAAATGGCAATTCTGAATGTGCATGACTTTTCTTTTACTTTTACATCTATTTATGGACAATTTCAGGCCAATAAATCCAAACCCTCTAACTGTGGACATGCACGTGTCTACCTTCCTATGGCATCATCAGCACAGCATAAGAGGGATGTTTGACTTTTGGAAACACAGGGTTGTCATACTCAGCTGATATCCCTAAACATTAGGGTGTATACAAAATATCCCAACTAACAGGCTAAAACAATGAGAAAAAGGTCACATAGGAAAACCAATGGGGTTAAAAAACACAAAAAGAAAAATCTAGCAAAGCTAGACTTTCCACTGTGTGATACCTTAAACCTCTTGTATCAGAGGCAACAAACATAACAAAGATGCTAAATGGATAGAAGTAAAAGAAAGAATAAGAAGTTTAAAGGTGCAGGATATGAAATGGGATGAAGTAACAGCCAGAGATATTGAAACAAAGTTAAGAAAAGCCTCTAATTGGAAAACCCTAGGCCCAGATGTAGTACCTAACTTTTGGTTAAAAGTATTAACATCTTTGCAGAAAGATTTAGCCATGAGTAAGAACTATTTATATGCACATCCCAAACAGACACCAACCTGGATAACAACAGGAAAAACAATGCTCCTACTTAAGAGTGAACCTGCAAGCTACCCTAAAAATTATAGACCAATAACTTGCCTTCCGACGACTTATAAACTATACACATGAAATGATGCTGACAGAGTTTATAGTCATTTAGAAGAAAACTCAATTATGGCAGTAGAGCAAAAGGGAAATAAAAGAAAGTCATATGGAACAAAGGATCATTTGTTGTTAAAGTCATAGTGGAGAACTGTAAAAAGGGGAAGAATCTAACTATGGCATGGATTGACTACAAAAAGCATTTGATAGTATCCCACATTCATGGATAAAAGAGTGCTTAAAAATGTATAAGATATACCCTACACTGATCGACTACATTACAGTGAACATGAAACAATGGCAGACCACTTTGCAATTAAGCTATGACAAAGGACACATTATTATCCCAGGGATAAAAATTCAAAGGAGGATATTCCAGGGTGACTCTCTGTCACCATTGCTATTCTGCCATGCCATTAATCCATTAAGCTGTTTACTTAACAGCTTAGGCTATGGCTACAATTTGGCTCCTAAACACAACAAAGTGTAAAGATTTCTCATCATCTCTTTGCTGATGATTTAAAACTGTATTGCTCATCAGATGAGGAACTTAAAGCACAACTGCAGGTTGTCAAAACTTTTTCAGATGATATAAGAATGTCGTTTGGTCTTGATAAATGTGCAAAAGCAACCTTTAAATCAGGAAGACATCAGTTTGGGACAAGAATTGTACCTAATTTGCTCCTGTATTTCTCCATGTTATGATCACCTCTACTGTATTCATACCTTGATTGTTATTGTTTACCATTTACCATGTTATTCTGTGGAACTTTTCTCCCTTGGCCTCCGCTGAAAAAGGACCTGTGTCCAGTCAGAATTTCCCAGTAAACAAACGTAATAAATAAATAAATACATAAAAGAGCTTGAGCAAGAGGGAATGTATAAATATTTGGGAATTGATGAAGGATTAACAATAAAACATGAACAAATGTCAATAAAACTTAGTAAAGAATACTTTAGAAGACTTAAATTAATCCTGAAAACAGCACTGACATCTAGGAATAAAATCTAAGCTATAAACCAATTTGCTCTTCCTATCATAACTTACAGTTTTGGAGTGATTGACTGGCCCCAAAACGTGTTGGATAGATTAGATAGGAAAACAAGAAAGATGATTCATGCTCACTAAATGATTTATGAAAATCAGTGTATAGCAAGATTTTATAGTCCCCGTTCCGAAGGAGGGATGGGCCTCCTTGAAATTGATTACATGTATAGATCTGCAATCGTGGGACTCATATCTGTTGACCTCACAAGACCCAAACGTAGGGAAAGTTTTGAAACAAGAGGAGAATAAATCTAAGATGACTTCTCTGCTTAATCTAGCAGAAACATATCAGCGTCAGGCAGGAATGGAAATCAAACCAGAAGTAGATAAAAATCAGGCAGCAACTGAATGTGCCAAAAAACAAAAGAAAGAATATAAGGTGAAGGACCAGTTGAGAAAGTAAGAAATGTGGAAAATGCATAAATATAGTTGCAAGTATAGAAAACTTCTTAAAGATCCTTATGTTGATCAGGAATGAATGCAGGATGGAGAGGAAAAGTCAAACCAAGAGATGAAAGCTTAATATTGGTGGCCCAAGACAGTGGGCTAAGTACATGCTGGTTTACAAAGTCCATTTAACATGTGGGAGAAACAGACAAATGTAGGTTTTGTAAAACCGAATTGGAAACAGTCGCACACATTGTTGTTGGTTGTGATATACTAATGGCAGAAGGACTGTATACTGAAAGGCATAATAATGTGGAAATACTGTTGCACTGGGGATTGTGAAAACATTATGGCATTGAAGTGGCTGAAAAACACTGGAAACATGAGCCACAAAGCATCATAGAAAATGATGATGTTTATATCACATGGGATCACCCATTACCAAAAGTTCAAAAGATGAATGCTAGAAAACTGGATATAGCGGTCCAAGAAAAGAAGACAAAAGTAGCAATGATCACTGACATCACCACACCCAGTGACTACAGTGTCTTGCGTACAGACAGACACAAAGTCATAAAATATCTGGAGCTGCAGGCAGAAATGAGGAATGAAAGATACCCAGCCAGTTCCAATAATAGTAGGAGCAATGGGTCTTATAAAACAGAATCTGCAATCGTATTTAGATATGTAACCAGTCCATGTAACCCCATACGAATTGCAGAAGGAGTCTTACTGGGCAAATAGCGGGTGCTGCGAAGAACACTTCTGGCTGACATCAAAGACTGAAACAATGCTAATTTCATGAACTTTAATCGTACTTTGACTTAGGAATTGGGTCGATTCCCATCATGGTATTAGAAACCCAAAAGATTTAGAGAAATTACAAAGGTAAATATATCACATTCTGCTGTGATGTCCACCTAGTTTAAGGCTCCAGAGAGCACCCCTGCAATACCAGGCTACAACTCTTACCACACTTTTTGGCCACCAAACCAGGACCATAACACTAAAGGTGAAGGAGTGTCCATATTCACCAAGAATATTCACACCACCAGGCTAATTGCCCAACACAATGCATCTGAAATTCTCCAGGTGCAGCTAACACTAGGTAAGACTACAATCCATATTGTAGCTGGCTACATTTCCCACACCATGCCCCAAGATTCTCACTACACACTTCTAAACATACTGGAAAATATTAAGATACAACTAAACACCCTAATACTGGGTGATTTCAACTACCCTGTATTAACTGGGAAAACTACTCATGTACCAAAACCTTTGCCCAATGGTTCTTGGAATTCATAAATTCCAATGCCCTGGATCAACTAAGCCATAGTCCCACCAGGGGCTCCAATACCCTAGACCTGGTCATTACCAACATGGGAAATCGATGCTCCACACCTATGGTCACCCCCTCGTTAGTCAGGTCTGACCATAAACTAATCACCCTTAACATCCACATCCCACCCCCACCCCCCCCCCAGTAAGGAAACTTCCATAAAAAACTTCTCTAAAGCCAACTTCATGCTACTCAAGTCAGAAGTGACAAACTTCATGACACCCATTCAGACGGGAACTGAAAGTTCGACTGCTGAATCCTACACTAAGGCACTGTACGAGCACATCCACTCATGCATGAATCGTGCCATCCCAAATATAACCAAGATGCTCTCCTCCAAATAAAGGAAGCCAATCTGGTGGTCCCCTGCCATAAACAAACTTTACAACAAAAGGAAGAAACTGTTGCAGAAAAGAGGAAAATCCCATGATGCAAAAAAACCCCTTACCAGCCTCAGTAAGAAGCTGAGATCCCTCATAAAATCCTCCAAAGCTAGTTACGAAAATAAAATTGCCAAAGATTCCAAAGACAACCACAAGGCATTCTATGACTATGTCAAGAATCTAAATGGCAATGCTCAGATCTGCTCGGAGCTACAACAGAATGGTATTAAATATACTGATCCCAAGGATATTGTCAATATTCTGGCAGATCAATTCAGTGCCAGCTTCACCCCCTAAAGTCCCATCTCAATACCGGAAGATTGCCAAATTCAGTAATAATGGCCACACAGGTAAAAAATGCACTCTCCAAAGTTAAGAATACAGCATCCATAGGATCAGATGACATCCCGGGCTGTGTACTACATGAACTACAAAATTAACTGGCACCTCACCTAAGTGTCATGTTTAATCACAGCCTCACCTCAGGCTTCGTGCCCACTGAGTGGCACACAGCTACAGTTATCCCACTCCACAATGAGGATCCATCTTGGATCCCAGGATCTACCGCCCCATCAGTCTGATGAGCCTGATCTGCAAGGCAATGGAACGTATTATCATGGAACTTATAAACAAAGACATGGGCAAACTTCAAACACTGGACCCCACCCAGTTTGGGTTCCTGTAGGGCCAATCTTGTCTCCTGAACCTGATTGACTTCTTCTAATCAGTCTCCAGAGTCGTGGATGAGGGTAAGGCAGTCCACACAGCCTATCTGGACCTTGCCAAGGCCTTTGACACCATCCCCCACTCTGGAATCATAGATAGACTTACTAAGCTGGGCATTAATCCCTACATCACCTGATGGGTTACCAACTGGCTTACTGACAGAACCCACACTGTAAAAGTAGCCGACTCCAAATCCAGCTCCAGACAAGTGGAGTACCTCAGGGTTCAGTCCTGGGACCGCTCTTGTTTAGCATCTACTTCTCTAAGTACAGACCAACACTAAGGGACTCTGGCTAACAAAGTTTGCAGATGGCTGCCAACTGAGAGCCATTATTGAATCCCCAAATGACATTGATACTCTACAAAAGGGCCTTACAGAAATAGATGCTTGGTGCCAGAGCCATGGGCTCAAGCTCAGTGCCAAGAAATGTATAGTTATCCCCTTTGGGAAAAAACATGTACCCATGAATTACCACATAGGTGGCAGTGCACTAAACACTGAAAGTGTGATAAGAGACTTAGGGACACATGTGGACAGTGGTCTCACCTTCAATAACCACATCACCACAAGAGTCAGGAAATCCTTCTATGTGGCACACCTCATCACTAAGGGCTTTTCATCCAGAAAAAAGGAGGTCATTGTCCCACTGTACTCATCCCTCATTAGACCCATTATAGAATACAACACCCCATTAGGTATGTACCTCTCAAGACATCTGCAACAACTGGAAAGGCCACATAAATACCTCAGTAAAAGAATCACAGGCCTAAAGCAGATGTCCTATGCTGACCGCCTTAAAAAACTCCAGCTATACTCTGTCACATATCATCTACTCAGAGGCGATCGCTGCTTAACATACAAGGCCATGTCAAACCCAGAGCTGTTGGACATGCTACACTTAAAGAAATCCCAATCCCTCAGAGCCACACACTCCAGGGATCTAAACCTTGTCATCACAATAAACAAAACATGCTGGAGGGATAGGTTCCTGACCCAGAGACTCCCCAGACTCTGGAATAGACTGCCCATACATGTCAAGCAGAGTGCCTCTTTGACCCTTTTCAAAAGGAACCTTGACGATTGGATGGGAGAAAGTAAATTCACCCTGGGGATCATGTCAGTCGCCCTGCTAGACAGGGGTCCAGGGAAGTAAATAGTGTGGGAAGAAATAGCCAGGGAATTGTTATGGCTAGGCTTGTATAGACCCTAGGGCTGATAGCCTAGTACCAACCTATGAACCTAAACCCAGGTCCTAACTGCCTCTCTTCTACACCTAGCCCCTCCACTACTGTAACATCATCTGCTAAAATTTTGAAAATCATATCCATGAATATTTAAAGTATAGTAAACAAAGTTTCTAAATTTCATTCCTGGATTACTCATTACTTCCCAGACATTATTATTCTTACAGAAACTTGGCTCAAACCACATATAAAAGACTCTGAAATTCTTCCCACTGGCTATACTATTATCCACTCTGACAGATTAAATAAAAAAATGGTGATGTAGCAATCATGTTTTCTAACCATATCTCTATCTCTCATTCTAGTTGTCTACCTAAATTCCTTGTCTCTCACTGTAAATTAAATTAGCATAAAACATTATGTATAATTACCCTATGTATTCCCCAAGGAAATAACATTCATATTCTTGAAGACATCCTGCATTGGATATCTAGTTCCATTTCTCATAAAATAATTCTTGGTGATGTCAATATTAACTGGCAAACCTTCACATCAGACTCCCCTTCCACTAGTATCAATCTATAAGGTTTCAAACAACTCATAACTTCCCATACTCACTTCAACAAAGCTAATAACACTGGGACTACTCTGGACTGGATCCTAGTCTCAAATCCAAACCTTTGAGTCTCCAAAAACCCTCCCAGATCCCCTTAGTGATCACAAGCCTATCTATGTTCAGAGACTAGCAACTGACCATATCAAACATCACCATTATAAAGACTGCCATAACCTCTCAAATTTCAATTCTAAGATCTTAAATGACATCCTTAATAACATTAATTGGTCAATCCTCAAGTCCCTATCACTGGATAATGTTCTAAAATTTAATATAATATGTCTTGACATTCTCAATAGCCTCACTCCTATAAGAAAAAAGAGAGTTACATTCACCCAATTAAACTGACTATCCCCTTTTAGTAGACAATTAGTGTATAAGAGAGAGAAAGCATGGAGAAACTGGCAAAAATGCAAATCTGAAGCTCACCTACAGACCTACAAACAACTTTGAAACATGCCAAAAAACAAGTTACTGCTGATAAGAAATATTATTACAACCCACAGGATAACCTAAAATACAACCCCCAAAATGTAGGTCCACTATCATGAAGATATTACACCCTGGAATGCCTAGTACCCATATCCCTTGTCCAGACATCTGACCATTAGAAACAGCTTCTAAATTTAGCTCCCACATTATAGACTCAATAGCCACCCTCACCCAAAACTCAGAACTACAGAATCCTGACACCTCTAACAAACTTCAAAGCTCTAACAATGCCATTTTCAACTTAAAATCTTTCTCTACTTTCTATAGAAAAAACATATTACACCATTTTCAGCCCTGCTCACCCTCTGTAGACAATCCCCCATATGAATATCTAACAATTGCTGCTGCTGCCACCTTTATTGCCTACGCAATCTCTATCTTGATCAACCAATCCATCCAAGAGTCATATGCCCTACGCATACTATCAAAAAAAACTCCAGCTTTACTCTGTCGCATATCGCCTACTCAGAGGCAATCTCTGCCTAACATACAAAGCTATGTCAAACCCAGAGCTGCTGGACATGCTCAACGTAAAGAAATCCCAATCCCTCTGAGCGACACGCTCTAGGGACCTAAACCTTGTCACCACAATAAACAGAACATGCTGCAGGGATAGATTCCTGTCTCAGAGACTTCCCATACTCTGGGACAAACGACCTATCTATATCAAACAAAGCTCCTCATTAGCACTCTTCAAGAAAAATCTTGAAGATTGGATGGGAGATAGGAAATTCACCCCGGGGATCACTTCTGTGGCTCTGCTTGACAGGGGCACAGGAAAATAATTTTCTTGGGTGGCAAAAGCCAGGGTACTGTTTGGCTAGGCTTATGTATGCCCTAGGGCCAATAGCCTAGTACCTACCTATGAACCTATATGTCCCATGTCTCTCGAAAAAACATTACATCATTCCTCTTCATAAAGGGGGAAACTCCACTGAAATAACAAAGTTCAGACCAATTGCAATCATGTCTTCTCTTTCAAAGAGGTTAGAAAAATGTATTCATAAACAACTTTTACAATACTTCAATGAACTCTATTAACCTCTCCCCAACACTGTTTGTACTTTACTATGTGTTCAGTATCCTATTGTTGTTTAATAATAACAGTATGATTTTCTAATCTAACTTTATTTTTCCTGTGTGTCAATCTTGTTACTGTACTTCATGGGATAATATTATGTAGTTTATTAATTGAACTATATATGTTGAAGCGTTTCTCCCAGGGCCTCTGCTGAAAATAGGATTCATACCCAGTTGGACTTTCCCTGTAAACAAATGCCAAATAAATAAATAAAACAGAGCAAAGCTTGCGCAGATAGTATGGCGATCTTGTATTTGGGAGATAAAAATGTACAAGCTGTTGCTTTGTATTTAGATTTCTCTTTTTTATTAACTTACAGGCAAGGGGTCAGTAGTAGCAGTCTAATAGATCTATACAAGTTTATGTTTCAGTTTGGACATGAGAATTAATCATATGCATACAGCATAAACATGTAAGTAAAATCAGTAACAGGGCATATGAGTGTGTGTAAGTCAGAGTGCAGCACTTGCTGAAGTGGCAAGTCCTTTTTTGGTTGAGTCTGAACAGTGCAAAGCAGCAGCACTGCTGGTACCCCTCACATTATAAATTGCAGACTTTACTGCAGATGCTAGGATGATTACTGTCCTGAGGCTTGTGATGTGGAAGATAAAGGCTTCAGTGCGGTGTATTAAGGACGTCTGAAGATGACCACCTACCCCCATGTAAAACGTTTTGCTTTCTAACCACATATATACACTTGTAAGGCCACTTCTGTTATATTCAATTAGTTGATAATGAGAATATTAAAGCATTCAAGATCAAGTCTCACACTGCAAAAAAGGGAATGTCCACATAAGTTTCCATGTCCCTAAATCCTTGATTGATTTTTCTGAGGTATGTTATCAATATGATAGTTACAGGGGGTGACGTGCTTCCTGAAGGAGAGTATTATACATTTTTTAGCATTTAGTTTCAGGCAATGTTATGACACCAGCAAAATGGTTGGGAAAGGACCTCTTGGAGGATCTTGGTGCCCTCTAGACAGTTGATGATGGCATCGAGTTTACACTTGGTCAATCATAAACCCTTAACATTAGTTTTGATCTCCTAGAATAAAGGCCAAAGAGCAGTAGCCTGGTCACTGAACCCTGGGGTATATTACTTGTTACATATCTACTGTAGGCAGTAGAACCACCTACCCTAATTTCCTGGGTTCTGTTTGTGAGCCACTTTGCTATCCGTTGAGTTACATATGGATTAGCATTCAGCTGGGAGAGTTCATCAATACCAGCATGTGTGATAGTGTCATTTTATGAAGAAACAACAGTCCTGTTTGGAATTAGTCATGCTATACTTCATGTGAGAGAAGGTTACTGTTAGCTGCCTGTTGGGTGCCAAGATCCGCCACATAACACAAGCACTCAGGTCACTCCAGAACAAGTACAAATATGACTCTGTCATTGTCCATGTTGGTGTGAATAACCTGAGCCATACCTCCCTGGACTACATGAAAAGAGACATGGAAGAGCTCTCTGATCACGTAGCCCAGGCCGGTATGACCCTGACCCTGAGTAGCATCCTGCCCTCACCAAGAATGATACCACGGTATAAATAAAAAATTATCATTTTCAACAATTGGCTAAGCTTCTGGTGTCATTCAAAGGGGATCCAGTGTCTGTCAGCCTGGAATGACATGCTCAACAAGCCACGCTGCTTCACTAGAGATGGCTTGCACCTATCACCCTTAGGCTTTCAAATACTGGCCAAGGCTCTTGCCACCCCTATAGTGCCTTTTTAGGCAATGCTCAAATGACAAACCCACTGCTGTAAATAGCACAAGTAACAAAAAAATGAGGGTAATGCTACTCAATGCCAGAAGTCTAAACCTCAAAATGCATGCACTTGAGGCACTCCTCAGTGTGGAGAAAAATCGATATATGTGCAGTAACGGAAACCTGGTTTAAGGCTCCAGAGAGCACTCCAGCACTACCAGGCTACAACTCATACCATATATTTCAGCCACAAAACCCGGACCGAAATACAAAAGTCAGGGGCGTATCCATATTCATCAAGGATACCCACACCTCCAGGTTAGTGGCACAGCACGATGTTTCAGAGATCATCCACGTGCAACTATGGGCAGAACTGCAATTCAAATTGTAGCTTCCTACAGATCACCCACCAAGTCCCAGGACCCCCATTCCGCATTTCTGGAAACACTGGGAAATATAAAGGTCCTAAAAATCATCCCGATATTGGGTGATTTCAATTACCCAAACATTAACTGGGAGAACTATTCAAGTACTAACTTCCTTGCCCAACATTTCTTAGAATTTATAAACTCAAACGCCCTGGATCAACTGGTCAACACCCCCACTAGAGGTGACAACATAATGGACCTGGTCATCACCAACATGGGTGACTGGTGTTCCACACCGGAGGTCAACCCCTCGCTGGTTAGATCTGACCATAAAGTAATCACTCTGGATATCCACATTCCGTCTCCACCCCCGGTCAAAGAAACCACCATGAAAAACGTTTCAAAAGCAAACTTCACGTTACTTAAGACCATGGTGGAAAGTTTCAAATCCCACATGCTAAAAGATAACGCTGCCCAAGCTGCAAAATCCTTTACTAATGCACTCTACAGACACCTACAAGAATGCATGGATCGTGCTATCCCAAGCAAAACCAAGACTCACTCCTCCAAGAAAAGGAAACCGGTCTGGTGGACCCCTGCCATAAACAAGCTATACAATAGAAGTAGGAAACTAGTATAGAAAAGAGTAAAATCCCAAGAGGGGAAGACATCCCTGATCAGTATCAGCAAGAAACTACAATCCCTCATAAAATCATCCAAGGCTAACTTTGAAAGTAAATTGCCAAGGACTCCAAAGATAACCACAAGTCATTCTTTAGCTATGTCAAGAATCTAAGTGGCAATTCCCAGATCTGCTCGGAGTTAGTGCAGAATGGCACAAAATACACTGAACTGACCAATATCGTCAACATCCTTGCAGACAGGTTCAGTGCAAACTTCACCCCCTCTCACCCCCAAAAGGGCCCATAGCCATACCAGAAGAATGTAGTGCCCCTGAAATCACAGACAGTCAGGTTAAAACAGCCCTATCCAAAGCCAAAAACACAGCATCAATGGGACTGGATGGTGTCCCAGGCTGCATCCTGCATGAGCTAACCCCTCACCTAAATACACTGTTCAAACTCAGCCTCTCCACAGGCTACATGCCCATAGAGTGGCACACAGCAATGGTTATTCTGCTCCACAAAGGTGGAGCCACAACAGACCCCAGGAACTATCGTCCTATAAGCCTGACTAGCTTGGTCTGCAAGGCTATGGAGTGCCTCATTATGGATCTCATTAACAGAGACATTGGGAACCTCCAAACACTGAACTCTACCCAGTTTGGCTTTGTTAAGGGCAGATCATGCCTCCTAAACTTGGTGGACTTTTTTGAGACAGTTACCAAGGCTATAGATGAGGGAAAGGTGGTCCACACAACCTACCTAGACCTCGCAAAGGGCTTCAACACCATTCCCCATTCTGGTATTATAGACAAGCTCACCAGCCTGAACATAAACCCTTACATCACAAGATGGGTTGCCAACTGGTTCATGACAAATCTCACATGGTAAGAGTTGCAGGAGCTAAGTCTGACTCTAAACTGGTTACAAGTGGCATTACCTAGGGCTCAGTCCTAGGACCACTCTTGTTCGGCATATACTTCTCAGAGGTACAGGTAAGCACAGGAGGACTATGGCTGACCAAGATCACAGACGACTGCAAACTAGGGGTTATAATTGACTCTCCGGCTGACACAGACATCCTCCAAAAGGTTCTCACTGAGACAGATACCTGGTGTCAAAGCCATGGCCTCAAGCTAAATGCCAAAAAGTGCATAGTCATCCCCTTTGGAAAAAACAAAGTACCCACAAATTACTACATAGTTGGTAGCCCCCTAAATATGGAAGATGAAATAAGGGATCTGGGGACCCAAGTAGATAGTAATCTCTCCTTTGATAATGACATTGCCAAAGTGGTTAGAAAATCCTTCTATGTGGCCCACCTAATCACAAAAGGGTTTGTATCCAGATCAAAAGAGGTCATTGTGCCCCTCTACGTATCACTCATCAGACCCATCATAGAGTACAACGCCCCATTTAGGATGTACCTTACAGACACCTGCAACAGCTGGAAAGACCACAGAAGTACCTCACCAAGAGGATCACTGGCCTCAGACAGATGCCCTACGCAGCTCAACTGAAGAAACTCCAGTTGTACTCAGTTGCATACTGCCTACTCAGAGGTGATCTCTGACTGACATACAAGGCCATGTCCAACCCAGAATTGATGAACATGTTCCACCTAAAGAAAACCATATCCCCTCGAGCCACATGCTCTAGGGATGTAAACCTCATCACAACAATAAATAGGACGTGCTGGAGGGATAGATTCCTGTCCCAGAGACTTCCCATGCTCTGGAACAAGATTCCAATCTACATTAGGCAGAGCTCCTCACTAACACTCTTCAAGAGAAACCTTGCCGAGTGGATAGGAAACAGGAAGTTTACCCAGGGATCACTTCAGTGGCTCTGCTGGACAGAGGCACAGGGAACTAATCTAAGGGGGCGGCAAAAGCCAACACATTCCGGCTAGGCTTATAAATGTCTTTGGGCAGATAGCCTAGTACCTACCTATGAACCTATTGTAACATATTTGAAATGAGTGCCAAGCCAATGTGTTGTTCAATTATCACCCCTAGACTTTTCAAAAACAACTGTTGTTGGATGTCAAGGAGGGATAAGCTGAGACATTTTTTAGAAAAATATTTAACAGTCTTATGTTTATTTCTAAGAATAACTTTCAAGTTAACAGTCCTTGCTTGAGAGCATGCATTTCCTCTGCCATGTCTACCATCAAAATCGGAGCAAAAATCAGTCTTTTTTTTAACTACACTTTAACTTAATACCTTTTGTACAAGTTAATAATATGATAGGGCTGACTTACCGATGTTTTTTGTTCTTTTGTTGAGTCACATAATGCAGCATGCTACTGTATCCAAATACCTCACCTGTAGAATGTATTTACTATTTCTGAGCACCTCTATACTGTCTCTTTTTTTTTGTTTTGTTTTTGTTTTCCTGGTTCTGCCATTGATAGTCAGAGGTCAATTATAGATGATTCTTTCAAAATATTTATTGAGGAAGTGGTGAAGAGAGATGGGTAAAAAAATCCTGTCTTTTTCTTTGGTATTGGTATTATAATGGTGGTTTTTTTTTCTTGTGAAAAGGGCATAAAGAAGGATAAAGCTTTTTTACTGTTTAATAAAATATGACAACTATACCATGACTGCATTGGTTAGGTAGAGACTAATGACGTTGTTTAACTTCTTTTAAACAGGTAGTTGGAAATGATAAAAGATTGGGTGAGGGAGAGTAGGGATGTAAGAAAGGGAAATGGGTGAAAAAGTGGTTAATTCAGTTTTGTAGTCTTCTGCAGAGAAGACTAAAAAGAGAGACAGGTCTAAATTCTGTAAAGAGTATTAATTATTTTTTGGCAAGATTTATTTATTTATTTATTTTTTAGGATTAGAGAATAAGTGAACATATCCTTTGTAATAAAACATGGACATTTTTCATAATTGCTTTTTTTCACTGACTTCTAAGATAAATGTAAATTAATTTTGAAGAAGGCCTGAGCTGGTAATAGCAAAGGAAGATATTGCAGATCCTGTAGCCCTTAGAAAAAAAAGTGTGAGCTTCATCTGTCTCCAAGATAAATACCTCTTTTCTATAAAACATCATCTCAAATGCTCCCCAAAAATTTGTGACATATGTCATGGAGTTTTCAGAAGAGCAAAAACACAACAAAATGTCTGTTGATTTTCTGTTGACTTTCACTGTATCTACCTATAAATTATATCAATTTAGAAATATTAGCAGCAACAATGAAAATTCCTGTGTTCCTCATGGAACCATGATCTTATTAATAGTGGGTCTTAAACAAGTAACATTTTAAAATAAAAATAAACTGTCTACATTGGGTCAGGTATTAACAACATCATGATGGTAGCTTAGCAGTAAAAGCTTTTGCTAAACAGAACCATAGTTTTAGATTCAGTCCTGACTTCTGATTACTTTTTACATGGACATTGCATGTTTTTCTATGTCAAAGGTTTCTCTGAATACTTATGTTTCATTCTACTTTCCATAAGCATAGTTGGTCGGCAGCTTTAAAATATATATCATGTTTACATTTTCCCCTGTGCCTGAAATGGGTGGTTTATTTAAGACCCACTAAGATCATGGTTCCATGAGGAACACAGTAATTTTCATTGTTGTTGCTAATATTTCTAAATTGATATAATTTATAGGGAGATACAGTGAGAGTCAACAGAAAATCAAAATACATTTTATTGTGTTTTCGCTCTTCAGAAAACTCCATGACATATGTCACAATTTTTGGGCAATCATTTGAGATGGTGTTTTATAGAAAAGAGGCATTTATCTTGGAGACTTGCCTTTGCTTGGATCTTGGCTTATTAGCAGCACTACAAAAGAACTGCCTGCTCACACCCTTGTTCACCCTCTCCCCCTTCCCTGTTTATTACGTTAAGCCAATCCCAAAGTTAATAAATATTAACTGTGGCAGGCACCATTTTTAAAACTACAGCCACCCTGCTACAGGCCCCATGAAGAACTGAGTGTATCTCCAGGAAGTGTTTTACAACTGTATATGCTTATTTATGTTGAATTGTGTTACACACACATCTAATATGATTTATGCTTTATTACTGGAGGTTACTATGGCATGCTAGTATTGGGTTTGTCTCCACCAAGTTGTTTTTAGTATAACAGTATGTACTATCTGCATAGTTGCACCTTGTTAACTAATATTGTTCTTGTATATGTGTTGTGCATAGACAGCTCAGGGTTCCTATCAGCTGACCAAAGACGCAGGTTAGTGCATACGACTTGGTCGAGCTGTAAATGCCGAAACGGCAAAATATCGAAGCGGCATGTAAGCAAATTGGCTTGGCCGCTTCGGTAGTTTGCCATTTTCGGCACTGTAGTGCAGTCTCAGAGTTGGTATATTTAAGTAGGGGGCGTGTGTGGGGCACAGGCCCCCACATCGGAGGGTGTGGGGAGCAAAGCCCCCCACTTAATATCATGTATTACTTTTTTTTTTTTTTTGGAACAGTGATTTTTTTCCCTTGGAAAAAAATCACTGTTCTGACAGTTCAGTTTTGTAAGCTTTCACTTACATGGGGTCAATTAATCACCGTTCGCTAACCTAACTGTTCGGTGATCTAATATAGACCTGACAGCTCATACTGGTGTCTAATTATTTCTATATAATTGTGGTGTTAGTAGTGGATATAATCACATTAGTGACCCAGGACAAAGTGCTGCTCGCTATATTTTTATCTGTGACTGCATACCTGTCAGCTGAGGTCCCTTCTCACTGATGTGCTTTTCCAATAGGCTCAGTATCTGCATATACTAGTAGTTGATTCAAGACATATTTTCCTGTATGCAGTAGCTATTTGCTCAGTTTGTTTTGTAATCTTTATAATATATCTTTACCATCTCAAAGTGCTTACTCCTCTCTGTACTCTTCTTTTCTAGACCTGACACCACGCTGTTGTACCACCTTTATTTTTTATCCTACCAGTGGATACATTGTTATAAGAAAAGCGCAGTCCGGGTCTGAACTGTCTGCAAACACAAACAGCTAAAGTTAACTTTGAGTATGTGTCTACCTGTTTGGGCTAATATTTATTATCCCCTGGAGAGCACTCTGCTTTGGCTTGTAAGCAGCCCCCCCCCCCACTCACACTTATCTTCCATTTTTCTTTTATTCCCTTCTGTTAGCAAATAGTATCCATAACTTTTCAAATATTGTGTGTTTGTTAATTTAAACTGAGACCACAGTAGCTTACTGATACAAGGTTATCCTGTTCTTCCACCTGAGAAATGGTTAAGAAATAACTTACAGCTTCAGAGCAGTCCTTGGTCAATTCTGATTGTTTCCTAAACACAAACTTGTCTTTGCTTAGATCTTGGCTTATACCGCTCTATTCCCCTCGCTGCCCTCATATCCCACCTGCCCCCCCAATACCTGTAATTTAAACATGACCCAGAGTTCAAACCACCAAATCTACTTAAGTAGTTATAACTAACCCCTCCCATTACAAATCACTACCTATCTACAATACATTTACACTCACACACAGTAGCAACTACCCAATAGAAACATACACAGTAAACACCCCAAACATCTCATACATAACTTCTAACATTGAATATGTGACATTATAATCCACCCCTCCTACACCAAAACTTCCTAACACATTAACATAAACTATCCATATTACCTTCTCAGGTACCTAAACCCATACTTTAAATTTTACTAATATCTACTTAATCCCAAACTCACTCCCCATTATATCTTGAATAGTCATCATGTCTACCAAACCTCTTTCACTTCTAACTCAAATACTACTACTTATTGCCATATCTTAACTAACCTATCTCACCCAACCTCTCAGTGCAAATCACCCACCCCCGTTTCATACAACTAACCCAATCTCCATGATGCACACATATTCCTCAACTTGCATATCACCCAGTCTACCCCTTCAATAATAGTATGCTCTTCACCTACAAACTCTTACCTAACCCCAAAAACCTTACTCACATCTATATTAGCCACATCCCCATAAAGCTTACATCCCATAGATTACATAGCAAGGAACTCAAATACCTCTCCTGCCATCTCATCTCTATCCTTCTCTCTGGTGACATTCACCCAAACCCTGGCCCTTCTCCCCCACACATTTCAACCTCCCAATCCCATCCTCTTCCCACAACTGGTAAACCCCTCCGTTTCTCAGCTCTAAATGCTCAGAGCATATGCAACAAAATTCCTAACCTCCATGCCTGGCTTCTCCATAACCAACCTGATATTCTGGCCATCTCAGAAACCTGTCTCAAACCCCATATAAAAGACTCTGAACTAACACCACCTAACTACTCCATAATTAGGAAAGATAAAACACATAAAAAATGGGGAGGGGGGGGTCGCTCTCCTCTACTCAACATCCCACTTAGTTACCCCCTGTACCAAACCTATTCCCAAATCTGGCAAGGCAGAACTAATTTGAGGTCTACTTCATATAAACAAATAAACTTATATGCCTATTCTCCCTTTATATCCCTCCTGGAGACAATATCGCAGCCCTTGAAGATATTCTGTCCTGGTTCTCTAACAACATCAAAACTGAAACTATAATCCTGGGTGATGTTAATATTCACTGGTCAACAATTCAATCTCCTACAAACTCGCTTAATATAAACTTGTACAACTTCACTCAGCTTATTAACTCAACAACTATGCCTTCCAAGAACTTCCTTATTGGAAGCACCCTGGACTGGATTCTAGTTTCTCATCCACATTACATATCTGATAGTGGCACTCTGCCAGACCCATCAAGCAACCACTTCCCCACTTTTGCCCACCATCTTCCCTCCTCCATACAACTAACTCATACTTACACCTTCACTCGCTGTCTAAAAAACTTTAATCCTAGCACATTCTCAAATGCACTAAAAAAATGAACTGGAACCCACTAAAAATCCTTCCCTTAGAAAATGATGTTACCTACTTTAACTCATCTTTCCTCAACTTGCTTGACTCCTTTACCCCTCTGAAAACAAAAAATGCATAAGTAGTAATCTGTACCTTGGCTAACCAAAAATACCTTACTAGCCATGCGATTCCGGGATAAATCCTGGAAATGCTACTCCAAAAATAAAACTATCAGCACTCTTAATGAGTTTAAAACTCTTCATAACAAAGTAAAAAAACGCATTATCTCAGACCTCAAAGCCTACTTCTCTACACTCCAAACCAACCATAACACCAATCCAAAAAAATTCTGCCATATAATCTCCTCCCTTCTCAACCCTGGCAAAAATTATAACCCCTGGATTGATCCAGATGCCTCTGACTTGGACTTGGCCACCCAATTTAACACTTTTTTTATCGATTCCATAAGTAAACTTACATCATCCTTTACTTCCCATTTGGCTTCCCCACCCTTATTTCCACCTATCCCTTCCTCCCCTAGCATCTTCTGCTCCCAACCTCCTCCTTTCTCCTTCAACCCCATCCCTACAGCCACAATAAAAAAACTTCTACTAACATTGAAACCCGGCTCCAATGCCCCTGATGATATACCCTCATATTTATTAAAAGTTGCCGGAGAAGGGCATAGCTCTTCCCATCTGCATTCTTATAAATTGATCTATTGCTGAATGTCAAGTTTCCCAGCTCTGGAAAAAGGCCTTTATTATTCCACTCCATAAAGGTGGCAATAACAGTAATATCACAAACTTTCGACCTCTTGCTATCATATCCCCCATTTCTACACTTCTCGAAAAATGCATCCATCTACAACTTCTACCTTACCTCATAAACAACCAACTTCTAACTCCTACTCAACTTGGTTTCAGACCCAGTCACAGCACTACCACAGCTCTCCTCTCCTTCCTAGAAACCATTAATAAGGCCCGTGACACTGGCCACATCGTGTCCACTCTCCTCCTTGACCTCTCTAAGGCATTCAACACTATCTATCATAACCTTTTTTTCACTAAACTCTCCAAACTAAATCTATCCCACTCCTCTATTAACTGGTTTACCAGTTACCTCTCAAACAGGCAACAAGCAGTCAGATGGAAAAAAAGCCCCCTCCCCTTTTTCTCAATACTCCCACAGGTGTCCCTTCAGGGTTAAATTTTAGGCCAACTTCTATTCAATATATTCATAAATGATTTCTACCAAGCCATCCCAAATGCCAACCTTGTCCAATATGCCGATGATTCAACAATAATCTGCTCTGCCTCTTCTATACCCACCCTAGTTAAATTAACCCAAGATGCCTTCTCCTCTACTGAGCAAGGGATGATGGACAACCATCTAGCGCTCAATGCTATTAAAACTAAACTCGTGATATGTACTGCTTCCAAAACCACCACCCTAGATAAAACCTTGTTCTCAGTCACCAGACAAAAATAATACTCCTCTTGAAATAGTCTCTAATGCTAAACTACTAGGAGCCCTGATCGATGACCAGCTAAAGTCTGATAATCATCTACAAGTAAATATAAAAAACAAACACACAAAAAATAGGCATGCTTTACCGCCCCAACCATTACATCTCTCCCTCCACTAGGCTCACCCTCGCCACACTTACCTTATCCTATCCCTCCTATATGGTGCCTCTATCCTTACTAACCTGCAATCATCCCCTCAAGACTAAACTCTCCTCTTGCTATAATAAAATAACAAAATTTGCAACCGGCTATAGATCTACATCCCATCACTGTACTGCTCTACACCAACTGAATTGGCTTGCGCAGTCCAATTAACTCATCTATATTCAACTTGTCCAAGCAGACAAACTTATTTTCACCCCTCTCTCTATCCCTCTCTTGCTACCACCTTTAAAATGCACCAACCAAATAGACTTTTGAGATCTAATTCCCAAAATCTAACTGAACTGCATAAACCTGCCTGTCCACCAGGCAAACATCTACTGTCCTTCTCTCTAGCACGCCACTGAATTCCCTCCCACCTCTCATCTGCATCACCAGCAGCCTCTCTTCATTCAAAACCTTACTTCACACACACCTAACTTCACTATGGGAATGCTCTTGCTCCCACTCCACACAATCTCCCTACATTATAGCTATTCTCTATAAGCTATAATTCACAATAGCCTCCCATTGTTTTGTACACCTAATATACTCTAGGAATTAGCATAACTCCTAGAATGGTACAATTCAGTAGCCTAGAAATTAACTGCATGAATTAGCATAACTGTTAAAACATTTAGACTGTTATTGCATTGTGCTAATATGTTAAACTGTTAAAAACGTTTGACTGTAAATATTGCTCTTATTGCATTGTAGTAATATGTGCACTCTACTATGTGGTTTTCTATTTGTTTAATTTTGCTTCATTTGTGCACATTACATTTCTCTAATAACTTATTCTTATGTTAAATCTGTAATTTTCTGGAATTTTTCTCCCCAGGACTCCATTGAAAATGGGCTCATCGTGGCCCAATGGACTATCCTGGCAGACAAACTATAAATAAATAAATAAAAAGTCTGAGAAGTATTACTTCACTTAGCTAATTAACAAATGCATAAAACAGTTCTGTGACACTCAAAGATAAAGCCCTGACTGTGACTATCAATTCGTGGTTCAGTAAGGGGTCTCTGCATGGGAATACTTAACTCGGGTTGATGGAAATGAGGGAGTAAGAAGACAGGGCCAACCCTGTCATGCTTGAATGATGGAAACCACTATTACTAGTATCACAATGAGATGCTACAGGGCTGGAGGTAGGAATATAAACTATAAATACTTCCTCTCCCTGCTCACTGCTAGAGAAGGTTCCAAGTAGCTCACACTTAAATGTGAGTGATCCTGGTCTGGGAAGGTGAAATTAGACCCTTGGGTCACAGAAAGAAAGAAATAAATATGTTCTTTGAATTATAGCTTGTACAAAGGGGTTTACCTTTATATTACTGAGAATGACAACTATGAATGCACTATTATGCGACTTTAAACGTCGACCATCACCAAAGTTCAAAAATCAAAATCTGGAAAAACAGATTTGATGATTTTCGAACTACAAATTACACTACACATCGTTATGCAGGGGGAAAGCCCCCCTGCACTCCCCATGTGGGGGTGTTGTGCCCCTCACGCCCCCCCCCTTCTTTAATATACTAACTCCGGGATCGCAGTACAGTGAGGGAAAGGGTTCATTTCCTGATCCCCGCTATAGTGCGATCGGGTCTATATTAGAACATCGAAGTTTCAAAACTTTGAATGTTCTAATATTGAACCCTATTCAGTGAAAGCTGAAAATATTGAAGCAACAGAAAAACTAATCTTTTCCTAGGGAAAGAATTTGGTTGTTCATTTCTGCTGCTTCGGTATTTTCAGCGCTGTGGTGGAAGGTTACGGGTCGGGTTCAGGTAAGTGTACGATTGAGTGCGGGTTAGGTTAGTTAGGGTTAAGGTGCAGGTTAGGTATGTGTGCGATTGTGTGGACGTGAGGGTTAGGGTGGGTTAGGGTTAGGGCGCGGGTTAGGTATGTGTGCAGTTGTGTGGATGTTGAGGGTTAGGGCGGGGTAGGTGAGTTAGGGTTAGGGCTCGGGTGAGGTGAGTGTGCGATAGTGACGGACCTTAGGGTTAGGGTTTGGGTTAAGGTAAGTGGATAGTTAGTGGTGTGTGTATAGTTTAGTGTAGGGTTAGGTGTAAAATTTTAGGTATATGTGTGTGGATTGCTGTTTGTTTGGTGTGCTTGTGTTGTGTATATGTGTTTTGGAACAGCAAATTTTTTCCCTAGGAAAAAATTAATTGTTCTGTATGTTCGATGTTTTCAGCTTTCGCTGAATAGGGTTTGATATTAGAGCATTCGAAGTTTTGAAATGTTGATGTTTTAATATAGACCCAGTGTGCACCTGAAATGCCAAATCTGCAGTGAGCGAATACCAATGTGCATTTTTTTTCGGCATTCTGTGACCTTCTTGGGATTGCATATCGGTAATATAAAGGTAAACTGTAAAAAAGATAGGATGGGTATAAGATATATTACTATGGCACAGTGACCAAAGTCTTTTCATGGCTGCTTGAATGACAGACATTTTTGGTGATTGGAAAAGGGCTGATGGTCATCAGGCATGACAAGAAAAAGCATATAAACTAAATAAAAGACAGATTTTTAAGTGCATGTATCAGGGATAATCAAAATATATTTTGAACATTTCAAGACATATCAACCACGTGTTTACAGTCCAATAGGTTAGGAAATGTAATTAGTAACACACCTGAACTTCTATATACTAAACATCATTCAGAGACAAAAAAATGAGTCTGATAACCTTGTCCTTACCCTGCACATTTCATGTTGGAAAAAATAAAAGTAAATCAGAACCTGCTACCAAGCATGCTAACCTACTGATGACACTTCATTCTGCAGGATCTTGGTGAATTATCTCCTAAAACTTATGTAACAAGATATGAGTTATCTTGATGCTTCCAACAAAGGATCATATTTTAGTACCTCATACTAAATTATTTGCACAATAAAATTCACAGATCTTAAGCCCAGAAAGATGACAAATGCTAAAACAATTTAGAAGGCCTTCATCACATAACCGATATGGACAGACTGAAGGCACTGTCACTGTACTCTGTATCATACAGACTGCTTAGAGACAACTTGTGCCTGGCCTACAGAGCAGTCTTGGACCCTGCCTTAATAGAACTGCTGCACATCTGCAAATCCAATGGGACAAGACTCACTCACTCTGGAGACATTAACCTAGCCTGCAGCATAAACAGGACTTGCTGGAGAGACAGATATGTTCATTGCCTTACCCAGATGTAAAATGCACCATAGTACTTTTTAGAAAGGTGCAGGATGCAGCTGAACATTACCATTAAAGTCTGTTTCCCACTGGTCGCATGAGAAGTGAGGGCGCAATAGGAAGGAAAGCAACGTGTGTAATAATATTGTCGTGTGTACGATGAAAACAAAAATGTGTTTCGACCATTGTTTGCACATGCATGTTAAATGAAAACAGATGTCATCTGCCTAAGGAATCAGCATGACCATCACCAACTAGCCCAAGGCTAATAAACATGACCGACTTACCTTTCATGTTCTGTAAAGTCACTATTAAATGTGCTGAACAGTAAGATAAAACAGAATACGAATGATTGTTTTGTTTTTCTTCTGATTTCTAAGTGTTAGGACTAGTGAATCTTAGATTTTTAGCTGTAATAGTTTTTGCCTTTGGTTGATGCTTTGTCATATATTATATAGATTTTCATTTTGGGTTTATTTATTTTTCTGTTAAATGCAACTTATGTTCAGTAAGGTGAACTATTGTTTGCCTGGTAGGGTCCCCTTTCTAGGTTTGACTGTAGATTATTTCCATAATCATTAAACATCATGTTTACTTTTTTTTCCCTTGTTAATTTATATGCAGAGTCAGTTTCTTTTCTGCGATTAGTCAGGGATAAGTGGATTTAGTTAAATTGCTTAGTGTTTTAATGAGTATAGTTGCAGAACAAAGTCCTTATCTTTTGTCTGCCTAGCAGATGTAAACTCTGTAAGAGCAATACGTTCAATAACAGTGCAATTGAATGCCTAATATTATTACTTTATTTTCTCCTTGACAGATTTAAACTTTCATTTCTACCTACTGAAATAACACTCAGCGCATAATAAGCAGGTTGAAATATGTTCTAATATTCCAGTCACTTGTGGTACATAATTAAGAGAAGTACAGAATCACATTTTATGTGAGCTTTCACAATATTAATTGCAATTATGATTAACTGGGCTCTTAAGCTTATGCCTGGAATTCCTTATTTTTTAAATATTATTTAAAAATATCACATAACACGGTATATTAATCTATGTGATAATACTGTTAAGAGTTGTTGCTGTGATACTGATATCTTTCTAGTTTCTCTCATTTTCCTTAACTGATTATGTAAGCACATCTTTTTGTAGTAAAAACAATTTTAATATCATTGACATATTTCACCTTTTACTCCCCCAAACAGTCCATCCTATCATTTACCAAACAAATGTTATTGTAATTGTTTCATTAAGCGAAACACTTACTGCACACAAATCTCATGATTTTTAATGGCTAATCTGAAGTATGATGCCTAATCCTGCAAAAATAGCACTTCAAAAAGCAAATAGCAAGACTAGAGATTCACAGTTGCAAAACGTGCTGTTACATATTTTATAGTTAATGCCAGGACTGCTGTATATCACACTAAGGGGAATACCATAGATCCAGCCTTAAAATGCATTCTGTTATACTGGAAGTGCAGTTTCTCCTGTTATGACAACTGAAATTCCAATTCAAGGAATTTCAACAGTTGCCCCTTCCTAAAATAGTATACACATAATCATTTTTTGGGAACTAGATTTATACCACAATTTGAATGATTGCACCAGCTATATTTCAATTTGCTCACTGCCAACTTTGAGAAGTATACTCTTAACCTCACTGCAGTACAGCTACCCCCAAACTTTCCACACAGATTTCAACCAACATTAACATTCATACTAGCACATTAAACATGGCCTCCTAGTGCAAGCTTGAGCTTGAACCTGATCTTAGCCAGCCAGCTTGATCTTTTAAGGTCCTCTGAAGAATAAATTTGAGACCCACTGGACCTAATCTGAGATTCTCAACTTCTCTGGCTGTGTATGGCTTTCTTTATCTGTAAAGAGAGATAAAAGTACATTTAAGTGATAGCAGAGGAAGAAAGGCTATCTTATTTGACCTTTAACTGTATTTAATAATCAACAAACCCTCCATGCCTAACTTTCTTCTTAGCAGTTCTCAATTTGTCTCATGCCTACTTGAGTACCTCTGTGGACTTCTCTCCATCTATCTCTCTTTAGTGCAGTGCATGGTTCTACAACCCCTTGTTTGAAAGTAGCATTTCACAGACCCAGAGAGTACTTCATCCTTACAATCTCATGATATTGTGCACTCAAATCATGTTTATTTTTTGAATAATTGATTGATTGATTAATTCATTCATTTACTGAAGTAGGAAACTCATTAGAAATTACCAACTGCAGTCTAAGCCCTGATTGCATGGAACAAATATATGATCTACCTAGAGGGAATGGTTCAGATTTAAGCAGTTTAGGCATATACGTAGTACTTACAGAATTCAAAAGAAAGTTGTGCCGTGGTAGACATGGGCAAGTATAAAAAAGGAAGGGCAAGCACAATATATGAGGATCGAGGGTAACTAAAATGAAAACCAAGCCAGATAGGGATCCAAATAAGGATCCAGAGAGTATGTACGGAGGGGGAAGAAGTACAGCTATATGAAGAGGAATGGAAAGGAGTCTGGGATGGGGTATAGCAGTTGGAAAAGTGGTCAAGACTGAAAGATCAACAGATTAGAAATAGTATTTAATGCCCAAATGGTTATATAAAGAAGATGGAAAGCAAAATTCAAACTAGTAGAGATGTGAAAGTGAGGAAGCAGGCTTAAAACACATATTTTTGGATTAAGTAGCAGAAGGGAGGTGGGTAAACTTTACCAGAGATCTTAATGGAAATTTTTCCAGACAGTAAGAACTGGCCTGGAAGGTTTGCTTAATGAATAGAGCCTAAGAATAAATGAACAAATAAAAAGATGTGGAGAGTTAGTTGGACTTCAGCCAGTCTTATAAAAATGATTCAGTACATGATACCTCTTTTGACTTGCACAGTTATATTTAGATACAAATGAGACATGTCTTAATGTCAGTTAAAGATATGGGGCCTCCTAACAGAATACCTTTAGAATGGAGCAATAATGTTTATTATTATGGATATCAACTGTAGAAACACTGATGACAATAACAATGATGTTTAATGTGCTAGTGAGTGGGCTGTGTAAATGCTGGAAATAATATACATAGTTTTGATATGAAGTCTGGGATGTTCAATGTTATAGGTTCATAAGTCCATAGGTGTTTGCTAGGCTAATGACCACAAGGACCTTTTTAACCCTAGCCATGCATCCCAAATCTCTGACAAGTTCTGATCCCCTTGATAAGTGTAAGCATTGGCCTGGAAGATGAACCATTTACAGGTTACCTGTTTGCATCAGCGACATAGGTGCCAAACCAGGGATGAATTTCTGATTTCCCATCCAATTGTCCAATTTACACTTGAATTGGGTTAGGGAGGAACTCTGTTTCACATGGATGGGGAGCCTGTTCCATAGATGGGGTAGTCTCTGGGATACATACCTATCTCTCCAGAAAGTCCTATTTATTTCACAGGCAAGGTGCAAGTCTTTAGAATGGGTAATTCTTGTATGGTCTGCTTTGTGGATATGCAGAAGTTCCATCAGAGTGGGATCTGACAATGCTTTGTATGTCAGGCATAGATCTCCCCTCAAAAGCCTGTAGGAGACAGAATGCAGGGATAGGGCCTTGAGGCGGTCTGCATAGGACATATTACTTACTCCCTATATTCTTTTAGTGAGGAACCTCTGTAGATGTTCCACTGGTTGGATATGCCTGGTTAGTTACATACCAAAGGGGGCATTGTACTCAATGATAGGTCTGATGAATGCCAAATTCAGTGTAACAATGACTTCCTTGGACTTAGATGCCATACCTTTGTTTATAAGTTGTGCAGCATAGAATGATTTTCTCACCACTGTAGACACATGATAATCAAAGGCTAGATTACTATCTATGTGTGTCCCTAACTCCCTGACTACTGGGTCAACTCTAAGGGGTATGTTGTCAATATGATAGTTATCAGGGATGGATAACTTCTCATTATGTGTTTTATGTGTCCCCGTTATATGCGTTTATGCCTGTTACTTGGATTTATTGTTTGAAACTTAATAAATATTTAATTAAAAGAAGAATAAAAATAATAGCCAATAGTGAATACCTGTACAGAGACAACAGCATTATTGGAAAACAACTGTCATTAAAAACATTATGAATAATTGGAAAATGACATGGCATTATATAACATATTTGCAAAATGAATTGGTGTAACACTAAATAGATTAAACAAATAAAATAATATACTGTGTTGAATTATGGTAACAATACTACATACATATTTTCCTGGAAAAGGTATCTCACACGTTACTGTGAAGTTAGAGTAGAGAGGTATTGCATAGACTGAGCTTGCAGATATTTTGGTTAGGTGACAAGCCCTGTAGTGTGATGCTTATATCTGTTTTGTTTAATCAGAAGTTGTTTGATTTATCATCTACATTTGATATAAATGGGCATTTCTACAATCTATGATGGAAGGGATTGCCAATATTTAAGTACAAGTACAGAGGACCCATGATCAGAGCAAAGGAACATAGCTGTGGGGGACTAGAGAGATGCAGCTGTGTTTTCTGGGATTTGGTAAGAAGACCTCAGGCCCCTGAAGTATCTGGTCTTGTCCTATAATATCTACCCCACATACCAGCAGGAATATTGCTTCTGGTGTCTATCTCCCTGAGGAACCCCAACATTCCGCTGCTCTCTTCCTTTGATGCGAGCGATCTATTCAGGTGAGTTCAGTACCTGAAGAATCTTTTCCTGCTCTGACACCATTAGGTGTACTGCCAGCTGATGCTAATCCCAAATTAAATTTGGTCTAGTCTTGCTCTGCATATCTTAAGATATCTGCAGATTTGCTGTGTTGCTCCCATCACCACTCTCATTAGCTATTAAACAAACTTATGATCTGCACGTATGGAAAAAGGCTGTAATTACCTCCTTACATAGTGGGTGACCACTCCTGTACAGTCAGTAACCTCACTCTATCGCACTTGCATCCTCCTTATCCAAATATTGGAGAAATGCATTAATGTGCATTTCCTGAAAGTAAATTTATCTCTGTCTCCCAATGTGGATTTACTCAGGGTATAACGACCCTGTCTTGGTTGATATGGCTGAGACTCTCTAAATTCTGACAGCAGGGTCAGGTCAGTAATCTGTGATCTTTTGAAGGAATTTTTCATGCTCACCATCATCTCTTCTTAAGCCTTTGCTAAATCTGTGGCCACTCTCAAATATCTAGCTAGTGATTTTTCATCTCCTTTAGAGAAAAGAAGAAAGGATGCAAGCTGCCAGCTACAAGTTTTTTTTCTCTCCAACACCAGTCCCTTTATTTGTCATTCAGGGCTTGCTGCTTAGTTCATTAATCTGCACTGTGTATGTCACCATCATGGCATTACACTGTGCTGATATCAGATTTGCACAATAGGTAGATAACCTTACGCTTCTGCATTTTGATATATATATATATATATATATATATATATATATATATATAAATATATATTGATAGAGAGACATGGAAACTGCAGAGTCACTATGACTTGGCTTGGAAATGGTTGACTGGTGATTGTTTTATTTTCAGGCAATGGGATGTACCATAACCCCCAGTGTAAAGTGCTGTATATGTTATTACTGCCCATATTAAAAAGTCTGACTAAACAGTCTGAACAGTGGTGCCAAACAATAATGATGTGATTGTGTTTCTGTGGCCCCTCTCCCCATAAGCAATTTATAGAAATTGGTTACTTCACAGCCTTTCACCTCCCATAATTTAGCAGATCGTGTTAGAGTGTTAGATCAGATCTGCAAACTGGAAGTGAGGCAATAATATTCTTAAAACAGCATAATTAGCAGTAAAATTATAATTATTAATATTAAGTAACTGAAGTAATCTTGTAAATATTATACATTATAATCAACTTACAATTTGCATTAACTTATCCTCAAGAACCTACCATTTCCTTTGCACATAACACTTTAAAGACAATATAATAAAATAAATGTAATAAGATAAGTTTGAATAGTATTTTACTGTTATTAGTAAAAAAATAAATGCATGACAAAACAATATAAAATGTGTGAAAAAAGAATAATGTTTATGACATACATTGTAGATGAGATTTGGAAACTGGCATAATTATTTCAGGATGAACAGAAAAATGATTTCAAACTGAAATTAAAATGTTCCTTGGTTATGTGTACATTCACATGAAAACATGGTAGAAATCATAAGAAAAAAACGTTGATTTAAAAAATTTTAATACCTCTGTTCATATTTACACAAGTATCCTCCTCTTAATACCTCCAAAAAATCACTGCCCATTCCATGCCCACAACTGCAGAAACGTCAGTGGTGTGTCTTAATACAAACAATCACAACTGACTTTGGTGTCTCTGTGTCAGTGTTCAGGGTCTATTCTGCTTTCTTCAAGAAGGCACACTCAGCGATAGGATCTATTGCATACTTCATGGACAGCATTATCGATGTTGCTTCTGTTATTCATACTCAGCCTCACAACTGATGAGCTAAATTATGGCTGCATATTAAGTCAGTGTGTCATCTTACACCATATGTGCATGCTCTATGTGGACAAAACCCTTATGAGAATCTTTGCTATCTGTCCACACTCAGTATATGTCATCGCTGAAGCATCCTGCGAGAATCATGACGCTCCTTTGCTCCTCTTTCCCATAACATGGAAATGACATTTAATAGAACTGATGTGTCTCTTTGCCTCCCCTTTCAAGAAAGCATGACAGTATTGCTATGAGGGAACTAAACTGACTGGAATATAACAGACACTGTCTTATATTGTAGCATAGCATTGCTTTCAGTCATCTTCCCTTCATTAAATATCCATCCTTCAACACCATTTTGAAATGATATTCTCCTGAGCATTGCTCTTTAATTCTAAATTCATACAAATCACTACTAATTCTAGTATCTGTGGCAAAGCTGTATTCTCTCCTCTGCTTTTAGAGTTGTGGCTTAACCTTTCTAGTATGATCAGGTCTACTGAAAGTAAACATGTATTCAAGCATACCTTTACTGCTCATTTAAACACAATTCCATTAAGGTGCCATGTAACCCATTCATATAAACTGATCAGGTTTAATTGACAGGTCCTCCTAGCTAAGAACCTGTATTGATTGTTTTTCTGGATATTATTATGCCATTAAAAAGGCAACCTGGCTGTTCCTCAAAATTCAGAATATGGGTTTCCCTCTCATTGTCATTAGACTTAAAGGCTTGTAGATCCAAAGATGTTCTCCTTTCCACCATCATGTAAAAGGACAGCATACTTGTTGTATTCTAGTCTTTAAAAATTTCTGCACTAGTCAGTGATCTGTGTCAGGAGGTCTGCCAGTACACTGGACAGATTCAGGAAGATGCAGAAAGCATTAAATTGAAGCCATTTATTTCTTCCCTTAGAGAAGCCAGTTCCCTCTTCATCTCCTCTGATGTCCATCCTCTGCTCTACTGTCTCTGCTGTATCTTTCTCCTAGCATGGCACATGCTCTCCCTTTCTTTCATGAGGACTGAAGTACTTTCTCATTACCTCTGTGACTCCCTATTATCTCTGCCCTCCCTACACCACTATCATTCTTGCTTAGCCATAGTACTTCTGTACCTCTTTTCCTAATGTCTGCGATATACCTAAAATAGCATTTGTTCCTCTATATTTTTACCAATTCTATCAGCTCTCTTTCAACTTTTGGCCTTGCTGCCTTCACTTTTTTGTTGCCCTTCTGCTTGCTTCTTTTTACTGCACTTCCTTCTCCTCACACCTTCCCTTCTATGTATTCTATACCCAG